>NC_091392.1:25102083-25404166 GCF_032191515.1 Phaenicophaeus curvirostris
ATGCAGGATGAGGAGGATTTTTAAAGGCAAGTGCAATATCATTCCTCTAAAGACAGTTTTGCTATGGATCATTAAAGTTTTGGGGAAATAGTTCGCTTCCTGAATCCTGAACTATCCATCCCACATTGTTTCAATGACCCTGGCCATACCACCCCGCTTGCAACAGAAATGTGATAGATGTCATGTTTCCTGATATCACCATGGAATCTGAGATCTCTGTCATTTAAGCAGGATGTTGTCTTTTCACAATCTAATTTTGGATATCTCTCTTCAATGAATGCGTTATATATCTCATTAAGAGCCAGGCCTCACCTACACTTTCAGACACACTCAAAATGCATAGTTCTTGGTATTTATCTCTTACACATTACTCCTAGATTTGTTTCACACTACCTCAAGGAAAAGTACCTGTCATTGCACTTGGTCTAAGTTTATCTTTGGGTACCTTGTAAAATTGTGATTCTATCTCCAACATACACCTTTTATAAAACACCTAAACCCAGATGGCATAAAATATACCAAGCACTAAGCATTTTGAAAATCAGATCTCTGTAGAGCAAGGACCCAGATCAGATGGAACTTACGACAGTTTGACTTTTTCCTTTTGTGAAGTGTTTTTTCTTATAGTTTTGTACATGAACAATCATATAGATTTTTTTTTAAAAAAAAAACCAAAAACCTGTAGGCTCCATATCAACTCATTCTTCAGAGATCTGCTTGGTAGAGTACGATGAGATAAAGCCCTGGAGGGCAGGAAGGCCCAGCAAAGCTGGTTAATATTCAGGGATCACCTCCTCCAAGCTCAGGAGTGATGCATCCCAACAAAGAAGAACTTGGGCAAAACCACTGGGATGCCTGCATGGCTGAACAAGGAACTCCTGGACAAATTTAAACACAAAAAAAGAACCCCATAGAGGGTGGAAGAAAGGACAGGTAGCCTGAAAAGATTACGGAGAAATCATCCGAGCAGTCAGGGGTCAGGTTAGGAAAGCTAAAGCCCTGGCAGAATTAAATTTGGCCAGGGACATCAAGGTCAACACAGAAAGCTTCTGTAGGTATATTGGTGATAAAAGGAAGACTAGGGAGAAAGTGGGCCCTCTCCAGAGGGAAACAGGAGACTTAGTTACCCAGGATATGTAGAAGGCTGAGGTACTCAATGACTTTTTTTTCCCCAGTCTTCACTGGCAAGGGCTCAAGCCACACTGCTCAAGTAGCAGAAGGCAAAGACAGGGACTGAGAGAACAAAGAACCACCCATCATAGGAGAGGATCAAGTTTGAGACCTTCTACAGAACCTGAAGTTGCACAAGTCCATGGGACCTAATGACACATCCACAGGTCCTGAGGGAACTGGCGGATGAACTTTCTAAGCCACTATCTATCATTTTTGAGAAGTCATGGCAGTTCTTTGAAGTTCCCACTGACTGGAAAAGGGTAAAAGTAATCCCCATCTTTAAAAAAGGAAAAATAGGAAGACCTGGGGAACTACAGGCTGGTCAGTCTCTCACCTGTGCCTGACAAGATCCTGGAGCAGATCCTCATGGACATTCTGTTGAGGCACATGGAAAATAAGGACATGGCTGGTGTCAGCCAACGTAGCTTCACTATGGGCAAATTGTGCCTGACAAATCTGGTGGCCTTCTACAATGGGACTATGGCATTGGTGAATAAGGGAAGAGTAACTGACATCATCTACCTGGGCTTGTACAAAGAATTTGATAGTGTCCTGCAATACAGTCTTGTCTCTAAAATGAAAAGACATGGATTTGATGCATGGACCACTCAGTTAGCAAGGAATTTACTGGATAGTCACACTGAATGAGTTGTGGTCTATGGCTTTGTGTCAAAGTGGAGACCGGTGATGAGTGGTGTTCTACAGTGGTCAATATTTGAATCAGTGTTGTTTAACTTCTTTGTTGGAGACATGGACAGTGAGACTGAGGGCGTCCTCGACAAGTTTGCCAATGACACTAAGCTGTGTGGTGCAGTCGACACACTGGAGGGAAGGGATGACACACAGAGAGAACTTGACAAGTTTGAGAGGTGGGCCTATGTGAACCTCATGAAGTTCAACAAGGCCAAGTGCAAGGTCCTGCACATGCGTCAGGGCAATCCCAAGCACAACTAGAGGCTGGGCAGAGAATGCAGTGAGAGCAGACTGGAAAAGAAGGATTCGGGAGTGCTGGTGGATGAAAAGCCCAACATGGGCTTACAATGTGTGCTTGAAGCCCAGAAAGCCACAGTATTCAGGGCAGCAACAAAAGAAACATCACCAGCAGTTCAAGGGAGGTAATTCTGCCTCTCTACTCTTCACTCACAAGATCTCACCTGGAGTACTGTGTTCAGTTCTGGAATCCGCAGCACAAGAAGGACATGGATCTATTAGAATGAGTCCAAAAGAGGGCCTTGAAGATAATCAGATGGCTGGAGCACCTCCCATATGTGTGTAGGTTGAGAGGGTTTGGATTATTCAACCAAATTGTTGCTTGTAATGACAAGTTACACCCTTGCCCAACTGCTCCGAAATTTCATGAGTGTCGACCTGGAGAATACAATCCAATACTGCTGACTTCTGACTTGCTACAAACCCAAACAAACAAAAAAAACCCCCAAAAAACCCCCGAATCTGCACCAGGTACCAGATTCACCCTAGACTGATTCACCAGTAAAGAAAATCTCAAATCATTTACTGAGCTTCTTTGCTGTGATATTACCATCGCAGTGTGCTTCCCTTATGCTTCTGTCATTAGGCAGCTCCACCATTTCCTATTCGGCTTCCTGCTTTTATTCCTTTTAAGAAACCTTTACTGTTAGTTCAAGCATCCTTTCAAAAGTGTTCAAGTTCTTTAGCACTCTTGATTTTATATTTACATCAGACCTCTCAGAAGTTTGACCTGCCAGCAGTTTTGCTTCATATCTTTTGCTAATGTTCACTCTGCGCCTTCTAACATCATCAACTGAATGGGCCACTTTGACCCTTTGGAAATCTTCATTCAGTAAAAATATATTGTTGGTTGGTTGAGTTTTTTTCATGTGCAATATCATTATACACAGTATTGATGTGCAGCATTCCACTATATAATCAGCTTAATCAGAAATGTATGTTAACATTAGAGAGCATCAGCTCCAAGCCAGAGACAAGCTAGACAGAGGCACTAAAAATCCCAGGTCTTTGATGCGTGCTTTCAGAAACCTCCTCATCATAAAATTTAATGGCTGTGCACAGACTTATTGAGAGATTTATATTGTGGATCCCCCTTACTATCAGGCTGTCCTGAGGGTGGAATGACCTGCATTTGATCTTGAGCATTCTTTATGTAGTCAGCCCAAAGTGATGCGCCCTTTATCTATGGTTTCTGGCATCAGTTAATGATTGTTCCTTATATTTACTTACCATTCAAATATTCACAGGCTACTCACTTCTATTTCAGAATTATCTCTGCAAATGAGTACCTCCATCTGCTGCAGAAGTCTGATCATTTGTTCATTCTCTTTCTTTCAGAAGTCTGTGATATATTGATACAGAAAATTATAGTGCATCACTAACACTTGATACTGTAGTAGTTTTTGTTTTGTAACTTGTGTCCTACTTTAGATTTAGTGCAGTGGACCATTTATTTCTACATTCTTCTAACAGATCAATGCTATTCCTCCCCAGAGATACATAAATACTGAAGATAAATTTAGTGGAGTATAAGTTGTGGTATATTGCTGTCTTAGCCCCTGAATTTTCTTTTAAAATTTTTTATTTCTGCAAATTTTTGCACTAAAATGATTTCAAATTACCGTCCAGTAATAAAATCGAACATTTGGAACATTTAACCATATTTTTACTTAGATCAAATCAAAAGCTATTATATCTGTCATAAAAGGAAAGTTACAGGGACATAAATCAATGGAACGTGTGATTTTTTTCTCCTCTTATAATTCATCTGCTATTCCTAGATGTAATTGTAAAAAGAGAAAAAGTGAATGGAATATGCTGCAGTCACCCTTGAAGTTGCATTTAATTGCAGCACTCACGGCATAATGTAGCTTACATTGTTTTCTTTATAATGTCTTTTATAGCAGTTCTACTACCAATGCATACTTAGTTAAAAAGCTTCCAATTTAAAGTTCTAATGTAATCTACTGTGATTAAATTTGAAAATAGGGGTCTGCAGTTCTACTTACAAAGCAGTGAATTTTTGAAAATAGCCCTCTTTCCTGCCCTAGGGGTCAGATCTGTTATTTTTCAAGAAGAAATTAGATAATAATAATTATTTAATAGTATTAGTGTTGCATAAAGATATATTTAATTGACGCAAGGAAAAGTCAGGGTAGTATTCTCTAAAA
Source organism: Phaenicophaeus curvirostris (assembly GCF_032191515.1). Classification (NCBI taxonomy): domain Eukaryota; kingdom Metazoa; phylum Chordata; class Aves; order Cuculiformes; family Cuculidae; genus Phaenicophaeus; species Phaenicophaeus curvirostris. The sequence goes on from NC_091392.1 coordinate 25,106,418, forward strand.
GTTAGAGTGGCTCTCTGCCAGCTGATGATCCATCATCAAGTGCTGAAATGTCACTTAAATGTTGCTTACAAAAAGCTGCAGTATTTTGTGGCCTTAGCAAACTGTACTAAAAACAAAGAATGTATTAAGGCATACGTAGATATGCTGATTTGGAGGTATGATATTCACAGAAGATCGCTATCTTTACCTAGATACACTTATTAAGCTGTCACTCTACAATCAAAGGTCCAGTAGGATCTGTATGGCAGAGATGTTGTTGCAGGAGTATGTCATCCCTAGGAAAACCTGGGGCCTTCTCTGTCCCTCAAACATCTGATTACTGACTGTTGTGTGATTAAGCAAAATTATTGCTTTTGATATATGTAAGATCAAGAGTCTGTCAGTTTTAGTGGCATACTGAAGTATCTCTCAATCTCAGTGTGTAGAAATCTTTCACAGGTATGTTTACTAGCAAAATGCCTTATGTGAGAAACATAACATAAATTCTGCTGACTTATACTTGACTTACATGACAGTCATGACCCAGATACACTAGGTCAAAATGAAGATTCCTGTAGTTCATGTTTGTACCTCTTGGTAACAACCTTCTTCTGTCAGCTTCAGATGGGCTGGCTGATTGTGTGCTGACAGAGAGATAATAAGAAATAACCTCATGAAAAATAAGAAATAACCCAACGAAGACTGTTCTTGGTACCTTGTTGCTGAAGAAAGTACGAATCTTCATACTTTGCTGCTTAATATCAGGGATGGTGGGAAAACAGAGGGCGGGGGGAAACTAAGAGATGAGGCTCCTGTCATCACCTAAGACCTGAAGCTCTTCCACAGTTTAGGAAAGAAGAAACTAGGAAAGAAGTATATGCTTTTTTTTTTCATTTTGGCAAAAGGGGGATGCAGGAGTCCAGCCTCTACTCATCATTTACATTCAATAATTGCTTTTTTTTGTGCCTCTCATTTGCATAGCTCCATTCATTAACTAAGGGATTTATTCCCCTTTCTCCTGTGGGGAGAGTGACCATGGCCTCTTCTTAGTGATATGGCCCAGGTATTATAACAGCTAATGGCAGGAATGCAAGTGTAAATGAAGCGTGTGAATAGATGGTCCAAAACTGTGCTCTGACACCAACAAATAAAATGGCACCACCACAAAGGAATTCCTAGTAATTAAGTTTGTTTAAGACAGTCATCTTTAAGTAGCAACCATTAAATAGCTGGAACACTCTTGAGAAAACAAAGAGCTGAGAAGAAATGTCAATGAAACATGAAAAATTGTGACACCTTAGAGGGAGAAGAAAGTAACATAGCAGCTGTGAAAACCAGTTTTGGTACTGCCAGAAGTCATGGCCTCCTTCTGGGCCAGACAGGGTGGCCTACTCCTGGGTGTTTTTTTTCTGAACTGAACCTACAGCCCACTCACCACTCGCCTCCCTCCCATTCGTCTCCATGTACCTCCCATTCAGTTTCAATTCTTCTGCCCGCCTTGCTACAACCCAGCCCTTAATTCTTCTGCCCTTTAATCAGTGTCCTGTCAAATGAAAAATTAGCGTCTTTCAAAACACACTTAAAGTAGTTTATATTTATCTGCATGTATCACACGATGGCTTCCCCTCCCCCTCCCCCTCACATCATCCTTTGTGAGGATGGTACCAACACTTCTGCAAGTCCCACCAGGTGTTCTGCTAGGAGGTGGCTGATATGTAGAGCTAGAGGCCAATTTTATAGACAAAGGATGTCCCTCAGAGCCACTGCAGCCTGTGGAGAATGAAACCCTTCTCACCATAAGTGTGAATACATTCTTGATTTCAACAATGAATGATTTATGGAGCGACTTCTTCCCTTCATAATGTTTTTAATACAGTTTTCTCAAAGAAACTGAGTGACTACAATCCATCAGAGGGCAGGTGCAAACTTAGGGAAGGCTGACTTGCACAAAAGAATTTGGGATGAATGAACTTAAAGAGTTATGATGGTAGGAGGAAATGTACGTGCATATGGAGAAAGGAGGGTTCCCAGCTTTTTTTCTGGTGATCCTGCACTGAAATCAATTCTTCATCCAATATCTCTGATTTCATAGTGATCCAAACAAACTAAGAGTTTTTAAAGCATTTTAATAAGCCACCTTTTTTCATAATAATAGAAGTTTCTCATCCTTATTAACAGCAAGAATTAAAATTAAATTTATAAATTAAAAATATTTCCTTATATATTTCACTGCTTACTGGTTATATTTTCTATACAGAAATATTGCAGTGAAAAGTCATTTATAGCCAGGTAACTAAGATCCTACATAAATCCTGTTTGTGCTAGATGATTTGTGGCCAGTTCTTCGGTCAATAAGTGTGTATCCAAATGTATAGAACTACTGTCCCGTGTGATCCACATTATTTGAAATGGAAGTCAGGTTTGCATGGCACAGAAGTTGTAAAACATTCAGACTCCTGGGAAATGTTCTATGACCAAAATATGATATTGTCTCTCTAATTAGAATGCAGCTATATTCAAGACCACAGTGCAATAATGAGAAAAGGGGACTACCTTTAAACTATTTAGTTTATGTACTGGGCACACTCAAGCTAATTTGCTCAGTCAAGAGGAAGGAAAATTAGTCCATGTAGAATTTCATGCTATCATGGCAATAGTGCTTCAGTACTCTAGATGGCCAATTTAAAGTTAGCTCAGAGATTTTCACTTTCCCATGATGTCCACTGGACAGGCTTGGCTTAATTGGAAAGACAGTCTTTTTATTTTAAGCATCAGCTATGATCTAAAATCCCAGATTTCACATCTTCAGTTTGCTCTATTTGTGTGAATATTCTCATTAAAATCACAGTGCAACTGACATGAATAAAGATCATCATGTATGAATGTTTACAGAACATGAACGAATCTAATAACTGAAAGTGTGCCTTAAAACTGGACACTGGAAGTCCACCCAGGGCTGGCTAATCACTTTCTGGCTCTTGCTTAAATTTTATCACTGATAAAATATAGCTGAAATCTGTCCTAACTGGAAACTTCCCATGCTTTCTGCTCGTCTCAGAGATGAAACTACAAAAAAAAAAAAAAGTGTAATAAGCTTAATTTTATTAGAGTCAAGCATGCATTTCTTTTTTTACAGTAACCCTTAAACAGAGCATACCTGCAGCTGAAGAGGAACAGTCTGAGAATAGCTCATTTCACAGATCATGCTTCTTACAAAAGTTCACTAGACTAGATCAAGTTTCCCAAGTGATTTTGAATCAGAAGTTATGATTTTTAGTATTGCATTCTGAGAAACTAGAATATGATGGCAAAAAGTCATTAATCCAATTACATTATCTTCTCTGGTGCTGCTTGCAATCCAAGTTGTGTTTGTAAATTATCCATAAAAAACCTTTTTGCAATTTATGCATGGGTATATATGATATTTTATACAAATGAAACAGCAATTAACTGCTCAAAACTCAGCTACAGTGTTTCTAACACAGGAATGGATTCCATTTATTAAATCTACTAAACAATAAAGTATTTACTTCAGGTACCACTGAAGCACTGTGTGTTATCTTCTAAAGATCAGTAGTAATTGTTGTTTATGTAAACCCATGGCAGGGGGGTTGAACTAGATGATCTTTAAGGTCCCTTCCAACCCAAACCATTCTTAGGTTTTAACATCCAGCAGGAGAGAAAGAATTTTTTCTGACGAAGATGGGGAGCAGAAAATCATAAGCACATAGCAGAAAGCCATGTCATGAGAACCCTTGCAGAGGAAAGGAAGCAGAGGAGACATTTCCCAATGCCACAGTCTGGGGAAAGATGCAGTGTTTTATCTGTTGCTTTACTAACCAGCAATAGTTCAGCAATAAATATATAAGCAGACTTGAAAAAGTCTATGCAATGGTAGAATTTTAAGGGTGTAAGTACTTTCATAGGCCTCTGGCCTCTGTGTTGCCCAAGTTATTTGTTTTTCTATTGAAGCACTTAAATTCCACCACAGTTTCTCTTTAGGTCATGAAAATAAGGCTTTTTGTAGCACTTAATTTACTCTCTGCCAGTATGTATGAGTGGTGACAAAAAGAATTATGAATACATCCCCTGGAGATTCTCCAAGCAGAAGGGACAAACCATGACTGATGTCAAGAAATCGAAGACATGCTTGGCATAGATTAGAAGTCACTTATCATCTTTTGTTCTCCAGGACACTGAGTTGCCTTTAGGAACCTAAATCCCAGGAAAATAAGTTGGGTTTTATTTAGTGAGTGTTCAACAGAATTAAAAAAATTGTGCCTGGTAGCTAAATAGATCTTATGAGGCAAATTAATCATATTATAGAATCACAGAATCATAAAACACCAGGTTGGAAAGTACCTCTAGTATCATCTGGTTCAAACTTTCTTGGTAAAATCACAGTCCAGACAAGATGGCCCAGCACCCTATCCAGCCAAATCTTGGAAGTGTCCTATGTTAGGGAATCCACAACTTCCCCGGAAAGATTATTCCAATGGCTGATTGTTCATATTGTGAAATTTTTTCTTTTGTTTCCATTCAGAACCTCCCCAGGGTTACACCTCCTTCGGATGGGGGATGATGTGATTGAGAGCCGCCCCGCAGAGAAGGACTTGGGGATGCAGATTGATGAGAATCTCGACATGAGCCGGCAATCTGCATTCACAGCCCAGAAGGCCAACTGTACCCTGGGCTGCATCAAAAGAAGCGTGGCCAGCAGGTTGAGGGAAGTGATTCTACCCCTCTGTTCCTCTCTTGTGAGACCTCATCTGGAGTATTGTGTCCACTTCTGGAATCCTAAATATAAGAAGGATATGGAGCTGTTGGAATGGGTCTAGAGGAGGGCTACAGAAATGATCAGAGGGCTGAAGCACCTCCCATAGAAGTATAGGCTGAAAGAGTTGAGCTTGTTCAGTCTGGAGAAGAGAAGGCTCTGAAGCGAGCTTATAGCTACCTTCCAGTACCTGAAGGTGGCTGGGGAGGGACTGTTCACAAAGGCTTGTAGTGATAGGACAAGGGGCAATGGCTACAAACTGGAGAGGGGCAGATTTAGGCCAGACATAAGGAGGAATTTCTTCACTATGAGAGCGGTGAGGCATTGGCACAGGATGCCCAGGGAAGTTGTGTATTCCCCATCCCTGGAGGTGTTCAAGGCCAGGTTAGATGGGGCCTTGGGCAGCCTGGTCTAGTGGGACGGATCATCACAGGGGGTTGGAACTGGATGATCTTTAATGTCCCTTCCACACTGAACTATTCTATGATTCTATGATTCTAAATTTTTAAGATAAGTCTTTGTTTAATTCAATAAATATTTTGGAACAACTTTATTAGATAAACTATAAGCAAATAAATAACAGGTACTTAAAAGTCCCCAAATCTTTTGCCTTTCTTTGTCTTGAAAAACTGCTGAGATAGAAACTTATTCATTCTGTTTATTTTATGATTCAGATATAAATTATTTTGTGATTTATGGTTCATCAATGCTAGATACAATGACTGTGTGTATTTCAAAATACATACAGTGTTCATTTAATTGCTGCCTTCCTGGCTTTACTTTCTCTAGTGAGTGGGGATTATTTCAAGATTACTTAGGTTTTTACAAACATATTATTTTATACTCCCAAAGGTGAAATTTTGTAGACAGACGCTTTTATGCATGTTTATATCTGGATTTCCATAAGACATGATGGGCATGTGTAGAAATGAATACCACTTCTTGGCAGGAGGGCAATGGATTCAGTCCATCAGCCCTCACAAGCCCGAAGGAAGAGAATGGTGGAAACTGCTTCAGTCCTGAGGCTGCAGTAGCCACAGCAGCAGCTGTTACATAATGTGCTCTTAGCATGGATGAAGTAGTTAAAGCTGAGGGCTGACTAGTCCTTGGATAGGCTGCAGAGCATAATGTCTTGGCTTTTCACAAATCTCGTGTGCCAAGAAAGCATCTCCATTTGAATGTTCTGACATGAGTTGCTGTCACTTATGGCAATGTTCTTGCCTCATATTGCACTATTCCTTATGGAAACATCTCCTTAACTGCACACTGGTCATTTACAGATTATTGTTGCACAGCTCATCTGGCTGAGGACAAACTGGCTGGAGGTAGCTGCATGGAATGTATATGATAAAGGACTGGCTGGTGAAATAAGGAAGGGAGAAATGCATTTCACCTCACTGTCACCCTCCCTTTCTCCTTTCATCGCATTTTGCTCCATTTAGCCATTTTTTGAAATGCTCAAGCTTACCTATTTTTACTGTGTGGGAAAGTAAAAAGTCAAAACTGATGCATGATCTGAGTTAAAGCGAATTGCCCAGTTTCCAGAACTCCATGAACGAAAGCAAATATTAGGAAGCAGCACAGTAAAAAATATGAGTAGGATGAAGGACATAGCTGCAATTCTAACAAAATGATTGCTTGGTCTTAGACCTCTGGGATATTTTACAGAATCCAGTTTAAATTTAGAAAGAAATCTAATTATGAGGCTGTTAACACTCCTAAATAGAAACTAATCTCAGCTCTAAACCAAGACAGCCGAACTGCTTTTGCTGCCCTGTCACTATAATTGGTCATTTGGAACATTGGGTTTGCCAGGACTGACACACTGAAAATGAAAGGCAGTTGGTGAGTCACTGATAATTAAGTAGGGAGGAACTAAAGGAAAACCTATTTTACTGCTAGTTCAGCAGTTTCAGAACATTAGCCATGGCCCAGTAGCAGAAAGCAAGTGCCACACTGGGTTTGCAATGCATTTTTGGTGTGTTTCCACAGAAATTAAGTGCAGAGGACAGCTAACAGATGCAGTGAGCTGACCCAAGGACACTTTGGCTTTCCATGTCAATGCAAGACAGCAATATTCCATCGTATCAAAGAACTTTCATCTCACACCTGACTGAAAGCCAAAATATGAAGTCCAAAAACAGATGCCACTTTTGGATTATGTCAGAGTAGTTAGTATGCATTAAAATTGTATGTGTCAGAAATGGCTGTGCTATGTCTGTTTAACAGGTGCTCATCAAAAAACTTTCCAGTCTGCCATTGTGATGTAGAAAAACTGAGAAGAAATCATTAGGAAGTGTGAATCTGGTAATCTGAGAACACACTGGCCTTATTAACTATAAGAAAAGGGCCCTGCTCCCTGAGCAATTTCTGCAAACTGTTAAACATCACCAGATATGACAGCCTTTACTTGGCTCTGGGATACTACCCACACTGTAAATTGTTTGCCTGGGAGTCTGCGGATAATGGAGATGGAGCAAACACTGCAGTAAATGAATCTGTCCTTCTCACAGGGTGACATCAGAACAGATCTCCACACAAAGCACAAGTATTATTATGGAAATTGCATCTTGACACATTGCTACAAGAAACAATTCCAGCATATTTGGAATATATCATCTAAAATTATTTGTCTTTGGTGGAAAGAAACAAACATACCTGTGGAGCAGCAAGGAGAAGGATGACTGCACTTATTGTCTTTAGTCATTAGATAAATACATTAAAAATAACTGCATAATGAAAAACAAATACTAGATAACAAGTCAAGAAACATTTCTGAAAAATACTTATTGACATAGATAGTCTTTGTTGACTCTGAGATATGCCTCTGAAGCCAGGGGTAAACAGGGTATAAGTATCACTTAGGGTTATGTTCAAATATGGTACAAGCAATAGTTGCAACAGCCAAAACTTCAGTTCTGCTTTCAGGAAGACCCGTCCAAGTTCCCCAAAGAGAAAGACATCCTCAGTTACTCATACTGATGTGTAAAAATGAGTGGGAAATGTCCTTTTGTCCCCCTCATGAATCCACATTCCCTGGAAATTTCTGCCCTGCATGGTGTCAGTGCCTGTGCACTCTCTCTGCCCTCTAGAACTGAGTAAAGACATGAAAAAAAACCTTATTCCTGTGGAAGAAAAGGTGCTGATTTTCAGGACCAGGATCCAAGTTACACTTCTCTACTTCACCATCTGTCTATTAGTTATCAGATTGCTTTTATTCAGTAAACCAGCCTCTGCCAGTTCCTCTTGTTGAAAGATGAGAGGCATTAGAAGCCAAATGTGAGAATTTTGATGGTACATAAGACCCTGGGTTTGTATCTGAAAGACTGGTCATAAGGGTCTGAAAGCTGAGAAAAGACAAAGGATTGCTCACTGGGTGTGATGCATGTGAGTCACACTTGTGAAAAGCTAAACATCATTCAGAATGTGTGGTATAAAGCCCATAAGCATCGTATAAAGCCCATCGTATAACGGACTGTAGAAAAAAAAGGAAAAAGATAGAATGTACGCATTAAAAGACATATTTCTATATGATCCAGTTTTAAGGAGGAATTATTTCTCACAGTATTTTATGTACAACAACAACAACAAAAGTAAAAATCAATGAACATTCAGTGAGAAACAGATTACCCATGAAAATTTTGCAAGTGGATGAATTATGGAAACTCTTTGGTTCTTCAGTAAACAACAGCAGGGAAGCATCACACATCACTATAGCACTTGACAGTGTCTCACACTCAAGAAGAAAGCATGAGAAATAACTGGTGTCTGAACACTTATTTCCATTTTCATTTAAAGAATGAAAAGTCTTACTACAAGGAAACATTTTCTCAGCAATGTATAATTATGTTTTCATTGGTGAGCTGGAAAAGCTGAGGAATTAAGAATGATTTTTCAAATTTTTATAAACAAAAGAAGGAAAAATTGGCTAATTAATATCATTGGGAAACTATATACCATTTTTAACTAAGTATATCTGCAATTTAAAGCAACTCAGATGTTATCAGTGAAATGCAATCCTTTAGTGGGAATAGGATTAAGGTTTTAAAATGAAGAAGGAAAAGAATATATCCAAGAGGTACCTTGAAAATATTTTACAAAATGTCACACATATATTTGAAAGCTGCTCTTATATCTGTCATTGTAACTTGTATATTTTTTCCTTTTTTTCTAGTTTTATTGATTTCTACATCATCATGATTAAGAAGAAAGCAGTAAATACATATTACTTTGTTCTTTGGATGAATGTTGGATACTGTTACCTATCATCATAGATATTACTTTTATTACTTTTTCTTGTTCAGAGATAACAGCATGCAGTTTCTATAATGTTCTGGCCACTATTTAGATTATTAATAGCTTCTTCACCAGTTTTGACATGCAAGTGTTAACCCTATACTCTCACTTCTCACTATAGTTCCTATAGCTTCAGAGTGATCCACGCTTTGGTGATCCCTCCTGAAAAGTAGTAAGTCAGGGATCTGTGTCCACAGAATGTCTTTGGTCTCTGCACCCAGAGTTTTCTTCCAAGCAGAGGTATTTCTTTTAGGGAAATAGATTGCTACGTTTTCTTCTAAAACCAGTGAAAGAAGTAGCCCAACTGGTTTGGTTCTCATATGTTCAGTCTTTGTCCCAGTGAGACTGTCCTGTCTAGAGACTCTGCAGGGAATTTAGTAAAACTACAACTTACACGTTTCAATTACATTTCTGAAGTTAGGAGATGGCATGAATCTAGGCTTGGGTTCACTGCCATAGAATATAAATTCTCGAACTAAGTATCTATGCTGCCTATGCAGAAATCAAGATACCTCATAATACACCTGATAATTGTCAATACACTCACTGAGAAAGTGCCTTCAGCAAGCAAAGGAGAAGTGGAGTTCAGAAATATGTCTGAGCTTACCCTTAACATATTTTATTTATTGTTGCTGGAAATGTATCCTTCTACTCAAAATTCATATTCATCAGTTTTGGAAATAGGTACTTCTGTCTTTCATTCTCTTATTTTAAAGCCCTGAGAAGATGTTCATGTCCCTACACTTTTTTTTTTTTTTTGTCTAGCTCTACCTTCTTTCATCTCCCATTGCTGAAAGCTGCTATAGTTTGTAAAAGAACTGAATACAATTTCCCTTATCTTAAGGCATTCAAGCTTAATTCTTTCTTTTTCGGGAAAACTCTACCAACCAGGAACTTAGTCATTAAATTCAGAGAGAGTCTCTCAAATGCTTGCCTTGAACTTGTTCCTTTTTGCATAGCCCATTTAAAAACTCATTTGATTCAGAAAAGGAGAAGCAAAGCATCAAAAGGGCTATATCTATGTTCATAAGCACAGCTTGCACCTATAAACTAGATTCTTTTCTCCCAAAACAGAGTGACCTCATCAATACTGACTAAAAGGATCAAATCCTAGCCCTGCTAACCCCCTACTCTCTCCTGAACAGAGCCTGAGCATTATCAAGGAGACGTAGTTCTCCTTAACAAAAACCATCATGCACTACTTCCTACCAGCAGACTAATGCCCAGCCAGACTCCAAAAAACAGCCACCTTGAAAACCAAGAAAAAATCTTCAGCCCCCTCTTCCCTTACTATAGTCTTATTATTGAGTGTGACACTATATGATAGGAATATTCCTTTGGCTGATTCAAGTCAACTGTTCCAGATGTGCTGCTTGTCAATTTCTTTACCACCATCTCGGTCTATTTGGAGGGGAAAACTGATAGATCTGGAGAAAAAGACTTGAATCTGTGCAGGCACTGTACAACAATAGGCAAGGTATTAGTTTATCAACACTGGTTTAGCCATAACACTGAACCATGTAGGCTGCTATGAAGAAAATAATTGGCTGCATACCAACCAGATCCAGTACAAAGACATAGTAAGAAAAGCTAACTCATGATTTATTTCACATTAAAACACCCATAAATAACCTCACTGTTAAAAAAGCACCACAATTCTCCTTTTCTCAGCTGAATGTCCCAGACTGCTGGAATAAACATGGGGTTTTTTTCTCCTTTGTTCCACTAACTATATGTTCTTTGCTAGTCAATGAGGCAGAACAGTAAGTTATTAATATTAACAGTTGCCATATCACCTTAAGTCCTGATTCAACAGAGAAAGTATGTATGCTCTATATCACACCATTAATAAGAAAAAAATACGGCAAGATTCAGAAGCATTTTATTCTCCCCAAAAAATAACTGAGGAATTTTTTGCTTTCAGAAATAAATTTCTTTATACACGAATAAGTCACCACAGTGGTCAAAATGTCTCCAGTGATGGGATGTTAAAATCTCCTCTTCAAGTTTTTCCACTTTCCATGACCTACCTCCATATTCATGTGAGGTGGAAGTCACAGCAGGAGAGAGCAAACAGACAGACACCTACAGAGAACAATCAGATTTTGTCCAGCATTTGAATTTGCATTTTACTACTTTGTTGGACTACAGTTGTGAGTGAATGAAAAAATTCTCAAAACAACACAAACAGCAACTGGCACTTAAACCAGAAGTTTGTCTTAAGTCTGCTTGGATCTCAGAATACTCACAAAAGCAAATAGAAATCTGTGCAGATAATGCTTATCTCCAAAATTCTTCCCAGAATCTAGAGTACAACACAATACCACGATTCCTGAATAACCATTTGTTCTGTGTGCTCCTGTTTTAAGCATTTTAATTACCCTGAACTTATCTTAATTAGGACTTCATGTTACAACACAAAAAGACGAATTATCCCAATGTTTCTGCTGTTGGCTATTCAATACCTCAACTATAAAGAAACTGATGATCTACTATGGAGGCTTTTATGTAAAAAATACATAGAATCTTTTCACTATTTTACTGAAAAAACAAAATGCAATAAAAATGTTTTGGCTTTCATGAAGTTTTCCATGTTTATCAATTTTAGTATAAATTAAAAGCAAGCAGTTCAGAGTTTTCATCTTTAGTTTAAATTTCCCATGCATATTCAAGGCATTCAATGAAATTTCTGTAAGACCTCTAGTGGTCATAAGCATCACTTTCTCTATAAACACCAGAAATACTATGCAATAGCATGCATGATTACCTAGTATCATTAATATAAGAGCACAGACTTTGTTTAAAATACTTTGAAATAAGTATATCAGTCATTGTTCCAAAACGGTAAATAAGGTTTCATTTAATATCACCAAAGATTAAATAATTCAGCAAATAGGAGTATAAGTTTTATTTACAAACTTCAGTAGCTTTCATGAAGAATTATACTTAATGCAGCTAATTTTCATTGTAATACTCTCTGCCCATTTGTCCAACTTCTCCAGAGAGCTTCAGGTTTACATAATCCTCATCTTTCAGTCCTAAAAAATCTCCGGAACGAAGCATTTAAATGAATAAATGAATTAAATTTTATAGAGAGCGATGCTCATGAATGTGATGGATGTAAGAATAATAAATAAGGGATAAATAATTTATGGCATTTCACTTCGTCACCCTCTGTCAAACCGTGATGATAACAGATTTCCTTATTTCCATGCAGACACAAATCACAACATGGCAAGACTGAAACAAGCAAGCAGTTCAGGCAAGACATGTTGCTCATACTACAGGTGGAAATAATTTTAAATACTGTAACAAAGACCAGATGTGGCCTTTCAGATAATAATATTTATTTCATTCCTCATTATTTGATCTCTGCCATTTTTTGTTTGTTATCACTTAGAGTAACAGATTGCACGTCTGGAAGGATGTTGTTAATGTGGGCTTATCTAATTAATAGCACAAATCAAGGAACTTAATCCTTTTATTCTACTGGGCCATTGATGATATCTGCATTTTCACCTTAGCATTTCTCCATGAATATGTTTACATGGAAAGTTTGATATTTGTTCTGCTCATTTCCCAAGCTGCTAATTACCAGCCAGTTTTCAACCTGAATCTCTATAGATGCATTGATGTGACCTTGTACTCAAGCCAAGAACGGACCTTTCTAGTGCAAGTTAGTTCACATTGCTTTGTATCAACATATAATACTGTTTGGTGGCTGTTTAACAAATTGACCACTTCCCTAAAGACTGTGGGTAGCAGGTGGAAAGAGCATGTTTCATCTATCTAGACAAACCTTTAACAGGACTTGTCTTTGATGGAGCCTACAATTCAATGTAAGTCACTAATTCTTCTCACAATTGAAAACATACCACTTATCTCTAGTCTGAGCATGTACGCTTTCAGCTCCAAGGCACTGAGATTTTCTTTACTTTTCTGAGTTTACTTCAAAATCTAGATATATTTGTGTGTGTGTGCTTCCCTTAACTTACAATTTCATCATAGAGTGATTCCAGTATCTATCGTGAACATTTTAAAAAAATATACACCCTCAAGAATCTTCTGAGTGCCTTTCACTTGGGAAAAGCTCAGCACAAGCATCTGCACATTTGCCTCATGATGAAGATATTCCATAAGTTTGTCATGCTTCCTTTAAATGCTTCCTTCAAAAACCCTAGGATGTTGATCTTACATAATCTCTCTATTTCCCTTTCTCTCTCCCATTTATCTGCCTGAGTCTGTCAGCTGTCCCTTACTCTTAACAGAGTAAATTAGTCTTTTCTCAGAACTGTGCAGACACATTACACTGCCTTAAAGCACTACAAACATAACCAGTAACTACAAAGTGTATATACCAGCAGTCTTAATAGAAATTAAAACTTGCTTTCTTTACACCTACTCTATCCAGTGTAATTAAGCAGTGACTTCAACATTCAGGACATGTAAAATAAAGTCATCAAGTTCAATAAATTTCAATTATGGCAAATTTATTTCAATATGCATTTTTATTTGCCTTGTAGAAACTTTTCTCCTGATACCTAAGAAATAAAACCAGATTTTTTTCTTTATACATGCCTTAATAGCTTGAGCTGTGCATATTCACACTACATTGAAATCAGGAATAATCTGTGTCAGCCTGTGAGTGTGTGAGTTTGTATCTATGTACGTATTTTCAAAGCCAGAATAACTTAGAGGAAAATTATTCTTTTAAATCTATAATCATAATTAATTTCAGAGATTAGCAGACTAAGAATTTTCATGTTTTGATAAATAACTTTTCAGGAAAGATTATAGAAATACATTTATGAAAAGTGAGTTTGTAAATTTTCTGACCCATTTCTACAGATGATTTGATGAAAATTCAACTTAAACATCCATTCTTTTTCAACACATAGGTTAACTATTTACTACTACTTTTTCATCTAAGACATCCACTGAGCCAGTAGCTAAACATTTCCGAAAATCATTTGTAGTTTAATTTTCATAAGGTATTTACATGCATGCTTTATGTATTCTCAGCCTGAGAAAGGATTTTATTAACCAAGTAAAATAGCGAAGCATTAGCAGTAGAGCTGAATGATGCAGAAAAGAATATGACAGAGGCAGCAGAATGACTGTCATGCGCATCAAAATTCTTGTACAAGACTCTGATTAACTTGATAAATTGAGAGCATTTCTAGCCTGTAAAATTAGTCTTAAGTAGAAATGCCATTCACTTGTTTGTGATCTTAAAGACAATAATCAAAATATAATACACTAAGTTGGCGTTATGCAGCATCTGATACCTTCAACAAAACTTAGAATAATAGATGAATGAAAGAGCTACTCAGGTCATTGCTAAGTTATAGGTGTTAAGTCAATTCATTAACTGAAAATCTTGAAGCTGTTTGGATAACCTAGTAAAGGTATAAGAACCTGAATACAATAGACTCTAACATACTTAATACCACATTAATCTAAACTTTCATATGTACATTATTAATTGTATGGTGCTATGCTGCTCCAATGATGGGCCTCAAAATTAGCATTTTCGAACTCTTACAACGTGAACTAAAACCATTAAATAAATATATCATTTTTTAAGGGAATGGGTGTTTAAGACTTTATAGCTTCCTAGTTTCAGGAGTAATTGAAGAAGTTATTGATCTAAGAGTATCTGTCATACTTTTAAAAAGATTTCCAATACCATTGAGAATGTAGGATGAACACTTTCTACATACTACAAATCAAAATAAAGCTATGGACAGAATTAGAGTTTCACATTCTTAAGGGCAAATGAAATTGTTATGAATACTGAATCTGACTTCATGAGCCACACTGACCAATACATTTTGCAAAATGCTTCTGTGCTGAGCTCAAGAAAATGATTGTTGTAAAGCTTTAAGAAATGTATTCAAGCCATGCATCAGAGTGGTGTTTGATATTTTTATCACAATCAATAAATCAATGAATATTTAGTATTTCCCAAATGAGAAATTATTTTCTTGAATTTTACTCAATAGTGAATAGTGTAGGATAGCATAATACAGAATAGCATACCATAGGTATTTTTAATTGGAAGGGTCCAAAAATGATCTAGTAAAACTACCTGACCACTTCCAGGCTGAGTAAAAGTTGAAGGGCATTGTCCAACTGCCTCTTAAATACCGACAGACATTTCTGCTTCTGTTTTTCACAGGGAAGTCAAAAGTCTCTGGGTACAATGCAGGTATATAATTATTGAACATAGGCTAGAGTAGCAGAAGTGTGAGTGCTACAGGCACATGTATGAGAGCATGAGAAACAACTTCTCCTCAGAGGATCATCACTGCTTCTAGTGCCATGGAGAGTACCAGAAGCCTGAGCTCAGAGCTAAGCCAGGTGTGGAGCTAAGGATGCTGCTGTGCTGCTGCTCTTTCTGGGGAGTATTTGAGGTCCTGGGAGCTCTGTTCTGCCAGGAGCATTGGTGCTTTTCACACTGCAGGGACCAGAGAACCAGAGATAATGGCTGGCATTGCTGTGAAGCTCTGGTGCCCATGACATCACTGAGGAAAAATCGCAAAGGGAGTGACTTTCAGCAGCTTTTTCTTCAGCTGTGTCTTTCTGTTGACCCCCTTCATCAAGTCCGGTGTTTTCCTTAGACCTCTTCTTGCTATTAATTTAATATAAGCCTTTTTAATCTGGTCTGACACAACACTGGCCTGTTCCAACCCTTCCAGTATTGGCCATATATGTCTTTTCTCCCTGTATATGTGAACCATGATACTGTAATCTTCCTGCAAATCCTGACCTTTCTTCCAGAGGTTATACAATTTCCTTTTGTTCCTGAGTTCCAAGAGGAGTTCCCTATTCAGCCAAGCTGCTCTTCTGCACCACTTGCTTGACTCACGGCACAATGGGATTGCCTACTCCTGTGCTTTTAAAGAGTGATTCTTAAAAACTGACCAGCTCTCATGGACTGTTGAGCCCTCAAAAGCAGATTACCGGGGAACACTGCTAAGTATCTACCTGAGCAGTTAAAGTTAACTGCCTTCAAATCCATGGTAGCAAGTCTGGTGAACTTTTTTCTCATCACAACAATAATTTTAAAATCAACTATTTTGTGAACATCAAGGCCAAGACAGCCACCTACCATTACATTTCTCATGAGTCCTTTTTCTACTCAAAAACAAGAAGTTTAGAAGAGTATCTTTTCTAGTTTGCTCACTGAGTACTCATGACAAGAAATTATCTTCCACATGCTTCAGGACTTTCCCAGACTTGTATATCATTGCAAGCAATGTCTGGGAAATTCAAATTCTCCATAAGGACAAGGGCTGCCTATCCCAAGAATTCTCTTTGTTGCCTATAGAATACGTCATCAGTGTTGTTATCTTGGCTGGGTGATGGATAGTAGACACTCACAATGACAACAGCTTTGTTTTACATCTCTCTAACCCTTATCCAGATTTTCTCAACCACATCATCCGTAACTATAAGGGCTGTACAGACAAACTACTCCCTTGCATACAACTCCTCCTCCTTGTATGGTCATGGTACTCATTCCACCAAGACTCACTAATATCAATGATATCTCAGCTCTGGGAGTGGACCAACACCTCCAATTCATCCTGTTTGTTTTGCATACTGTGTGTATTGATGTACAAGCCTTTTTTGCAGATTAACTATACATTTCGCAAAAAGTTTAGTGAAGAAGGTGAGGAAAAACATTTTCATGTATATATGTGTGATTGAGATGGATGAGTGAGTAATTGCCTCTCCCAGACAGACATATACATTCAAGAAACATAGATGATATCTGAAATATTTTTTGGCAATTTTGAAGTATTGCTATAACTGAAAGCACTGCCTTCTATGGTGTAAAGTGAACAGTAAAGGCTGGAAGGCATAATTTATGGAGATTATAAGGTTAGCTGATGACATAATCTTATCATTTTAACCAATAGTTGGGTATGTAGAAACCAAATGGATATTTCAAATCCAGCATCTGTTTCCAGATACTGGACAGCAGGATATGTTTTACACAGTAATACCAAAATCCTAGTCACACACAAGGCAGACTGCTCCTAGGATTTCACCTACTGAGAAACAAGGACAATTCTTGCTTCCATGTCCTATAATGACAGGGTTATGACTACGGAGAATGATGTTTCTTTAAGCAACTCTCTCTTCCACAGAGGTAATGCACCAACAGCAACATTTGTTAACAGAATTTCAATGTGCTCTGTTGTTATTTCACATTTCCCAGGCTGTTATTTAAGAACTTTTTGAAAACAAGTCCTCAGAGCTCCACTGAGCATTGTGAACAAGGTATAATGGAGTAGTCAGGAAAGTGTCAATTCTTTATGCTTTCAGTGCAAATAAGTGCCATTTTATCATCTGAGAATGCTATGACACGTAACAGAAATCCAACCTGCCATGGCTGAACTTGTTTTCACTCACCATTCAAAAGGATAACAAAAGAACAACATAATAGAAACAGCACACCTAGAAGTCTTCTGGCTTCCCATCTTGTAGTCCAAATCTTGTCAGCTGAGAGGAACCAAAGTATTAGAAGAAGAGTATGTCGGACATACCTTGTTGATTTAAATATTCAGTAAAAAAGGTATGAACACATCTCACAAATTAGAACAATTGTTCTTCAAATTGTTATTCAAATTATAGTCATGTTATGATGTGTGACTATCAAGCATGTTAAAAATAAACTTGCTTATCTAAAACTCCATTTATTGGAGTTGATCTGATATTTTTCTAGTATGTGTAGGTGAATTGTCAGACTTTCTACAGAAGACACTGAATTGAATCTCAAAATTAAACTTCTAAATGTTTAAATATCCGTCATCTACCCCTAGAAATCATTGAATTCAAAGTCCTCCAGTGACTTACTTCTTATAATCAGTCATTTGCTTGTAAATACATTTACTGTGTGTTCATTATGTCCAAATATGTACAACTTGGTTACTGTGCTTTTGTGTTTTGCAGGTGCAAATTTTTATGCAAAATTGTAGAGGATCGTATCTTTTGCTGAGAATAAATCTAAGTATGTTAAATAACATAATCATCAAAATTGTTCTTTTGTAAAGACTTGAAATTACAGATTTGTTATCATGAACTCATGATTTATTGAAAGCAGACTTGGGTTATCAAAGCATATGCTTTTTTGTGAGAAATACAAGTTATCTCATTATATAACATTTTAGTGTTTGTTGGAAATATTGTATGTCAGACATCATCAAGACTAGTGGCTTTAACTTTGAATACTTGAGAGTTTTCTACACCATAATAAGGTTTGGAATAACACTTATAACAGCTGGTTTTATTAATCTAGAGCTCAAACATACTTTTATTAACATAGAATAATAGAATTTTTTTAGGTTGGAAAAGACCCTTAAAATCATGAAGTCCAGATATCAACTTAGCACTGTCAGCTTCATCACCAAACCATATGTCTGAGCATCTCATCTACCCATGTTTTTAAATACCTCCAGGAATGATGAGTAAATCACTTCCCTGGGCAGCCTGTTCCAATGCTTAACAACCCTTTCAGTGAAGAAACTTTACCCAATACCCAATCTAAACTTCCCCCGGTGCAATTTGAGACCATTTTCTCTTATCCTATTGCTTGTTACTTGGGAAAAGAAATGGACATCCACCTCGCTACAACCTCTTTTCAGGTAGTTGTAGAGAGCAGGGAGGTCTCCCCTCAGTCTACTTTTACCCAGATTAAACAAACCCAGTTCCCTCAGCTGCTTCCCACAGCACTTTTGCTTCAGACCCCTCACCAGCTTTATTGCCCTTCTTTGCACACAGTCCAGCATCTCAATGCCTTTCCTGCAGTTAGGGTTTGTAAACTAAACACGGTATTTGTGCGGCAGCCTCACCAGCACTAAGTACAGGAGGACGATCACTTCCCTAGTTGTGCTGGCCACCCTATTTCTCATACAAGCCAGGATGTTACTGGCCTTCTTGTCAACTTGAGCACACTGCCTGGTCATATTCAGCAGCCCATCAATGACTACATCCATGTCCTTTTCTTGCCAGGCAGCTTTTGAGCAACTCTTCCCTAGGCCTGTAGTGTTGCATAGAATCATAGAACAACCAGGTTGGAAGAGACCCACCGGATCATTGAGTCCAACCATTCCTATCAAACACTAAACTACGACCCTTAGCACCTCATCCACCTGTGCCTTAAACACCTCCAGGGAAGGTGAATCAACCACCTCCCTGGGCAGCCTCTTCCAGTGCCCAATGACCTTTTCTGTGAAAAATTTTTTCCTAATGTCCAGCCTAAAACTCCCCTGGTGGAGCTTGAGCCCATTCCTTCTTGTCCTATCCCCTGTCACTTGGGAGAAGAGGCCAACTCCCTCCTCTCTACAACCTCCTTTCAGGTAGTTATAGACAGCAATGAGGTCTCCCCTCAGCCTCCTCTTCTCCAGGCTAAACAACCCCAGCTCTCTCAGCCGCTCCTCATAAGGCCTGTTCTCCAGCCCCTTCACCAGCTTCGTTGCTCTTCTCTGGACTCGCTCCAGAGCCTCAACATCCTTCTTGTGGTGAGGGGCCCAGAACTGAACACAGGATTCAAGGAGCGGTCTCACCAGTGCTGAGTACAGAGGGAGAATAACCTCCCTGGACCTGCTGGTCATGCCGTTTCTGATCCAAGCCAAGATGCCATTGGCCTTCTTGGCCACCTGGGCACACTGCTGGCTCATATTCAGTCGCTGTCAACCAACACCCCCAGGTCCCTCTCCTCCAGGCAGCTTTCTAGACAGACTTCTCCTAGTCTGTAGCACTGCACAGGGTTGTTGTGCCCCAAGTGCAGGACTCGGCATTTGGC
The DNA here is from genome assembly GCF_032191515.1 of Phaenicophaeus curvirostris. Classification (NCBI taxonomy): domain Eukaryota; kingdom Metazoa; phylum Chordata; class Aves; order Cuculiformes; family Cuculidae; genus Phaenicophaeus; species Phaenicophaeus curvirostris. The sequence goes on from NC_091392.1 coordinate 25,126,283, forward strand.
CTTGTTAAACCTCATGTCATTGGACTTTGCCCAGCGGTCCAGCCTGTTCAGATCCCTTTGCAGAGCCTCCCTACCCTCCAGCAGATCGACACGTCCTCCCAGCTTAGTGTCATCCGCAAACTTGCTAAGGGTGCACTCAATGCCTTCATCCAGGTCATTGATAAAGACATTGAACAGGGCTGGACCCAGCACTGAGCCCTGGGGAACCCCACTTGTCACTGGCCTCCAGCTGGATTTCACACCATTTCCCACCACTCTCTGGGCCCGGCCATCCAACCAGTTTTCCACCCAGGAGAGTGTGCGCCTGTCCAGGCCAGAGGCTGACAGTTTCTCAAGCAGAATGCTGTGAGAAACCATGTCAAAGGCTCTACTGAAGTCCAGGAAGACCGCAGCCACAGCCTTTCCCTCATCCAGCAGCCGAGTCACTTTGTCATAGAAGGCAATCAGGTTAGTTTGGCAAGACCTGCCTTTTGTGAACCCGTGTTGACTGGACCTGATCACCCAGTTCTCTTGCATGTGCTTCATGATAGCACTCAAGATCACCTGCTCCATGACTTTCCCTGGCACTGAGGTCAGACTCACAGGCCTGTAGTTTCCTGAGTCCCCCCTGCGACCCTTCTTGTTGATGGGCACAACATCAGCCAGCCTCCAGTCCAGTGGGACTTCCCCAGTCCTCCAGGACTGTTGGAAGATGATGGAAAGGGGCTGGCACATCTGCCAGCTCCTTCAATACCCTTGGATGAATCCCATCCGGCCCCATAGACTTGTGGGTGTCTAGTCGGGTTAGCAAGGCTCTGACTACCTCCTCTTGGATCCTGGGAGCCTCATTTTGCTCCTCTAGCTCCTGGGTTTGTGCACAGATAGAACAACTTTCTTTACAATTAAAGACTGAGGCAAAGAAGGCATTAAGCACCTCAGCCTTTTCCTAATCCCTGTCACTGTTGTTCCTTCTGCGTCCAATAGGGACTGTATGGTCTTCTGGGCTCCTCTGATTTTAACCTACAGGCACTCAATTTCCTCATCACCACAATCCATCTCAATGGTGTCCAAGTCCTCCCTTACAAAGAGGGTTACCCCACCTCCTCTCCTACCCTTCCTATCCCACCTGAAGAGTTTGTACCCCATAGCTGCACTCCAGTTATATGAGTCATCCCACCACGTTTCTGTGATGGCAACGACATCATAGGCTCCTTACCCTACGACAGCTTCCAGCTCTTCCTTCTTATTCCCCATGCTGTGTGCATTGGTATAAATTCACTTCAGCTGAGCTGCCGAGCCTTCAGCCCTCTTAGAGGGAACAGAGTTCATTCCCAATTGCCTGGTAACTGGAGTAGCTAGCGCCAGAGTGCCTGTATCTCCCTTAGCAGCCCCAGGTGTGTTCTCCCCGACTTTCTGTGTGGTGATGTACTGGTGGTCCTCACCAGCACACCCTCTCCGAATCACCAGTGCCCCATGTCCATGCATGTGTGCCCCACGTCTGTGCATGTGTGCCCCAAGTTGTTGTGCCCCAAGTGCAGGACCTGGGACTTAGCCTTTATGAAAACCACACAACTGGCCTCAGCCCATTGATCCCTGTCTGCTCAGAAGCCTTCCTTCTCTTAGAGTAGATCAGCACTCCTGCCTAACTTGATGCAATCTGCAAACTTGCTGAGGGTGCACTCAATCCCCTCATCCAGATCATTGATAAAGACACTGAAAAGAACTGGATGCAACACTGAGCCCTGGGGAACACCACTTGTTACATTCAGCCAACTGGATTTAAGTCCATTCACCACAACTCTGGGCCAAATCATCCAGCTTGTTTTTAAGCGAGGGAAGAGAACATGCATCCAAATCACAAACAGCCAATTTTTCCAGCAGAAAGTTGTGGTACATGGTGTCAAAGGGTTTACTAAATCTAGGTAGACAACATCCACATACTTTTCCTCATCCACTGAGTGGGTCACCTTGTCACATAAGGAGGTGCAAACCTCTTATTTCTGTGCTTGGGACCTGGCACATCTCTTGGAATAAAATTTATTTAATCAGTTCAGTGGACAAATTCCCCTGCTTTCATTGAGCACTAGTACTGGCAAAGATGGCTTCCTCACTTGTACAGTGTTTTCATTTGTAAACTCAGTTTATCATAATGTCAAAATAGCCAAGTAGTTGAGAACGTTCTTTTCTCCATATTTTGATATTATTGTTGAATGTGATGCAACCTAATATACACCAAAATAAAAGCTATGGAAGTTAGAGTAAAAGCCAGAAAAAGCATATTGAAAGAGAAAAAATAAACTGAAATGATATGAAGAAACACAGTCTGAAACTTGATTCGTGTATAGAACCTTTCAGCAAAGGTAGAATTGCTTTGATAGACTCTTTATGTAACTTTAGTCATCTGAAAGTTAGATACTTGGTCTAAATTAATCATAGAATCATAGTACATTGCTCTTTGGTGGATGAAATGTGGTGAATTCCTCAGGAAGATGATTCATGCTATCCTAAAAAAAATCTGAGATTAGTGGATAAAATTTTCTTCCAAACACTCTGAATATGACTGTGTCTTTCCAGTAGAGAAAGCCCAGACATCTAGATTAAAGTGGGATGGCCTTCATTAAGCTTTCTATTAGTTGTCAAAAAGTTGGCCTAACTATGTCAGGGAGCAAAGCTGGAACAGGATTCCCATTGTACCACTCTGTCATAAACATTGTTTTATAAAAGGAAAATTATTGCAAAGTGCTGCATAGTTGGCCTGTATAGGCCTAGCATAAATTTTACTGGGCATACATTGCAGATCTCCCATGATTTTCTCAACTTTGGAGTCATCAGAGCAAATGCAAACCTGTTCAAAGTTATTTGTGCACTTGAATAAGCTCTACTGAGCCACACATAACCCTTTTGCTCTGCAATTTTGAAGCAGAAGAGAGACAAGAAAAGGACTAAATTCTTGATTAAAGCTTGCTTTGCCCATGTATTTTTCTGGGCAAGTAGGTTAATTTGAATGATACTTCATTTAAACTAATAAAACATTGCAACGACAGATATGAGACTACCTAAAGTGCATTCTCCTCACGAGCTTCTCCCACAGCACATATGCTTCAGTTAATCTACCAAATGGCAAATACTGCTGAGGGGCAAATAAAATTGCCATGAAGTAGAGATATAGCCCAAATCCTCCCTTGGAAGTCTCTTGTGGAGAGCAAGAGTGGCATCTGAAGTAGTGGATTACAAACTCAGATAGAGATTTAGAAGCCAGTGTAGATGACAGAAAACAGCTGTGGAGGAAAAAAACACCACAGCATCAGTGACTTCTACAAAACTAATCTATAAGGAGCAGTTCTAGCATATTAAAGGAAAAAACCTCTAACAAGTACTAGGAAATAAAATGTATAGCAATGTGCTTCTATACGATGTAAAGATTGTTTCTTTCTCCACTTTTTTGGAATGTAAAAATTCTATATTCCTACAAATTTTCTGTATTTAATAACAGATCCATTTAGTAAGTAGAAATTGAAACAAAGAGAAAAAGATTTGAAGTGTCTTAATCCTTGTATAGAAGTTCTTTTAATATAAAATTATATGACTACTTTTTGATGCTGTACATCTAGAAATTATTCCTTCCATTCCTGTTAGAAATTGACTTTGTAAATGTGACGTAGACTTCCAAAATATTATGAATATAACATTTAATCACATTCTTTACTAAGTTTTGCCTCTATAAAAGAATACTTCAAGAGGAATCGCAAGGTATTCCTCTAATTTTGTGGAATTATCAACTAATAAGTCTTATTAATCTTCAATGATCATCTATTGTGCTTCTAGAACAGCAAACTTTCCATTAACTGGTGGATCTCTTCAACAAAATTTCATGTGGAGAGGAAAATCATCCACCTTCAAGGGCTGGACACCTAGCCTCATTATCAAATTATACATTCTGAACACTACTGTTTGAAAATTTCCTTTTAAAAAACTGTATTATAAAATGCATTCACAAATCAGAGCCTGACTTTGGAGGAAACAGCCTTGGAGCAAGTAGAAAGAATCTGCCCAGAGTAAAGGTAAAGTTATTAACAGAAGTTTTTCACTTACAGTAAATATTATATATTTTACATTAAAACTCTAAAGCAATGTAATTCTGTGAAAAAAACAATTTTACTTATTCACGTGAACAATTAGTAGGACAACAGTTCTCTGTGCTTGGAACTGGTAGAAACATTTTACATTATATAATGATTAAAGTTCCTGTTTGAGAAATACAAACTCAGAAATCTTCCTGACATGCTTTAAATCTATGAAAATAAATTTCTGTTATTTTAATACTTTTTTACTGACTTTCCTCCTGAGCTTACTGAAGAATTGTAGCACTCTCAGATGAGATAAAAAGTGTTGTGTACTTGTTTCCCTAGAAACAGGTGTTAGATGGAGCAACAAGTAGTGTCAATCTCCAAATGTGTTTACAGCTTTTAAAAAATGCAGTCGTATGGGCAGACAAATGCAAACATTTCAAAAAATCTAAACTAATATAGTCATCATGCTGTTTAAACTTTATTTTAAGCAGTCAGAAAACAAATGAAAAGACCACAGCATTCCTCAATTATCTAGTTTGCAAAACTGCGAGATTCAGAGCACCAGGTTTATCACAAACTCTGACAAAGTCTTGGAAGTTTCCTTGCAGTGACCCTGGGACCAAACAATGCAGTCTCCTTTCTCCCTCTAATCTGACTTTCACTTTGAAGAGTGATGCAGCAACAGCTCAGCATATTTTCGAATTATTCACTCAGTCTTGCTGAACAAAATTACACTTTCTGTTACCCTAATCTGATCTCAGAACCAGATGGTGATCCCAGTGCAGCTTTTTTATAAGTATCAAAGATTAACAAAAATAGAAACGTGCAATACAAAGATGAGATCTTTCTCTTTGACTGTTTCTTTTTTTATTTCCCACAGCATATTCCCCAAGCCTTCCATTTGTAAAGGCTCTTGTATCTCCTAGTTCTCTGTTACATCTCTGTTTTTTCTCATTTATTTTGTAGTTATTACTCTCCTTATCTCCACAGCTTCTCAAGACTGCAGTATCTCATTAAAGCAAAATTGAAACTGTTAACCTCCCTATTATCAATAGTTTCTCAAGGTCTTTGAAGGACACAACAATGTGATCATACACCCACCAACTTTTAGAATCCTTGATTAAGTTTCAGGAATGTTGAATATTTAAAGCAGAACTAGGCAATGCAATTCTTGTCTTGTCTCCATCATGGTCTAAACTGTCCTAGAACACAAACAGATTGTGTTCTAGACTCAAGGACAGAGGTAGAAGAGAAACCTTGAAGTGAACAGAAGTAAGAAAACAAGACAGGGTTTGCTCTTCCATTCAGTACATTCCCCAGCATGAGAAATGCTTATTCACTGGTAAAATATTTAAAAGGACAAAGTCTTCGAAGCAAAGGCAATAATATTTTATTTTACAATTCAGCGTTGAATTGGATGCCCTTCTAAAACTGGCATAACATCTTACAAAAGCAGTAGGTATATATACTAGTTTTAGACAAAGAACCATGTAGGTCTCTAAAGAAATTTTAGGTTTTTGCGTTATTCAATCATGTCTGAAGACTCTCTTCAGGTTATCACTTGACCTAGGACAACTACATCTTATAAGACAACTAAACATAGCCATAAATTCTTGTAACTCTAAGAGATTGTTTATTCTAGTATTTATCCCTGTCTGGAGAATGTCTGCATATTATTTCTTGATACAAGAGAGATTTCCATGACAAGATAGTTAAACATAAAACCAGCTGCAGCAAAACTTATCAATTAATTCTCTCACCAGTAAATAAAGGTTAATTTGAGAATTGTATTTGCAAATTACTCCTAAAACAGACTGTGGTTTACATGTATAAAGACCAAATTTATTGTATTATCTGTATTAAACATATGTATTGTCCAAGGTCCTTATTTGCAGTACCAGGTTCAATGGAAAGGGAGGTGTAGGAGCAAGTACTGCTCCCCCTCAACTTTCGCCCGGCTGAGTTCTCGGTCCTGATCCAGCTGCTATGGGGGATGGAGGAGGTGAAGGTGCAGTGGCGGGCACTGCCCCCTGCACCTGCCTGTCCTGGCTGGACCCTCCTGAAGAAGCTTCTGCACATGCATGGCAAGACCACCCCATGCGTGCTGATGGCGCATGGACTGGCTTTATAAAAGAACTTGTAAGGATCCATGCAGCACATGTGCCCATCACTCCAATCAGACCATCCTGGACCTAATGGCCTGGAAGAAGCTACTGCCGCAGTGACCACATGTTCCCAAGGAACTGCTGATACCTATTGATGTCATGACTTTCTTTTTCCCTTCGGTCTCTTTTTCTCCCCCCTGCTCTCTCTCTCTCTATATATATATATATATCATTTATATAAGGTGTTTTCTTGATTGGCATCTGTGTGTGTTGGATCAAATCTGAGTGACCTTGGCTGTGTTCAAGGATCAGATTGTAATCTGAACAGATTGAAATCTGGTTTCTGCAACTTTGGGAAGTTGCTCCTCCATATCTCGGGTGCGCATCCCAGTGTTTCGGTCTGTTTTTCTTGTGATTACCCTCCAAACTGACATCGGCTCACCAACCTGCATGCTGCCCTCACCTTCCATTATGACCTGTTCCCCTGAGTCTACGTGTAGAGCCACTGCCTGGTATTTCCATAACTTCCCTTCCCTGAAGGAGGATACATCTGTTAGCCAAATATTTATTAAATATGAACAAAAAAGAGGGGCTTCTTTGATATAAGATGGTGGTTTTATTTGGGAAAATGGAGAATTCTTCCTGTATTTGAAGCAGTTTGGGGCTGCCCTCCTCTATTGTGTATATACTTTTATAATGAGCATACGACCTCCTGTCTCCCACTGTGCAGCTACCACTGGAGGTGATGTGCCAACTATCACAGATTTCAAAATCTTAAAGGGCCCCTGAAAAAGTATCGGACACCAGTGTGTAGCTCATGGATTGGTGCATCACAACATACCATATTCTCTTGGAGAGGGTGATGCTAAATTGGACGCTTTGGCGGGCTAATGGCACAACAGAGTCTTGGGAAGAGATTAAGTCACTTTTTCTCAACTGTATTGTATAAAGCCTGTTCTCAGACTGTCCCTCTGTCAGGGTGAACATACTCTTCTGTGCTGGTCAGCTGATTAAAACAAAGATGCTGGTGACCTGGTCAGAAAACAGGCTCTTTTTCAGTATAATATTGTGAGACTTTTTATTCCAGGACTCCACATGATGAAGTTTTTGTCAACACTTGATGAATTCTGTGAAGTTGTGTAAAGTCTGCGCTGAGGCTTGGTTCTTGTATCTCTAGGCAGAAGTCATTACAGAGCAAAAAGCATTAAATAGTCACTATGGGAAAGAAAAAGCTTTGGGCAGGAAGCGAATAGGACAAAGAAGACATTGGGAAATTCTCTCCCTACCAAAATACTGAAACAAATATTAGGAGAGAAGATCTAAGGTTAACAAAAAGGTCAAGAACAATAGCCAGTGCAAACATTTGAAGTACAAAAATGGAAAGTAAATTTAAATTACTTTGAATAAAATTACATTATCAGTTAACAAAGGGAATTAAATCAGGCAAATATAGCTTCAAGTTTGGTAGAGCTTCTTACGTAGTATGCCACAAAATTGGAGAACTAAAAAAAAACTGAGGTTGGAGGAGCATAGTTTAATAAGGGAAGTGGCCCAAAGATGGTTAATGCAAGGTAATTTTAAATGGAAGAATAATTTTTTTTAAGTAAGCCCTCTTGTACCTCTGAAATTTGTTAGGTCCACTCCAATTTAACATTTCTATTCATGCTCTGAAAGAAGAGGATAAATGGCACATCAATCACTCTTACAGATGTTAATTAACCAAGAGAAGTTGCAAGTAGACTATAGGAGGAAATATGTAAGGAATATAACACATAAGAATACACAATAAGAATATTAGTAAAATGCACAGAAAATATAATTCCTCGTGGGAGCAATTCTCTAGGAATAATGTTGAAAATGTAACTAAAATCATATTTCCCTTCCTAGGGCAATTTAGAATAAAAAAAATTTTGGGAGGCTAATGCTGTAACAAATATGGTGTTCAGGGTCCTTGGCTTACACCTTCTCAGTGAGAACCCAGTTCAGACTTCAGCTGCCTAATGGACCTTGACCTTCTCACATCTCCACTCCAGTATCTTTTCTCCTAAAACTGAGATAGTTAGTGATAGACATCCCTTCCCAGGCAAAGTTTCTAACACCTTCCCAGCTACTTTTATATGCAACACTTCCAGGCACTCAAGCAGGAGCCTGGAAAGAGAACTGACAAGTTATATCTAATTGACCTCCGTCATGGCTTGAATTCTTGCTCTGCCCTGTGGTCTCCCTCAAAACAGTGAGAACTACAGCTATGAGGAGTTAAGATCATTTGTTTTGACAATGTAAAATTAGGGGTCTGGTTGTCTTCATCTATTGACTAAGTTAGTCCTTAACTAAACTACTCTCAAAGATTAGCTTACCGTGAAGAAAATCACTATCTTCTGCCTGTGTTCAAATAAGTCAGCTTTTTAATACACTGAATCATACATTTCATATAAAACTCACAGCTTCCCACTCACATGTTACACAACTGTACTAAAAGGATTAATGCCTTTGGGTCCTTATTGAGTCTTATCTCATATGTGACCCCTCCCCCAGTTTTTGACTTTCACCACAAAACTAATCTTTGCTGCAAGCCATTTAAACTCACGCCTACTGAATTATACCCTCATGACAAACATTGTTATCAGGCAGGTTAGAGCTAACTCAAATAAATCTGGTGTGTAAACTCCTCTACTCCCACACTTTTCAGGCCCCAAATGGAAGTAGTTTGTCTTCTATCACATTTTTCTGAATCACTATCCTGATATTTGTAAACAAATTTGAAAACAAATTTTTACCTTCGAAAGCTCCCTGCATGGCTCAGAAAGGGTCTGGAAATATGGTCTTGCTGTTGTGGTGTAAAATCCTCTATGCCCTCCTGAACTTTAAGTCTGGCTAATACAGTCCACATTTTGACTAAAAGCAGACTTTTTAAAAATCAAATCAATACATCGATTGCCTACATATGGCCTGTACTCCATTAAAACTTGACAAATATTTCAAAGTAGGCAGCTGTAATCAGCAAAGTGCACTGAAATTTATATTCAGTTTACAAACCATAAGTTACGCAGTAAAATGAAATCTGTATTCCTGGGAAAGGGAATACTCCAGCTTCCTTTTGGCAGCTGTAACAAGTGATGCATGCTGCATTTCAGCATGTTTAAAGAAAGGACCTTTTTTTAGTGCTGACATTTCCTTCTCTGCTGGAGCATACCGATAGTTAGCTGATGTGAGGAAGTGTGATACATTTGTTTGAGTTATATTAAATATCTTCTTTAAAAGCATCTGTGGGTGATCTAATTTTTGTACATACTGATTGCTTGCCTCAGGAATAGGATTTCCATATTTAACCTGAGTTTCTTAGTCCTTCTTTTTAGATGTTGAACCATTTTACTCCTTGGACATCTTTGTAGATATGTGCTTTAAACGTATCAATTTCATCACTTAGATTGAGAACAAATGCAATTATTTGAGTGTTCTTACTGACAAATATTTTTTTTTCCCCTTCTTGTCTATTAAGTCATTGCAGTGCATGTGAGAGCAATGCTTTTGTATATTTTGTCTTGTTATCTTCTGTTTCAGCTACAGCATTTTCACTTAATGGATATTATCTTTGTTAGTTTTTCTTTAACCAAGTATTTATGGATCAGTCCACTCCTCATGTTTTTCTGGTCATGCTCATCTACTTATTCCCTCTGGAATAAAAGATAATTTATGTAAACTGTGTGGCATTTTTATCACCAATATTAATTATATTTTCCATGACACAAAGTGAACACAGCTCACATAGCAGATTCAGGAGATCTCTCAAAGTATAAATGTTTATAAATGTGTTCCTTGTTTGTCTAGGGGTCTCCATCAGATGTTGCTCATCAGTAAAGCATAAAAATTGTTTGGCATAAACTAGATCTTATAACATTTTCTCCCTTATAGTTAGTAAAATGTATTTTCATATATTCATGTACATTGGCTTAGCTAAAATGTACATTAATGGTTTCTTTCGTCTTTTTTTCTTTCTTTGTGACCAAAAACTGACTAAAATCTAGAACCTTGCAATGTAACTCTTGCAGTCATAGCCCAGTTATGATTGTCATTTAATTTCTCCCTTAGGATAACTGAAGGTTGCATAAATGCACAGATAATGGGATGAATTGGGTCATCCACTTCTATTCGGCCACAGCGTTACATAATTTTCCACAGGTCCTGACTTCTCAATTCCTTTTTCTGAATTCACCTTCAGCCTTCACAACCTATATACTTACTTTGCTTTTTTTTTTTTAGAGTTAGCTCATTTTGCTCAATCCCAAATTTTATCTGTTTGCCTTTTTCTTATTTTAGTGTTTGCTGCAGTACCCACACACTAGTTTCTCTATTAAAATAATGAATGTCCAATTTTCCCTCAGGTGAAGAGTCCAGTCATCTTCTGCCACAAATATATGAAGAGATTTACCAAACCTATCAACATCCTTTTGTCTATACTATACTTACTTTTTGCTGCTTTCAGCTCTTCCCAGGCTATGTTGGATGAGGTCTGTGCACATTTTCCCAGGAGCTATATAGTACTCCAGGTTGTATGCTGCTTCAAAATGGATGGTGGCTTTGTGTTATACTTGTTAGAATTTGCTGAGAAACAACAACCATGAAAGGCTACTTCAAATTTTCTCACCAAGTTTTGAGTGGAAGGTTTTGTTCCTAATTTGTTTCCGGATTTATTCTGTAAAAAAAGTATTAAAGTTATGAGTTTCTTTGTATTCTCTGGTTAAAAATGTATATACCAGAATATTCATATTTACCTAGAGTGCATTGTTGTTCACATTTTAATAACAAAGTTTCCATTTAAGTGTGGAAGAAAATAAATTAATTTGAATAAACAATTGTTGTATATGCTATGATGAAAAATAAAACCACCTTCACATTTTCTTCCACTTCACTAACATGAAAAGCTGCTTGAAATATTTCTACTTAAATTTCTTATTTACAGGAAGTTTATCTATGATGGAGCCAGGACTGCTGAAACAATTTCTTCTTTTAGGTTAATTTACATATACTCATGGTAGCCTGTAGTGCTCATAAATTTTTCTGGACGTAAGTTTCTTTGAAACATCTTCTTCAGTGAAGACAGTATAAATTAGAACAGCATAAGAAAACTTGGATTTCTGCAGTCCCTCTCTAAACTGTAGTAGAAACCACCAAGGTTGTCTTGATTTGCTGGAGCATTGTATCTGCAAAATGCTATGGAACAAGATAGGAATAAGAAAGTAGAGGGAGTCACTCTGTCAAGTGTTTGATGTTTCTGCTTTTACTGTAAGTCACAGGAAAGTAGTTACCAAAAAGCAACTGTAGAGCTTCTTTTAAAACTAAAAATCTCCTGTCACAGTCAGCTTTATCCTCTTTACCCAGCCATGGAGTTTATCAGCATGCTGTTTTCCCAAACAGAACTTTGCTAAGAAAACAGCTTGCTTTATCCTTCATTTACAGTAGTACTAAGGAGATCTGATGATTTTGAATTATTTAGAAAACAAGCAATAAAGTTCTGTCTTTAGAGATAACAGTCCTCCTTCCTAAGAAATGTCATATCCCTGTTTATTGCATTAGGATTTGAGGAGCTGAGTTCCATTATATAACACAGCATCCAACAATCAATACTTTACATATTGAATTTATAATAGTAGAAGAAAACTAAATATTTTTATCAGATAAAAATTTACACAGCAAAATGCCTAGGAATTTATGGGTTTCACTCCAGAATAGTATTTCTCTATCTTTCCCATGTTGAGTCACCTTCCCTGGAGGTGTTTAAGGCACGGGTGGACGAGGTGCTAAGGGGCATGGTTTAGTATTTAATAGGAACGGTTGGACTCAATGATCCAAAGGGTCTTTTCCAACCTGGTGATTCTATGATTCTATCAAGAAGCTGAGGGAATGGTGCTTGAGTGAGTAAGGAACCGAATGACATAGCTTTCTAGGTGAGCTTTGCTGTGAACAGGTGCTCTATCAGCTGAGTAGTCAGATTGGTACCACTTGAGGATACCTCCCGACAATCTGGCTGTGCTAGCCCATGATCCAGCACTATAGTGATTGAGAGGCATGTTATCTGTTTGATATCAAACTTCTTCAGTGTTGCTGTGCTGCAAGAATTTAAAATTACCGCGTCAATGCCGATGTGCTACGCGTCCATTCTGCAGGACTTCCTAGTGACATGGTTTATAGCCTTGGCCATAGCTTTGCCACTGATTTCTTTTGCATGAAATTTGTTCATTTAAGTAAGTTTGAGCACTAGTGATAGAAAAATACTAAGCAAGAAGTTAAACTAGAGCATTCTTTCTTTAGTTCCAACTTGCTTTAGTCTGTGACTGAAAATCTTCCTGTTCAACTCCAGTTAGAGGTCAGCAAAAATTTCAGGGCGAGTTCCAGTTCTGGGTGAAATATTGACACAATTTTGGTCCAATTTCAGTTTATTTCCTTGGGACCAAATTAATTAATCTGGGACATGGTACTTAGAAATATAAAAAATAACAATGGATCAGAGAAACATGGATAATAGGAAAATCTGTCACTGTAGAGGAAAAAAAAAAGAAATTAGCCTCACAAATTAAGTCTCCACAAAAGGCCTCAAGAGAGGAAGAGAAGGCTTGTTTCTTCTAAAGGCTTTTTGTCTCTGTTACCTATGGTCAGTGTTGGAATAAATTACGACAGGTTTTATTACCACAGTATTTTAAGGCTAAAAATATAACAGGAGACTGCAATCATTCGCATTGCCTGAACTCTTTGGTAGCTTCTTAATGAAATATTACTAGAACAAAAGTTCTAGTAAGTCTAGTAACTTCAGAATGAAACAGAATATCCACTTTCTCTTTCCTGTGTCATGGCACTGTGCAAAAAGTGAAATGGTCTGTTTTGACAGCTTATGTTTCTTTTAATTTGTTTCTTCTTAAACAGTGCAATATATCAGCAATGGTGAAAACTTGTCCTGTTAGGAGTGACTTCCATGGTCAATATCAGCAGTGATATTATTCTGGGAATGATCCTAGCAAAATGGCACTATATATTTTTCACGCTTTCAGCAGCATGGTTTCTCTAAAGATAGTAATTCCTACTGATTAAGGACACCAGGATAGCAACATAAGTGCTGGGCACACGCAGAGATGAGAGAATGCAATTTAACATTTGCACTTGGCTACCTCAGTAGGTTTCATGTGATTTACAGAAAAGGTAGAAAAGTGACAACGTAATTAATAAAGATGCTTTACTATAGTAGAAGATCTTTGAAGCGTATATGTAATGTACTAGATCTGCTTACATCTCCAAATTCTGTCATTGTTTTTTAAACTTTATGGCATGTAAGTTAACTATTAAGATGTTATAATTTCACAATAATTAAAATACAGTAACACCCAAACCCCTAGGTACATTCCCTTGCTACATTATCTGCAGAAAGCTTTTAACAGAAAGAATATTGATGTTGCTCAGATTAAAACTTGTTTGGATAGCATCCAGCTCCCTGGAGCTTGAGTTAAGGGTTCCACTGCTCTGTTGGATCAGTTTTCACGGGATGAGGTTAAAGAGGCAATTGCCTATTTAAATTAAAATTGATCCCCAGAAAATAATAGCTTGGGGATTATTTTTTGTAAAAACATTAAGGTTTTTCATCAAAAAGAAAAGTTTATCAAATACTGAAATCATAGTTTGCAAGAAAATTTTAATGACCTTTGAAAAAATAAAATGACCTGGACATAAAAACAGTTCCTTTTTGCTATATGTTAATCACAGTTCTTAGTGTGATATTTAGGAGCTAATAAGGGGCAGACATAGTTAAATGACTAACAGATTTGTGCACAAAAATATTCTCCCAAATAGCCAGGGCACCCATCTCATTCAGCAGTAGGCCATCATTTTCACTAGTCATCTTTTTGCTACAGATGTAGTTGAAGGAGCCCTTCTTCTTGTCCTTGATGTCCCTTGCCAGATTTAATTCCAAGTGGGACTTTGCCTTCCTCATCGCATTCCTGCATACTGTGACAGTGTTCCTATATTTCTTCCAGGTGGCCAGTCCCCTTTTCCATGTTCTGTAGACCTTCTTTTTCCATTTAATTTTTTCCAGAAGCGCTTTGCTCATCCATGCGGGTCTCCTGCTAAGAGATAGTAACAGAATAATAATGTTGATTTTGTGGAAGAAAAACGGAGACAAGTTCCTCCCTTTCTGAATCCAACTTGTGTAATACTGATATTTTTTCTGCGGCCCTGCTGTGTATTATATATTGCTACAAGCGTAGAACAGAGAAGTTCCTAGATACATGTGAAATAAGAATATTTGCATTTGGTTTCAGTTTGACTTCATAGCCAAACTAACAAGAGCTGTGTCACACTGACTCAACAATGTGCAAAAATTAAAAGTTTTGTTAATATTTCATTGCAAAACAATTCTACCAGACTCCTGCATTTATTTTTTTCTGAATGTCTTTTTCATTTTGCATCCTGTATCATACACTGACAAAGAAGGTCCAGAACAAAAGATAAATCATCAGATTCTAGAGAACTAGTATCCTTCTCTGTAATCATGTTAAAGGTGGTTTTCTGATTCCCTATTATGAATTTCTCATAGCTTTCCTGTTCAAGAAAATTATCAAGAATTCAGAGCACTTGACACCGACATTGAGTAACCTACCCCAAAAAATAGTTGCAAACTGCATATTCAAAGGTCCAAATTTAAGTATCACAGCTACTCTACTATAAAGAGCCTGGGTGTGGAAACCCACTGTAATATTAACTTTTCATTTCTTCAATCTCTGTTTATATGCTTTGCTGTCGCAGCAGCTGTGTCAGACATCTCTCATACAGTCTGAATACACCTAATTGACTCCCATTCACTGTATTTTACATGATATACCTCACTCATCTTGTCATATAAGACTTGGGTATCTTGCTAGAGCCAGTTATCTTTGCCATTACAGAGAAACAAGCACATCAGCTTAATGGGTGCAACTAGTTTCAGCAACTGGTTTTATAACATGAACAGTCATCTGATAACACCTTTCTCCAGCAGTTGCACTGGATGCTGAAGAGACTTACTTGGACATGACTCCCAATTACTGTTAATCAAGATTAACTGAAATAAAGTCTACCATTATTGAAAGAAACTGCAAGCAAAATGAAAAATCTGGAATTTCTTTTAACATCACTGCCAAGAGATGTGTAGAGAAAAAATCAGAAGGGCTAAGGCTCAGCTAGAAGACAGATTGGCAAAGTCTGTGAAAGATAACAAAAAATCTTTCTATAACTATATAAGTAATAAAAGGAGGACTAGGGAGACCATACAGTCCCTTTTGGATGCAGAAGGAACAACAGTGACAGGGGATGAGGAAAAGGCTGAGGTACTTAATGCCTTCTTTGTCTCAGTCTTTAATTGTAAAGAAAGTCGTTCCGTCTGTGTACAAACCCAGGAGCTAGAGGAGCAAAATGAGGCTCCAATGAGCCTTGCTAGCCTGACTAGACACCCACAAGTCTATGGGGCCGGATGGGATTCATCCAAGAGTATTAAAGGAGCTGGTGGATGTGCTGGCCAAACCCCTTTCCATCATCTTCCAACAGTCCTGGAAGACTGGGGAAGTTCCACTAGACTGGAGGCTGGCTGATGTCGTGCCCATCTACAAGAAGGGTCACAGGGAGGACCCAGGAAACTACAGGCCTGTGAGTCTGACCTCAGTGCCAGGGAAAGTCATGGAGCAGGTGATCTTGAGTGCTATCATGAAGCACATGCAAGAGAACCGGGTGATCAGGCCCAGTCAACATGGGTTCACAAAAGGCAGGTCTGGCCAAACTAACCTGATTGCCTTCTATGACAAAGTGACTCGGCTGCTGGATGAGGGAAAGGCTGTGGATGTGGTCTTCCTGGACTTCAGTAGAGCCTTTGACATGGTTTCTCACAGCATTCTGCTTGAGAAACTGTCAGCCTCTGGCCTGGACAGGCGCACACTCTCCTGGGTGGAAAACTGGGCCCAGAGAGTGGTGGGAAATGGTGTGAAATCCAGCTGGAGGCCAGTGACAAGTGGGGTTCCCCAGGGCTCAGTGCTGGGTCCAGCCCTGTTCAATGTCTTTATCAATGACCTGGATGAAGGCATTGAGAGCACCCTTAGCAAGTTTGCAGATGACACTAAGCTGGGTGGAAGTGTCGATCTGCTGGAGGGTAAGGAGGTTCTGCAAAGGGATCTGAACAGGCTGGACCACTGGGCAGAGTCCAATGGCATGAGGTTTAACAAGGCCAAATGCCGGGTCCTGCACTTGGGGCACAACAACCCTATGCAGTGCTACAGACTAGGAGAAGTCTGGCTAGAAAGCTGCCTGGAGGAGAGGGACCTGGGGTTTTTGGGTGACAGCAACTGAACATGAGCCAGCAGTGTGCCCAGGGGGCCAAGAAGGCCAATGGCATCTTGGCTTGTATCAGAAACGGTGTGACCAGCAGGTCCAGGGAGGTTATTCTCCCTCTGTACTCGACACTGGTGAGACCGCTCCTCGAATCCTGTGTTCAGTTCTGGGCCCCTCACCACAAGAAGGATGTTGAGGCTCTGGAGCGAGTCCAGAGAAGAGCAACAAAGCTGGTGAAGGGGCTGGAGAACAGGCCTTATGAGGAATGGCTGAAACAGCTGGGGTTATTTAGCCTGGAGAAGAGGAGGCTCAGGGGAGACCTCATTGCTCTCTATAACTACCTGAAAGGAGGTTGTAGAGAGGAGGGTGTTGGCCTCTTCTCCCATGTGGCGGGGGGATAGGACAAGAGGGAATGGCCTCAAGCTCCGCCAGGGGAGTTTTAGGCTGGACATTAGGAAAAAATTTTTCACAGAAAGGGTCATTGGGCACTGGAAGAGGCTGCCCAGGGAGGTGGTTGAGTCACCTTCCCTGGAGGTGTTTAAGGCACGGGTGGATGAGGTGCTGAGGGGCATGGTTTAGTGTTTGATAGGAATGGTTGGACTCGATGATCCAGTGGGTCTCTTCCAACCTGGTTGTTCTATGATTCTATGCAACACTACAGGCCTAGGGAAGAGTTGCTCAAAAGCTGCCTGGCAAGAAAAGGACAAGGAGTTACTCATTGGAATGGTTGGACTCAATGATCCGGTGGGTCTATTCCAACCTGATTATTATATTATTCTATGATTCTATGATTCTAAGAGAAATTTTTAAAAAATGGAAAAATATTTCCTCAATTTTAATATTTCATTTTGCTCCTCTGTGGGTTCACCAGTGATGTGTTCGTCTGTCTGTGAAAATACCACAAGCATTTGCAGGCACTGCTCTCAGATCAGCAGACTTACATACACTATTCTGATTGCTTTCAAGGTGAAACAGGTTGAAAGAGCAATTGGTACACAACCATGGTCTGGTACAATGTATACAAACAAAGTTAAGCCTATGTTACAAATAATATTGCATAGTTTGTTTACCATCACTTAGTTTCCATTTTAGAAGAGCAATAAAAATGTGGAAAAGTTGCCTGATTTTTTTTCTCAAAAAAAGTTACTTTCTGTCGCTCCAAAAATTTTTATAGATTTCTACTTTTCCTTAAACTTAACATTGCAGCTTTGCAATAATTCTTTAATATTGCACTTCAATAGATTTATGTCATTCTATAGGTGGAGAATGCTTCTTGGAAAACCAGGGATAAGTTTTTAGAGGCTGTAAGACTAAAACATAATCTGAACCTTCATGAATTGCACGTCTAATTCTCCCATGAAGCACTTCACTCTATATTTCTCTCCTACCTATCATGTCATACCAAATCATGAAGTTCTTAGGATTATACAGCCCTTGATTTCTCTTACCAATCTCTTGTTTCAAAGCAATAGAAGTCTTTCCCAAGTGATAGCTCAGATATGGAACCCTCAGCAAATTCCTTTGAACTTTGGAGACTTTGGAAATAGTCCACGCCAAACAACATCCTTACAGTGAAGAGCTAATCATTATCCTTCTGTTCATTAGATCACTTGCATTTTATTTTCTAGGGCTTTTATTTTAGTTATCTGGTAAAGCTAATGACTTCAAATTTTTAAATTTCCCCACCGAAAGTACCACTCCCACACCAAGCTTAACCCATATTTTGTCAGGCAACAGGAGAAAATTTGTAGTTGTACACATTCTTATTCTACTTCCCAGTTTATTTTCAAATACTTTTTTTTTTGATTCACAAGATATTTTTTATCAGGACTTTGCTCAGTAAAATAATTAAACTAAAGAGATAATTTTGGTAAAACTAAATGTAGTCATGCTTTTCACAACTTCCAGAAGTGCTCCAAGAGGTCTACAGGGAAGTTCCTCTTCACCAAAAGTACAAACCGATCTTAAAACAGGAGGTTTCCTTGAAAATATATGTTATGTAGGAAGTGGATTTAAAGTAAAATAATAGTAGATAATGCATAATATGTATTAGCATAAAACAGTCGGTTTTGTGGGCTGTAAGGAATTTATTTTGCTAGTTTCTATGCAAAGGTTATTTTATTAGATACTCTGAAAAACAAATAAGTAATCCGTGGACATAAGAATATTAAAGGCCTTGTGCAGCCAGTAAGAATCAGTTTCACAATGAGGTTATTATGATTCACATAAGGTTCAGGGTACTTTTGTGTTGAGTTTCTCATAGATAATCTTTCCTCTTATTTCTGTCAGCTGAGTGCATACAGTGTTTTTGGGTGCTGTTAACAAGCCAGGTCAGGACAACAGTTGTCAAGTTCATGTTGACTGACAATCTTCATTTCTCAGCTTCTTGACATAACTGATTTTCCTGCTCTGACAGTCACATATCTACATTTTCTATCAAGGGTTTACGTACTTGATATGTTTAAATTAAAATTAAAGAAATCAATGTTTGACAATTTTATTTGAAACCTTCTCAAGCCTTATGCTTACCCAAGACATAAATCTAGGTGGTTTTGATTTTAAATCAGTTTAGGGCTCTGAACTGTGCTATTTTTTTTACAGTAAATTTTCACCATTCTGGTACCATCTTATCAAATCTGTCACTGTGGCAGAAATGTTTTCTTGGTGCATTTCCCCCTCCTGTACCCTCTTGATATTGTTATAATTGGCCACTGGCCATTTGATTTCCTGACAACCTGTAACTTACCTCATATGAGGGAAGCAGCAATAAATGCAGCTACTAGATTTGCTGTATGTGATTAAGAGCAATTATAGTGACTGGAATCAGAGAAGGAACTAAAAACTTCCAATGTTCTTTCAAGAACTAGCTAGTAATCTGCTTTCTACATACGTCATCCCTTACATTAAAAAAAAAACCAAAAAGATATTTTATAACAAAAATGAGCTTTCTAATAAGTATTCTTAGAGAAGGAAGAGATTTTAATGTGGGAAAAAGCAGGATAGAAGATTCAAATCTGCACAAAGATGTCTCCCACACACTGCAGTTAAGTGCTCTTTTCCCACTGTAGAACATCTGAACTAATAAATGGCCTTGACATTTTTCTTTGTGACACTTAAACTTCATAGAATCAATACTGGACATGTGCATGTGAATGGATATTTCAGGGCTACAAGTTATTCCTAAGGTTATCGATAACATAATGAGCAAAACCCTTGTGAACGTTAATGTACTATAAATGACCTTCTAAGAAGATTCAAGCTTCTAAACCATACCAAATGTGATGATATAGCACTGCAGAAGTATATCTGCTCTTGGAGTGCTCTCTGTCAGAACTGAAATCCATTGCTTCAGTATATGTCCCATGACAAGAACAACAGCAGGTTTGAACTTGCAGATTACAGTTTGCCACAGAACACCAAAACATTAACCAGTATATTTGCACTCATCTCTGTTTGTTTTACTTGGAATGCAATAAAGAAATACATAAGATTCAGCCCTGAAACTGCCCCTACGAAGGAGTAGTAGTTGCTTTCTCCCATATCAAACAAATAGCTGGTATCCAAGTGGAAATCTTTAATAGTTTTATTGGACAGATTTAGTAAGTTCTAATTGTTGTCCTTTGTATCTGATTTCTTTAAGTTTCCTTCTCAAAAAGTAAAGATGCATTACACTTATCTGGAGAATCTGGGCATTTATTCCATCCTTTCACTTGAAAAGCAAATTCATTTTATTGCTATATTACTGACTACCAACTAAATAGTAACTGGAAATTGAGCTTTGTGAATAAATATCCATTCATTCCATAGAGTTAGCAAAAGCCATTCTTTAATAGACTATAAGCAACAAATTTTCTATTGTTGCTGTCTCTGTCAAAGCTCTTTACATCTTTCCTTAAGTCATCTACTGTCTAAGGCAAAATAGGGTATGCTATGAAATTTGCTAGCTAATCAACAGTAATTTGTAATTTTTACAAAGGCACTTTTCTACTTTTCATGTGTTATGATGTGGAGATACGTATTTCCAGTCTAAATCAGATGTTATCGAGTTAGTTTATGTGTGGCTATGCTTCACCCACTAGATTATAAATCTAATTTCTGAAAATTCCTTACCCTATCAGAACTCCAGAAAAAAAATATATTGTCCAACTGTTGCATAAAAGAAAAGCAATTATTGCTCTCCTAAGAACATCAGAAGAAAAAACAGCAATAAAAATTAATTTCCTATAGACTCAAATACCTTACCAAGAATACAGCTTAGCAGAAAACCCAATGGGCTGCTATTACTTGTATTGCAGTAATGTCTGTGTGCATCTAATTATTTTTAAGATTCCTTTATGCTGAGTACAGTATTCACACACAGGAAAAAGGATGATCTTTACCATCAAAGAAGCTGAACTTAAGTACAAACCACTACAGGAATTACAACATACTGGAAGAAGTAAGATGAGAAAACAGAAATAGAAACAAAGGTATTGTACAGTGTGGTGGCACGCGATACAACAGCGTTGGTAGTACAAACAGAAACAAGAAAAAAAGCATAAGTCTCTAGCAGATTTACTGATTTAGATGCTAATGTCTATACCACCTAGAGGGGCCACATCCTTTCCTACAGGAGTTTCTTACACAGTTAATGACAGCAAGAAAGACAGCCACCTCAAAGCAGCTACACATGCAGCTGACTACTCATATTTTGGGAAAAATGCTTGCAACCAAATGGGTCTCCTATTTGCAATGTAAAAACAGTGTTGTGAACAATTGGCTCATTTTGTGCTGAAGCACAAAATGCAGCACCAGATAAGCAGCAAGGGAATGGTAGAAGTTGCATGTGAGCACAGCTGGAGCTTCTGTATGAAGTCAGTGATCAATGTTAGAAACAAACAGCAAAAGACTTGGTGTGTGGCAGTACTCTTAGAGTGTGGGGTGTAGCTTATTAGGTTGACTAATAGACAGACTGTGTATTTTTTTTTCCATATGAAGATAAATAATTCTGTATTTTCTTGCAAGTAAAAAAATACCTTCCTGTCAATTTATTGAAAAAGCACATAGCTCACATTCACTGAACTTTTTATTCCTGTGCCAGAAAAACAAATGGAGAAACATTTGATACTGTCCCACATGACATAAATTGGAGACACATGGATTTGGTGGATGGATCACTCTATGGATAAGGACTTGGCACTCAATAGTTACAGTCAATGGCTTAATGTCCAAGCAGAGACCAGAGACAAGAGGTGTTCCTCAGGGGTCAATACTGGAACCAGTGTCAATAACAACTTTGTCAGTGATATGGACAGTGAGATTGGGTGCACTCTCAGAAAGTTTGCAGACAACATCAAGCTTTGTGGTGTGAACTACATGCAGGAGGGAAAGGACATCATCCAGAGGGACCTTGCCTACCTTGAGAGGAGGGCCTGTGTGAACCTCAAGAAGTCCAACAAGGCCAAGCACAAAGTACAGCACATGAGTCAGGGAAATACCAAGCACAAATACAGGCTGGGCAGAGACTGGATTGAAAACAGCCCTGAAGAGAAGAGATGCTGATTTATGAGAAGCTGAACATGATGTGGCAATGTGCACTCGTGGCCTAGAAAACCAAACATATCCTAGACTGCATGAAAAGAAGCATGTCTAGCAGGTTGAGGGAAGTGATTCTCCCCTTCTACTGTGCTTTAGTGAGATCCGAAGTAATGCATCTAGGTCTGGGAGAACCCAACATGAGAAGGACAGGGACTTGTTAAACGGACATTTTGGAAAGAATAAATGAGACTATGCCCAAGTGAGCTTTGCAGGACAGCCTGTCTTCTCCAGATAAAAAGATAAGTCTCCAATATCCTCATTATTCCTGACAATTCATATTTTGCTTCTATACTAAAAAACTTAGAAAGCCATCAACTGTCACATAAAAAGATATCACCCAACTGGACATTGATTTAAACAATTTCAATATTGCCAAGCCAATTGTAGAATTAGAATTGGCGATTTAATTTTGTTATGCAGATGGCACAGATAGACACTCTGTAGAAAAATTTCAGGACTGCAGAACCATAACTCCTAGTAAATGCTTGGAGAGTTTTGGAGTTCCTAGATACTATAAATTTGTAAGTAACAGTGTATCAGGAAGCTTTAATTAGCGTTAGTTACTTACTGACAAAGTTTGAGGCTTGGAACCCCACTGCATCTTCTTTGGCTGTGACATTTGCACTTATTGTTAATTATTTTCCATTTTGCATAAAATTATAGTTTAAAAAATGCAAAACTCAACAGACAGTATTGTTTAAAAGTTTATCTGGAAGTTATTTGATTCAAACACTACTTACACAACTACCAGATAAATTATTTGTGACTTTGTTTTCCATTCACTTTAAGGCAACATTTTATTTTAGTCTAAATGGCCTAGGAGACAGTCTAACTTAAGCTGATACTACTCACACAGAATTTTATAAGATTATTTATAAGACAGTGTACTAAAAAAAGTATATTTCTTCTCTGTTCACAATTTGTCTAATTTAAATATAAATCTTACTCTTATTTTTCTATATTTCCTATTCATAGAACTTCCCTTTTACTTAATTTATCATTTCTGTACTGTTTCTACTGTTACTATTTCAGAAGAGTTCCCTAGGATATTGAATAATCTTACTTTGTAATTACATTTTTTTATAAGACCTACAAAGAGAACAGAGCAAAAAAGGGATATCTAGCTGTCAAAAGCAACATTAATTTTAAAGGTACACACTATACTGGGTCTGGTTGCTGAAAAGTTAATTTTATCCACAGCAGCCCATACAAGGCTGTGGTTTTATGTGTGACTGAAAGAGCAAAATTTTATCTATGACTTAATGGTGTTTGCACAGTATCAATGCCTTCTGTATTTCCCACTTTGTTCCCTCAGTGAATAAGCTGGGGGCGGGGGGGAATGGGGGGTGGGCAGAGAATAAATGAGAATACAGCCCACACAGCTGGCTGGTAGCTGACAATTTTAATGATGATAAAAACTGGAGTGAGAGACTATAACCTTAAAGACAGGTGCATAATCTACCTTAAAACCAAGGAAAATACTTATAAAGAGAAATTTAGCAATTTATAAAGTTTTAATTAAATGACTACAAATATATGCAATTAGAGTTTGGTACCTAGGATGTAGTTTAAGCTATATATCTTGTATAGAGGCATTCTGATTGCATGATTCCGTTATTTATCATGGAACCTATCTTTGTATTATTTAAGATTCATTTACAATTGGTGAAATTTTATTCAAATTTATCTTGTTCATTGTTTTGCTTCTTCATGCTTTCTCATGACATTGATATCAACAGGAAAATTTGTTTGCCTTCCGGCTGTGTTCTTTCATGGTCAGTTGAGTTATCATGGACCTATAATCATCAATTTCAATTTGTTTTCCCTTGTTGTTGAAGATTTGATTAATTATCTTGCTCCAAATTTTTAAATTGCATCAGTTTATATATAAGCTAAATTCCACAATTGCACACAGATTCATTAAGTCTTTGCATATTCATTACTATCTGTTTTTAGTGGGGAGAAGACAGAGGAATTCTGTACATGTAATACCAATGAAAGCAATTAATTGAAAAGTCTTTTGGGGTTGTATATGTGTAAATATGGAAAATGGATTAATTAAATACCCATAGCAGATAATTCATTGTTTTATATATTTTTAGTTCACTGCAGGTTCAGCTGGGCCAGTGGAATGCCTGTTAAAGGTATAAATTTATGTTCAGCTTCATCATCTCCACTAATTTTAGATACCTAAAAAAAATTATAATGTCATAGTAAGCAAGTTTTTCGAGCTCTCTTTGTAACATCTGGAGAGTATTAGGAAACCTGAAATGATAATTCACCCGTTCAAAGTAAAATAATTACAGGTGATACAAATTCTCCTAAAAGAGCTTCTCTCTCATGACTAACATAGGCTAGATGCCAGAAGGCTGAAGTTAGTGAAAATAAATCCCATCCCAAGTCACCTCTTCAATTTTATGACACACAAATTTGGTCTTTGAGTGATTCAATATAGTATTGCAGGAAGTGAGGTGTCAGATCAAGTCTTCACATTTAGGCAGTAGCAATTTAGAATTGATCTAGTCTGTAACTGTGACCAGAAGTTGGCCATAATCATGACTGTAATCATGAACTTACTATTAAATTCCTGTCCCCTTACTCTATCCAGGCAGCAACCACCCAGACCTGTGGGGTGGAGCTGTCCATTGACTCAAGTGGGAGCATACAACTGTTTTGCTGGATCAAGGCCAAAGTATTCTCCTGGTTGCCTAGTGGCTTCTTTATCTCTAGCCTAGCTTTGCTGAATGGACTTCTAGGTTTTGGGGGAAAAAGGTCACATTTCACTTCACCAAATACAAATTCTGCATCTTCTGAGAGCAGTTCACTTGAAGATGCTGCACATAATTCTTGCCGTCCTCTGTTCCTTTTTGTCCTTCATTTTTTATTATATCAAAAAACTTTTGTTTTTTTAAGAAATACAGAGATGTAGTAATAAAATACATTAATGAACTGAGACGACAGTCACTTAAGTCAGTGGGATTTTCTCCATTGAATTCAACAGGGTTTGAATTGGGTTAGAAAACATTAAATTTAGGGTATAGCAATTAAAGATTTCTCTGATCAATAGCCAAATGATCAGAATGTCTATAATATATTTATTCTACTGAAAACAATGACACAATAACTGTTTTGTTGTCTAAAATGAATTATTCCTAGCCTCTGTGAAATAAACAATTCCAATAACCAGCACGTACATATACGGATATACAAAACAAACAAGTACATGTAGTAATTAAAAATTATATTATGATTCAACAGATGCAATGAGATGTAAGTATTAATAGCCTCATTAAGAAGTCTGATGAATACAAAAGCTCTCCCATTATAATTACTCTCAGAAAGAAAAGAAGTATTGTTAATCTGCTGAGAAGTGGATGACAGAAAATTATAAATAATAGAAACATTGCACAAATTAATTCTAGATTAGAAGGACAGAATAGTTTTTGTTTAATAATAGGAGAAGAAGTATCAGAGAAGAGGCATGATGTTCTGTTAGAGTCTGTTTTAATTATTAGACTCCTTTTTTCCCCCATACTCATTTTTTTTTAAAGTAGCAATCTCTCTCTAATAATGGGTCTAAATAAAACTAAGTGCTGCCCAGCAGCATCCTGAAAACACCGCAAAATCTGAACAGTACTGGAAGGTCTCCTTTCAAGAAGTTTTGAGGCTGTGAAAGACTAGTGGGACACTTTTCAAAACATAGGGTAACACAGAAGACAATAGCTTGGACAATTTAAGGCAACAGATTTTATAGTTTTCATATTGGTTTGTTATGTATAATTGGTGAATATTATAACAGTTAAGCTAATTTTGGAGACCAACTGGTTTTTTTACTTGTCTAAGCTACTTCTCAGATATAG
The DNA here is from genome assembly GCF_032191515.1 of Phaenicophaeus curvirostris. Lineage (NCBI taxonomy): Eukaryota > Metazoa > Chordata > Aves > Cuculiformes > Cuculidae > Phaenicophaeus > Phaenicophaeus curvirostris. The sequence goes on from NC_091392.1 coordinate 25,152,215, forward strand.
AGACATAGTTGCTGGCATAGAAACATAAAAAGGCTATACAACCATTATTTATCATGTTTGGCAGAGAAAATCCATCATTGCTGTATCATACACTGCCAGCATACTCTGCATTTGGCACTTTCAGCAAGTAATATTAACATTTGTATCACCACTATCACCTTCCCATGTCTTTTAGTAATGCAGTAAATCTGGCACATATTAAATATTTTGCATGTAAACTCCAAGCAATGGTATAAAATACAAGTGTATCTTTGCCCTCAATTAGCATCATTAGTTCTTTTTAGTTTTCAGGTCCTTGAGGAGTCAAACTGAGACAATTGCTTATATTAATCATGGCAAGAAATGCTAAGACAGACCATTGAATAACATATTTTATTTATTGACTTTTTGTACAAGCTGTATTGGCAAAGTCATTTCACAAATTTAATGGATGATTCCAGCTTGTAAAATATATTGGTCAAGGTAGGCCATATAGTATACTATTTACAGAAATGGAACCAGACAGTTTCAGTGACTACAGTAGTTAAATAATAATGACAAAAAGGCTGAGTGCTTATCCTTACTTTTTATTCCCTCAATAAATATTTTTGTGCTGTAAGAAATTTAATGCTCTAATGAGGTCAAAAGATCAGACTTTAATCACTACAATCCCTCTGGTCAAAGTTACATTATGTTGTAATTTGTAATTTATAAAACCTACCATCAGAAGCTTAATGTACCTGATGAAGATTGAAGTGGTGCCATCATGAAGGGTGGAATCATTTGTGTCTAAAACCAGGACATCTGATGTGTCTGTAGCAGTAGCAGTAAAGGAGTTGGAAAAAATCCCTTCATTTTAAAATAAAAAAAAATTCACAGTGGAAGCTTTCAGTTAACAACTAGCTATTATAATAGAATCCATCAGTCTGCTTGCATCTCAAACATAGTTTGGATTTTCTGGGGTAGACGTGCTTCCGAATGCAAATTTACTATCATAATGACACAGTACTGAAATTCACACATTTTATTGTAAATGTAGGAAGTTAACAATAAAAGTCTCTTTGAGTTCTAACTGACAGCACCCTTTATTTTGACCTTGGATTAAGTATTTACTCTTTCTATTTTGAATTAGGATATGGTTGTTTACCACTGAGGGACATTGAATGCAGATTAATCTTGAATGCTTTGCTGTCTCACCTGAGGGGTTTAGCTTTAATCTATCATCGATTTAAAGTCCACTCATGTCTTTCTTTATTTCTATATAGGTGGGTGCAGAGACATATATGTTTATTACATTGATCTGCCAGAAACAATCCAGCTCAGTCACACATTCTCATGGTACCATGCTGAAGCTACTGAAGGCTTTAGAGAAGTATTAGTCTATTAGTTGGGTATCAGGTGCACCTGTACGTCTTCCCAATTGATCCCAAATTTTCTGCAGTAAATTCATAGTGTGTACAGTGCCCTGTGCTTCTTCCCTCTTACCCATGTAAATAAACCTTCTACAGCAGCATACTTCATAGCCCTGCTCCACCCAGTCACGCTTCCGTGTGCCCTGGCTTTGCAAAATAATAGAGCTGCTGGGGAGGGGAAGTACAGCCCTCCACTTAGATATGCCCAGTGACAACCGCGAGTCTCACTTACCGATGAACTGGGAGCAGAGTGCCAAAACTAGCTGCTTCCAACGAGCAAAATGCTCAAGTGAAGTAAAAGTCTTAACCTTGCCATTCCTGATCAGCACAAATGCACTTAGCAAAGCAAGACTTTTTCCTGTAACTAGGAAGAAAATACTAACATATAAAACATTGTTTTTTCAGTCCTTACAAAGATAAACTTTGAGCAACAGGCAGAAAAGTGAACCAGACACTTCAGATAACATTCATTATGCTGTAGTGTAAGTTATACATTAACAATTAATGGAATAAAGCTCTGGAGTTTATAGGAAAGAAAGCTGTGTTTGTGATAAAAAGAAATGAACAGAATAATATCACATTAAAATGCTCTTCCAGTGAAGAAGTTACTTCCCAACAAAGTGGAAAGATTTCACCAACGAGGCTTTCAAATTTAAAAAAATCTACTTGTATTTGCTGTTCTAATTTAGCAGGTCAGTATTTCAAAGAAACCTTGGAGATAAGCAAGCTGGCAGGGAAAGGATGGCAGTAGTTGTGGAGAGGAGAGTAAGAAAGGGGTTTAAGCCTGAATTACTCTTGGCATTTACAGGTTGTGAGTAATGTTAGTAAAAATTATGGCTGCAACAATGATGAGTCACTGTTATAATACATACTGTCAGGAGCAGCCTCTTCAGTGACCTCTGGTAATACGATTCCACCAGCGAATGCTTGAGAACTCGCTGAAGAAGCAAGTTAGAGCTGCAGAAATGGCTAGCCATTCCTCATTCCCCAAACAGGAATCTCACGCTGAACTGGAGATTCAAAATTACGACATATATTGTGCAAAAATAAATAAGAAAACAAGAAAACCTTTTCTTTTTCCTACACAAGAGGAACACTTCCACCCTATGTGATATAAGGGTCATGATAGCACATAACCACAGAGTCTTTGTCTAACAGATCAATGACTATTCTTTCGACTGTGTAAAAATGTCTCTTGTCAACAGGAGAACTGCTGAATGAGATCGGAAAAAGCATTGCCTTTTACAGTCTTGAAGCAAACACAGTAATTTATTGCTCATATCTTTTGTGAAACATTCTTCAGCAATAGTACTCAATATACTCATTTTCAGCTCACCTGTAAAAGTACAAATGCATCAATTATCTACAGGTGTTTGCTAGAGAAATACAACATATAATTACAACAGCAAAAAGCTGTTGCAGTTCTGCTGGAGTTTAGTTTTATAATTTCAATAACACTTTAAATAGAAAAAGACAGATGCTTACCTTAGCCACTAATTTTGGGGAAAAAAAATGGTTTTTTATTATCAGAGTAATATACAGTAAAAAGTAACTAATCATTAACACTCCACCAGTCTAGCTGCTAGAATCTGTAACTACCAATTTCCTGCAGTTTCTGCCTAATAGAAACTGTATTCATAATTTCATTTGTTCCTGAAGCGCAGCAAAGTAGTCAGAGAAGCTGTGTTTATATGTAAAAGAGTCAGCTCCCTGCCGTGAACAGACTGCTTTCTCCCTCTTACCGTAAATAAAATATCTAAGCATTGTTTAAAAAACTTATTTTAATCTTGAAATTTTTGTACTATTTATTTTCCTTCTCCTCCTAACAAAAACTTGAGAACGTATTTTTAGTTCTAATTGAATGTGGATAAGGCATGTTATAACAAATGCCATGATTTAATCATTATTTATATCTCATTCACTTCTTTCACCTAAAACTTGTCTCTGTTGCACTGAAAACTATTCAGCATAATATTGCACTTAGAACTAAATAAGGCAAGCAGATGTAACTGAAATGATTTTTTTTTTTTGCCAGTACTCTTGGTAAATGTCAATGATTTTGTCTTGAAATTTACTTAATATTTAAAAACAGATTTTTAAATATATTAGAAGATAAATTAAAAGTGTATGGCCTCATCTTCTTGACATCTGCCTTTGATAAGCATTGATAAGATACCCTCTTATTCTTTTCTTCTACAGGCTTTCCTCGCAGAAGAGATGCTCCAATCTCCTAATCACCTTCATGGCTTCCTGCTGGACTCTCTGCAGTAGCTTGTTGTCTTTCTTGAGCTGGGGAGCCCAGAACTGGACACAGTAATCTAGATGCAGCCTCACAACAGTAGAGAGAGAAGATAACTTCCCTCAACCTGCCAGCCACACTCTTCTTAGTGCACATCAGGTTACCACTGGCTTTCTTGGCCATGAAGGCACTTTGCTGGCTTATGGTTAGCTTGTCATCAACCAGGACTCCCTGGTCCTTTTCTGCGGAGCTGTTTTCCAGTGGGTCAACTCCTAGCTAGTACTGGTATGTGGGGTTATTTCTCTCCAGGTGCAGGAATCTGCACTTGCCTTTGTTGAACTTCATTAGATTTCTCTCCATCCAGCACTCCAGCCTGTCCAGGTCTTGCTGAATGGCAGCACATCTTTCTGGTGTATTTCCAAGTCCACTCACTTCCATTTTTTCAGTAACTTACAGATAACAGACTAAGGCTTGGAACACACAGAAAGCAAAAATATTGCTTCAGATATTCCATTGCTTTTTTGTTGGACTTCATGCAGGCGAGCAACAGCAACAAGACAAGATTAAACACTGAAATTATTAGGTTATTAGATATAAATACTAGGTTACAAGATAGATATATATTAGATATAAATATTAGAATTTTTAATACTATTTTTGAAAAAAAAGAGTATTGTCTAGTAGATTATTTCCCTAGTCTTATGCTGGCTAACATTACTATAATACATTGCACACAACTGTGCAATTACTAGACCTAGGTTGATATATATGCAAAATGGAATGGAGGTACATATTTGTGTAAAATGTATAGATATTGCACATAATTTTGTACATTTGCTTTCTTTGTGTGTTTGAACATTCAGTTCTATGCACCAAGATTGAGAACTCCCTTACATTTCCCTGAAATAGTGCAGAGTCAGACTAAGTCTTCTTATGACTGACAACATGAAGCTGGTCACAAATCCTTTAATCTCTGGTTAGACTTATCCACCACTATTGAGCCCATATGGGACATGACTTAGTGCCAGAGTTTCACTGCTGTTAGGGAAGGTTCATGCCCTGGCAAAGCTTCAGGCTGTACAGAGTACCACTTGAAGGCAACAGGTCCTACCTGCAAGTCTTTATCTCATGCCTTTAGCTGAAGCATAAGGCAGTAATAGGCCTAGAAAACTGTGCACTGCTCATGTGTGTGCTTAGGCATGCACATAGCAAACATCCATGCAGATAATGGAAGACAATGTACTTCTTCCCAAGTGAGAACTACTGCCTTAGCTTTTTTCAAAAATTCTAGTGAATTTTAAAATGTCACATTATTTTTCAGATGAGTCATGGACATAGGAAACATTTTCTCTGAGTTAAAATTCTATTAAGTAGCTGAGGAATAAGTATCTTGATTTTCCATGCATTTTAACAGGGATTTAAGTTACCATCTATATTTGAGTAAGTTGTTTTAGTCTGTCTTTGCAGTCAATGGAGAAAAGTCGGCATTTCTAACGCACAATTTATCTCATCTTAAAGTAGAAGTCTAAACCAGGTTGGACAAATTGTGCCCTTGTAATGTCTTTTACCACCCACTGATTATAAGAAGCATGACCAGCTCAGATGTACAAATCCACACTGCAGACATTTACGGGTAGGTGATGAATTCCACTCTATGTGATTTATGTTGAACTGACTTTGATGGTCAAGGGGCGATGAGTTCCAACTGAATTCTTCCTGACTCCAAAGTTGGATAATTTATAGGGTTTCTCTGTGAAGTTGATGGCACCATGTCTTCTAAGAGATTGAACTCATGCTGTAACCTTAAATGCCTCAGCATTTAAACAGACATTCAGCCTTTACTTATTCATAGAAGCAGTGGAAATGAATCTCTGAAACCACCCCAGCTTTTAGAAGCCTTCCTTGGCAGGTTTGACTGAATAAACTCATAGATTCTACAGTTATTTGGGGAAGATCAATAGAGACAGTCAACAGCTAACACTGCTACAGAAGTGTCTGAGGAAAACCATGATAAAATTTTCAAACAAAATCAGGAAAATTAATTCTCACCTTCCAATTAGCCATAAGTAATTAATTTAAGGGAGATATGATAACAGCATAAATGAAAACACTCATGTCAAACTATATCTTTTGCTTCTTCATTTCCTTCCTATTCCTTATATGCAACTAATTCAGTCTTTCGTGATAAAAACTGTCTCATACTCATCTCACTGAAACCAAGCTACAATAAGAGTTTCGTTACTCAGCAATATGCATCTGATGGTACATATTTTTCTGATAAACTGTAAGATTTCTGTGATTCAGGGACTGTCCTTTATTTATTGTTACATTTCTAAGTATATAATCTATGCAACTATCATGCATAAATGATAGAAAGTGTAGTGTTATTTGCACAGAAAGAATAGTAAACTCACTGTAGTTTAAGCGTGTGTGTTCTCAAGTACGGAAATGTCTTCTTAACTAATGGTCATTCTGAATTTTGATAATTTACACTTTTCAAATTTGTACTGCAAGACTGAAGTTTGATTTGTAACATTTCAGGTTCAGGTATATTGCATAAAGATGAATGCTATTTGAAAATAACTGTTACTTCAAGTGTCTATTATTTCACTTGCTTCTTTGTTCTGCCTGCTGAAAGAAGCAGTAACAGCTTTCTGCCACTATTACTATACAGGAGAAAAGTCTGGATATTCTCAGAACAGCTAGACCTAAGCATCAGTGAATGCATTGAAAAAATCTCACTTTGGATTAAATTTGCTTCGGTTTTGACCCTTGTAGAAATCACTTTCACTTTAAGGAGAAGATAAAAATTAATTATTTGTGTTTCTTCATGTACTTTTAAAGGATGCTTTCCATTTAAATTGTTATGCTGTAATTCCATTGTTCTATAGGAACCTTAATATGATATCCAGTTTCTGGATATCCAGCCTGGTCCTTTCTAGTATAAACCCTTGAAAGAAAACTGGAGAAAAAAAATCTGTTTTTTCAGAAGTTATGTTTTCTCATTTCAAGAACTAGAATTTATCTGTTATATTATTTTAAGTTAAATTACTTTACTATGATACTCTGAGTATAGAGTAGGAAGAGTTAGAATAAGGCAAATTTGGTGTAAAAATCCTGTAAGGTAATCATTCTCATTTTTGTCTAATTTATTTATCCTCACACAGCACAGAATCACCATATGGACACTTCTCCTGACAGGAATTTTAAATGTTATATCGTGTAGAATAGGGATTAGTGATGCCTCTACAGTGTCCAGATCTGTCCTCTGGCTTTCACAGGACTTCTTATCTTACAATCCTTTCATAAAATAAACAATTCAAGTGGGCAAGATACTCAGGAGGATACCTGGGAGCACAGGAGATTCTGTGGTGTGAACAGGTCAGAGTCACAGTTACATCAGTGTTTGACATACGAAGATATGCTCTCTTAACAAGCTTAGATGAATAATTCTCTATCTAAGGTTTGGACTATTTGCTATACATTTGCTAAAAGTGCTGCTAGTATAAATCAAATGTCACGAAGAACATCCTGTATCTTATAAAGATATTAAACTCTTGCTTCACATTCAGGTCCATGGTGTTGTGCTGGCACAGTTTGTTTCTATGCAATTTGAAAGGATTCAGTGGGGTTTCTTGTTTTAGAATTATGTTCTGTAAATATGAAACTGAATTCATAAGTAAGAAATTTATCAAGTGTAAAGAAAAAAAAGAGAATCTGACAGCTGATGATTAAATATACTCCTCTCAGCACTGGAAGAGGGTTTCAGAAGATAGCTGTTAATTGTTAATTTAAAAATGGCCTGAAGAGGTAGCATAAAAAAATACTCTCATTAACTTTGCCACTTAGAGAAGCTATACATGTTTTACTTTAAAATAGTTTTATTTGTTCTATTCTAAAACTGCACATAATTAAACATGAACTTAATTTTAATTAGGTCTCTAGTGAACACCCCTATGCCATTTTGTCTTTTAAACTTCGGCTGGTTTCAAACAAAAAACATGTATTAACAAATCAGCCAGAGGCATGATGTTGCCTTTGATTGACAGCTATACCAGTAACGCTCTTTTAATAAGATGGGGATGATTTTGTTGGTACAGATCATTTTGCCCAGTGTGGGTAACAGCCTCAGGCACAAGTATTCCAAATGAGTGCTTGAAACCCCATGTTTTTAAGTAACCCCAGAGCTACAGCTAATCCAGTGCTTCACTACACCAGGTTATCACATGTCAACTGCTCTAAAGAATTTGTCCAGTAACGAAGGAGAGATAAGTAACTCAGACATCTTAAAATGAAAGTCACTTGGAGGTATTTTGCATATGCCTCAAACAAGATTTTTCTCATATGAGTTAGGTGATAAGTGTTTCCTATGTATGTAAATCAGCAGTGCCCACAATACTTCCAAAGAAGCTCCTCAGGAAGCTTGCAAAATAAAAATGCGGTTCTTGGGATCTGATGGTAAAATAGGATCACAGTGATATACAGCCAGGAAAAGGGAAGATTCGCCTGGTTCAGTGAGCAGCCAGGACCATTCTTCGGACTATTCTACAGTGACAAGAAATCTGCTATTCCAGCAACAGAACTGCTTTGCTGTTCCAAGTAACGTTCATGTTAGAAGATTATTGCCTGCATGATGTACAGCATGCATGTATCCTCCTTGGTTTTGCAAAAGACCACTTCAGTTTCTATAGGAGTATTTTTTCATTGTTTGAGAGTATTGATATAGCACTAATTCCTATAAATCAATAAAGCTTGAGTGAAAGGAAAAGAACTACTCTCTGACAAGAAACCCAGACCAATAATCAACACAAAACTTGTATTGATTCAACAGAAGTTTAAAAACACAAACAACTTCCCCAGTAACAGAAGTCAAATACAGAGGAGAAAATTTACTCCAGGTCTTCAGAATTAGACTAGCATCCAAATCACTTGATTATTTTCCTGTTCCAGTGCAGTGTTACCTCATGGAGACCTCTAACTGCTGATAGTAGCAATGTTGGAATGAAGCCATGGGCTGAATTATCTGTTGAATGTCCACTGGCCAGAGCTCTAATTTAGCTATGGAAACAGAAATGTATCAGATGGATAAGGGTTACATTTTTATTTCTTACAACAAGGTCACCAATAAGTATACTACTTCAGCCTATCAGTTTTATTGATATCATTGAGGAGAGTAGCAAAAAAAAAAAAGCAAAAAAAAAAAAGCAGGTCTCTGGAAACAAGTGAGCTGGAAACAACACTGAGTGGAGGAACAGTATGAACACGTCGCACTTGGGCACCTGTAAACCGAGCAGTTTCATCCTGTCAAAACGGGTAGCTGTGAACAAAAATGGCCAGTCAGGCTGTTTCTCAAGTATTGTTGGGAAACATCATTGCTGCAACAAACCTTCCAAAGTTTCTATAGTTCCTGTGGACTAGGTCACTCAGGGACCCTGGAATTTGCTGTGGCTTTGGGCTCTATGCAGCATACACTGGGAACCACAGTACAAACACTTCTACACAGCTTTCCCAGTCATTTCAGACACAGTCTTTGTTTCTAGAAGAAAGTTAAGGATAGTTAACCAACAGAGCCTAAGGGTTTCACTATATTGCAACCAACTAAAAATGTAACTATTTGGTGATGACCATACTCATCCTTGCCAGAATCTCTGTCTGCCAAAGGCCAATAAATAGAAAGGATACTTTATTTCCAGTTCTGTGATTTTCAGTACTGCAAGAAATGGCAGTTACTTTCCTCTGGTGCACAGTAGTTGTTAGCCACCAGTAGACATTCTTTTACTTCATAACTGAATATGTGAAAATGGTAATACAATACAAAATGTGGTAAAGCATTCGTATATTTGTGCTTCCTTAATACTGTGTTAACTCTTATTCTTATGGAGTTGCTAGTAGTCACTCATAGGCATTCTAATTATCTATCATCTATCTACCTGATATATTTGTTACACCTTGTATTTTTGGAAAACAGTGCTCCACGTGCTTAATGCTTTCAGCCCCTTCCAGCTACAATGTAGGCATGCTTTCCAGTTATCAAAGTTGCAGTCACACTAGGCTAAATGAAACTTAGATCACGATTGCAGTGAATGAGCAGTTTTGTTGACATTAACCACTGTGTTGCCCAGCTCAGGTGCTCCAATTGAATTTTGCTTAGTATGTCTTTTCTATATAACTCTCACAGGGAAGGCAATCTGCATTAAAACACTCCTTTTGTAGATGCTGAATGTCCTCATCGACATCTGAGGAGAAAATGTTAAGTTGCTATGAGAAAAAAAGAGCCTTCCCTTAGAGAAAATGATGCTTGAGTAAGGTGCCAAATTCAGCATCAAGTCACTGAAAGAAAGAAAGACTATTATAAATGTAGGTATTTCTCCTCAGAAAATGTCTCCGGTTTTGACATGGCACAGAATGAGTGAGGTTTTGCAACCGATGCAATACAAACACATGCTGCCTTTAGGGGGCAACTGAAGTATTTATACAAGCTGCACTATTTCATAGAACATTAATGGGGCAATTTTTAATCAAATAAATTAGTCTTCTCTATGCAAACAAACATGTACATTGAATCCAAATCAAATACTTTACCATTCCACAAGACAAGCACATCAATTTCATACCAGAAACTAAGCTTGACATACAGTAATTGTATCAGTAATAGAGATAAATGCAAACAAGAGCTAATAAAAGGAAGGAAATTTAATTCGTGATTCAAAATGTTAGTTTTAATCTTAGCTTTATGGTGTTATGGGTATTTAGGAGCATGTTCCAAAATTCTAGCTAAGTATTACCCCTGCATAGACTAAAATGCCTTTCTGGTTGATAGAAAGACTCATAGTGAAGACAAAGGACTTTGAAACAAACGTGTAGGCCTTAATTTGGTAAGGATTTTAAGCTTTTGTTAACACTAAGCACATGTTTAGGTTGCATTAATGAATAGGGGTAGAGTTAACCATGTATACAAGTAAGTTCACAATTTGAATGCTTAAGGTGAACATGCTGAAGACATCTATACAAAAAGATTTTTTTTTGGCTGTGAAGAATTTGAATTCATGAATTAATAGATCTTTTTTGCTTTCTTGTGTTGTCTCAATGCATCTTTTTTTCATTATGCAGTCAGTAGACTTCCACCCTACAGTGCTTCATATCAGCCTGTGGATACCAAAGATGTGTAATATATGATACAAGTATTTTTCTTCCAGCAGTGGGTGGTCTGATTCCTTAATCAAGGTGATTTTTTTTTATTAAAAAGCTTAGCTCAACTTCTGCTCTTAGATAATTTATTTCGTTCTGCTTTACTACATTTATTTTAAAGTATGTGTATACACACATGCATGTCTCAGTGCCGAGTAACTGTGTTATGTTGCCAGGAACATCTCAGTGTTTCCACCACAACTCCTTGCTTCTTGAGATTTATTGCAAGAAAATAAAAATTGACTCAATTCTGAAAGCAAGTATTCTGTGCTTTAACATACTTTATTTTATACAGAAAAAAAACGTTCAGTTTCAGCAATAAAATTGTAAAGAAACAAAAGGAGAGAAAGACAAAAAGTAAGAACAGACTTCCCACAGAGCCTGTGTTGGTTTTGTCTTTATAACATCAATTTTTTGAACCATTACTTACTATGAAAGAACATCATTGACTAGATATTTCCAAGGGAAAATACACTTTAAAGGGCTTCTGACATATATAATACACACTTCTAATTGATGCACAGCATTGCCTTTTCTATTTTGCTTTAAAGCCAGATTCCTTCCTTTTTCCACATTGGATATAACTTTTGTCCTGTTACAGAAGTGATAGTTTTTGCCTTCAAGTAAAGTTTATATGAATTGTGTCTCTGTTTTCTCCAAAATCTTAGTGCATGATAGTTCAATTGTGTGTCAGAGAAAATGGTGACTAAATGCAGCTCAGGAGTCAAGGGCTGGAAGAGCTTAAATGCATAAATATAGTTCAGGAAGAATGTTATGAAAATTATTTTGAAATCATTCTTTTTCTGCATCAGCATGAAACTGAGGACAGTCAAACTTTGAGAAGAGCTTTCTTTTCATGTTGAAATAACAAACAGATAAATAATCATTTTGCATGACAGAGGGCTAACATCAAGTCCTGGCTGGGAACTTAAAGTGGAACACAAATCTAAGATGCCCACATTTAACAAAAGGAAGTGGTTATTATGAATAATTGCTTGTTATGACACGAATGCCCTTCGGCTTTTCAGTATTTAGTTAAGGGCTCATTGCAGCCAAAACAGGAACCTGCATTATCCACTTGCCTATTGATGCTGCTCTCACTTGGTTTGTTTCATCATTGGGAAATGGTAAGAGTTTTGGGGTTTATATCAACTATACTGTTACAGTGAGAAATAGCATAAGGGAAAGTTCTGCCACCTCTGTTTCAATAGGGATTTTTCTCCTGAACAGAAATTCTCTTCTGGAAATTCATGGCTGAAATCCATTCATTAGAGAAAATGTAAATACCCTGCAGACGGCAAATTTTACCAGAGCAGTGGGCCATCAGAAGCTAACCACAAACATGTACACAATGCTGATCTCATCATAATACAAAAGTCTGCCCTACACATACAATTGCTAGTAACTCAGAAAAAAATAGAAACCCCATGGGCAGCAAATACAGATCCATCCTGTAGAAGAGTTCAATGTGGTGATCCTCTTAAAAGTTGCAAGTGTTCTGAGCACAACTCAGCTTTTACTGAGATCTTTGCACATCATTCTTTGTCCGTGCCTTGTTTCTGCGTGTGCAGGAAATGTTATGTATCTTTTGTTCTTCACAACTTAAATGCAGCAGTTTCTATTGAGACAGAGAGGTATCAATATAGCTGTGGTCAGAACTCACATACATCCTAGAAGGAGCTGGCCAGTAAATAAGGAAATAATATATGTCAAAAATGGGTGGTTGTCTAAACAGAAACAGCATTGCTTTGCTATTCCGAGTATCTTCACACTTCATATGCAATATAAGTGGCAGAGAATGAAGTCCATATGATTCTTCTTCTCTGGCAGAGCTATTTAGCTGCTAAGAAGATTTGAACATGAAATCCAACTATTTTTAGGTCATACTTCCTCACTGATCTTATGCTTCACGCGCTGCATTCCATCATTCACAATTCAAGAACTGCATGTAAGTTAGAGCTGGAGAATAGGTAAAAGGCAATAGGTTTGTGAAACAGACACTATACAAGCTTTGAGCTTCTTCTAAAGAGGCAAGAAATCTGTTTCAGCTGAGAACACAGCTGAAGAGAACCAATGTACCAAGGGCCACTCAGGTGAGACAAGTTGTTGACACACTTTAATCGATAAAGGTGTTTATATGAAGTCCTCCTCTACTGGATAGGAGTGAGAAGTAAGTGTTCAGCAGTGATGGATTGTAGCTCAGTCTCATAGTTGTAAGGCTGTTCTTCCTGAAGCAGCAGTACTTTCAAAGACCTAGAAGATGTGAACTGGGGCATAGCTGCTAGCAGATGTATAGCAATGCAACTGGACAGCTTATTAAACTTCCTTACAGCTACTTCTCAGCTGGAAGTAAAGTAGCAAGTCTAAGCTATTTTTGGCAGCTAAAGCAGTAAATGCTATGAGTGAGCTATGTTATTGCACTTGTGTGTCTGTGCAGGCATATCCTTAGATAATTCTACAGACAGAAAGTACTAGGCATGGAGGGTCCATGCAAGGCCACTCAGTATAACTCAGAAATTATCAACTACATTCAACCATCTGGGAGAAGTGAGGTTAACTTTAACAAACTCTGTTTCCTTAATAACTTTGACAAGTAAACAAATTCACTCTGTCATTCCAAAATATTGTTTTCAGAGGGTTTGCCTTACCACTTCATTTTAACATTGCTTCTCTTTCACTGGCTTCTTGGTAAAAATGTATATTCTCTCTCCTAATACTTGTTAAAAACAAAGTACTTTAAAATGCTTCTGAGATAAGCAGCCTGTATTTGCCCTCTTGTTTCTCATTTCATCTGTAAGTTTCCAAATTAACTCTATTCACATATATTAAAAAATTCTTAAAGGGTGAGGATTTGGATGTAGATTTTGTAATGAAGAAAATTGGTAGTGAATCTGTTTTCTTCAAACTCTGAGAACCTGTGTTTATATCACCGTTTGAATTAGCAGACAAAATCTAATCCACTGCAATCTTCAGGTTCACTGCAGCTTGCTGTGGTTGTCTTGTCGTTTTAAAAAGATTCAAGCCTGCAGATTCACAGTAGTGGAAATGAGGACAGATGTGGGGACAGAAGTCAGTAGGATAGATTGTTACATGTTTGTTATCAAGTTTAGTTGCAGCCAGCGTTAACAGTGTCACTTTCATGAGCACTATATTGACAAATATTCAAAGACATTCATTCTGGATGATGCAGAATACCTCCTCTGAGTTCCCTAGGATTTGGGAAGATTAGGGTTACAGTACAATCATGTGATATACCATGAAGCAATGTTAATTCTGTTACAAAGTTTATATTAGTTTAGCTGATGTATTACACTGATAAAACCCATTTTTATTGTATTCTATACTATGGTATAGTGTTGTAAATTCTTTATTGGAGTCCTCTATTTGTTGTGGCTTGATGGATCGAAAAATTGTTTGCATTGTACAGGTCTGTTCATTTAACAGGTATTCATTTAAATGGGTAATAAGATACAAGGGTTGTGTAATGAGATGGAAAATTGCTAACCACATATTATTATGTTTTTTGTCCAAATCAGTTTTGGCAGAAAATAATAAATCTAGAAAATAGACTTGGAACCTACATTTCAGACTGGTAATCAGTAGGTCACTCTTGTGAAAATATTTTCCTGTTTGTTCTTGTTTAATGGGAAAGAAGCCATTACCTTATTTAATAGCAATTTCATACTGACATACAGGAGCCTTATAAGAAGGGATACGTATCTGGGCTAAAAATTCCCCCAGACGCAGTCATATCTTCTGTCTTTTTTCTCTATTCTATATTCTTTTTTGAGGTTATTGCTAGTCACCACTCCAAGTAAAAGAATGGCCAAGAAAAAGAAGGCAGAAGCTGTGTATGTAATTAAGAGACTAGGAAGACAGATCAAGTGTGGATTTACCAGGGAAGGCTTGGGTCATACTGTCCCCAGCCTTAGTATGGTCTCCCAGCACATCTTTCCCTCAGCCCTGCAGCAAGAGTCCACATCAGAAGTAAAACTTGGTCCTTCTCCCAGAATAGATACAGTGGCAAGGATGTGGCAGGATAGAACCAGAGGATTCACAAGGACTTTGAAGCCTTTACTTGTCTAAAGCCCCACTTCTTAAGGAGGGAAATCTCATTCCCCCCATCCTTTATCCAACTTAATCCACCTAAGGTTTTACCACAAACTAAAATTCTGAAGTCTGTAGAGCATATCCATGCAGTCATTATCTGTGCCCTCTTTCCTCAGAACAATAATTTTAATATAATCAGGCCACAGTGGAGGACAAGCAAATTGCCGTGGTAGAAGCTAGGTAGAGTCTGATTAAGCCTATGCTTCACGATGCATGAATCAATGTCCAGAGCTCTAAGATGAAGTATAGGAGCTAAAATCTATCTCCCAATAGGTTAGCTAACAGCAACAAGAAGGCATAGAGCAGCTGCCTACATACGTAGCTTTTATAGAATGTAAAGAGATCTTCTAGACTATTGTAAAGCAAAGTGAAGAGGAAAAATTAAGCCATTTCTGAATAAATTGGTTTAAATCTGGCCTAAAAGATCTGCTCCCATGGTCATTTACAGTTCAAATGCTTTCTTGAAAGCTGTTTCTTTCCCCAGTCACAGAGCTACTAATTGCTAAGTTACAGTTGTGATGTACTACCAGGCTGAAGCAATTTCAATTCTAATAAATTAAATATGCTTCTTTTCTCCAGCACTGAAACCAGCTAACTTCGAAAGGCAGGCACCCACACTGTTAAACAGTCTTTCTATGCAGAGCACACTGCCGATATCCAAAATTACTACTGGGAATAGTCAGAGGACTGTGATAATTCCCAAACTGTACACAAGAATTATTTAGGAGACAGTAGTTTATCCAGGCCAAAACTGAAATAAAGACTGCACTAATAATTCATCAATGTAGACAACTGAATACCAGTATGATGAATGCTGCCTTTCATTATTTAATTTACTAGTATAAACATAGTATGATTGTATAGACTGACTTAATATACGATAAAATGTCAGATATAAGAACAAGTTTTCATGTTGTCGAGCATTAACCATGATAACCAGGGCAAAGCACAATAAAGTCTGTTCAGTCACACACTGAAATGACATGCCTAATCTTAGAAACACTTTTTCAAAACAATTAGAAACAATTTTTCAAAAACAAGACAGTCCTGCACTGATTCTGTGGGAAACCAGAGCTACTGTTAAGCAAACTAGAGGTAAAAATTACATTAACTTGCAATTTAATTATCACCAACACCTGAGCAAGATCAGGGCTTAATCCACACCACTGCCCAAAGCCCTGGCATTACTAGCATGTTGCCCCACATCACTTACTCTGAGGACCCATCTGTTCTTTAGTTCTGTTTTCTGCAACTGATAGATGCTTTATTTATGGTCCAATATAGTTTATCTAGCGTTGGGCCCCTGACTTGAAATAAACTCTGTGTGGGTGGATGCCTGTATTTTCCCAAAGCCCTAGTAAAGCCTCTAAAGCGTCACAGAACCACAAGACTCAGACGAAATGCAGTTCACTCCAAGCTTGGGGATATAGTGTGGTGTCAGAATTATATTTAAATAGAATCTGGTTTCTTTGCTTCTGTTTTAAGAATTTTGTTAATCCTAACACTTCTCTGAGTCAAAACAACACCAGTCTTGTTCTGATTCTGTCTTTCAGACTAACTTTGCAAAAGATCTCTTTCCACCAAAAATCATGTTCTAAGCATCTTAGTTCTTTATGTAAATTGAACTGCACAGAAAGTTCAGTTAGCAGTGAAATAACATTATAAATATATAATATTTATTATAAATATTATATATAACTATAAGTAACTACATATTATATATACTACATATATATATAACTATAACTAACTACAGGCCTGTCAGTCTGACCTCAGTGCCAGGGAAAGTCATGGAGCAGGTGACCTTGAGTGCTATCATGAAGCACATGCAAGAGAACCAGGTGATCAGGCCCAGTCAACATGGGTTCACAAAAGGCAGGTCTTGCCAAACTAACTTGATCGCCTTCTATGACAAAGTGACTCGGCTGCTGGATGAGGGAAAGGCTGTGGATGTGGTCTTCCTGGACTTCAGTAAAGCCTTTGACACAGTTTCTCACAACATTCTGCCTCAGAAACTGTCAGCCTCTGGCCTGGACAGGCGCACACTCTCCTGGGTGGAAAACTGGGCCCAGAGAGTGGTGGGAAATGGTGTGAAATCCAGCTGGAGGCCAGTGACAAGTGGGGTTCCCCAGGGCTCAGTGCTGGGTCCAGCCCTGTTCAATGTCTTCATCAATGACCTGGATGAAGGCATTGAGTGCACCCTTAGCAAGTTTGCGGATGACACTAAGCTGGGTGGAAGTGTCGATCTGCAGGAGGGTCGGGAGGCTCTGCAAAGGGATCTGAACAGGCTGGACCGCTGGGCTGAGTCCAATGGCATGAGGTTTAACAAGGCCAAATGCCGAGTCCTGCACTTGGGGCACAACAACCCTGTGCAGTGCTACAGACTAGGAGAAGTCTGTCTAGAAAGCTGCCTGGAGGAGAGGGACCTGGGGGTGTTGGTTGACAGCGACTGAACATGAGCCAGCAGTGTGCCCAGGTGGCCAAGAAGGCCAATGGCATCTTGGCTTATATCAGAAACGGTGTGACCAGCAGGTCCAGGGAGGTTATTCTCCCTCTGTACTCGACACTGGTGAGACCGCTGCTCGAATACTGTGTTCAGTTCTGGGCCCCTCACCACAAGAAGGATGTTGAGGCTCTGGAGCGAGTCCAGAGAAGAGCAACAAAGCTGGTGAAGGGGCTAGAGAGCAGGTCTTACAAGGAGCGGCTGAGAGAGCTGGGGTTGTTTAGCCTGGAGAAGAGGAGGCTGAGGGGAGACCTCATTGCTCTCTACAACTACCTGAAAGGAGGTTGTAGAGAGGAGGGAGCTGGCCTCTTCTCCCAAGTGACAGGGGATAGGACAAGAGGGAATGGCCTCAAGCTCTGCCAGGGGAGATTTAGGCTGGACATTAGGAAAAAATTCTTCACAGAAAGGGTCCTTGGGCACTGGAAGAGGCTGCCCAGGGAGTTGGTTGATTCACCTTCCCTGGAGGTGTTTAAGGCACGGGTGGACGAGGTGCTGAGGGATATGGTTTAGTGTTTGATAGGAATGGTTGGACTCGATGATCGGGTGGGTCTCTTCCAACCTGGTTATTCTATTATTCTATGATTCTATGATTCTATGATTCTATGATTATTTAAAAGTAAATCCCCCTCATGCATTTGAGCTAACCATTAGGGAAACAGTAATGAGATACAAATTTACGTTTCCCAGGTCGCAGCTTTGGACTTTTTATTTTAATTTTTTCATATGCCACTGGTTATCTGCAATACCATATTTTATGTCATCTCCATAGTCCTCTTTGTCTTGCTTTCCATGATATTATTTTGTTGCATGAAGGAGCTTGGCTATCATTCTGTTGTTCCACTTCTATTGCCAGAATAGTTTTGATCAATACAGCTTGCCAAAAATTTAGATCATAAAATGCAGTGCATTTAACAGAAATTTTTCAGTTCTAAGAACTTCCATTTCAAATACAGGAACCATAAGTGGTTTACACTCCACTTTTGGCTTTTCCGTATATTTTTGCAGACTATTAAATACAAAATACATATGAACAGGTAGTTTCATCCTTGAAGAAACACAGTGAGTTTTAAGTTTTTTAATGCTGCTGTATAAATTTGTATTTCAGGTATTTTCAGTTCCAACATGAAGTGTACAAGGTAATGGGGCAGGATGTTTTAGTACCTACTGCTAGCTACAGTATTTCTCCATCACTAAAAGGACAATAACATACAAGGGAATTGTAGCAGTCTCACTTTCTGTGGACTCTACAGGGTAACAGGCTTTTATGTTGTATATATAAGAGAGATTACACTGAAATTATTATCCTGTAACACCACACCAGGGTGTCTTTCTAATGACATTTTTATGCAAAATGTTTGATTCAAGAATAAGACCTATTCACACCTTTATAACAATTTATGCATAGTTAAATGAACAATTGTTCCTAGCACACTGTCAGTAACCTAATCATTTTAATCTCAATAACCTTCAGAGGAAACTCACGATCACTGATTATACACTGTGTCAGCTACTTTCCATTCACTTCAGAGATTTCCATAACAAAACTCTGACTGAAATCAAAGCAGTTCTGCACTCCTAAGGGCTACAGGCTAGTGAGTTTCAGTTTTGTAAGTATTTGAAAGGAGGATTCTTTTTTCCCTCAAATAAAGTAGGCCTAAACATTTATCAGAATCAGACCTGTTAAAGTAAAATGCACCAGCAGAAAGTGTAACTTAAGAAGCTACCACTAGTTCTGCTCAAGGAATCTGTCTTCTCTCCAGAAGCACTCCCTCGCCTATCTGCAAAGATCACTTATGACTTTTCCAATTTCTGTCCAGCTGCAAGGTTTTTTTCCCGTTAGTACTGAAAATGTATCAAATAAACAGACGTAAAAAAATAGCATATTTACAGTTCCCAATAATATTTTATGGTAAAACTGATATATCACAAGAACTGCAATTTTGGTTTTAAATACTTTTCCAAATATAACTGAGAAAAAACATATCAGCAGAGAAAATTAAACATGCACACTTCATCTCTAGGTATCAGTTCCTTGATAGCTTTACCCAAGTGACTTCTCTACTCTGTTCAGCTTGCAACAGAATGAAATGCTTCTTGTTTAAGAGATGTTTAGTCAAATAGAAAACACCTTGTTTGTTCTGTAAACACGGATTAATTAAGCCTGTGGTTTTTCCTATGAATTTCAGTCCTACAACCTATGCCAGAGCAAGTGTTCATCCATCTGCATCCTCAGTAACTTCACTGCTTCACTATTTCTGTTCCCTCTTACCCACATTCCCTAATTACTTCAGTAGCAGTTTTCTCCCCTGGGTGTGCCTGGCATTGCAGCTGGGTGAGAGGTGCTGCAGCACATGCATGCTGACTGGCCAGTGAGGTTCTGCATGGCTGGTTGAAGAGGGATGGGAAATTGTTGGGATAATTTGAATGGGTCACTCACATTGCAGCCTTTCTGTCACAGATTTTCAGTTCTTCCATCACTGTCTTTTAGCCAGTTTCTGCTTTTCACCATGCTTGTAGGAAGCCAATATGCCCTAGTCCTCTTGTCTCTTTGGCTGAATTTGGCTATTGGTTCAAAATGTTTTAGGAAAGGTAATAATAAATAGGCAGAAAAATGAGCAAACACAGCATAAAAACCCAGAATTCTTGTTTGCCAAAAAAATCAGGCTAAAAGCCAGGTTAATGCCTCCTACATTACCAGCATTATGCTATACCAAGCAATACTAGACAAAATCTCTTTACCTTTACACTATGCATAGATTAAGAAAAGTAATTGACCTCTTCTTTTTCTCTTCTGAAGACACAGAATCTTGGTCCTTGTTCTGTGTCCTCACTCTGCTTCAATAGTGCAAAGGTGTTTGGGGACTTTGCCTCCTAAACAAAGGTATCTTTGGATAAGTTTGAATCATTGTAGCAGGCTTTCTTAAACACCAACTGAAGTTGATGGAGTAGGACATGCAATTTCAATTTACTTGCACCCTGATAATCTCCAGCTCCTCTGACATTTGCTTACAACCAGAGGTGGCCAGCTTGTCAGCTGGTCTAGTTTACATTTAAAGAACTACTCTGTACAGATTTGCCTAGGTTGTAGGAAAGCCTCTTCTGCATGTTGAGCTGTGTTTTTCTTTTAGCTTAGGATTTGAAATGTATTAACCCCCCTTTCATCATAGGTAGTCCTTCACACCTGTGCAAAGCAATTTACCCATCTTACTGGAATGCTACCAAACTGCACAGTTGCCTTCAAATGTCCTTTCAGTGACTCTACTCCACCAGCCACAAAACAGGGAAGAATCCCATCCCCATTCCTTCATGACTGAAAGTAACTGAGAGAATCATTGTTACTCTCATTGCCCTGGTGCAGTTTGTAGACACTGTTCAGTGATGAATGGCAATGAAGCCAGCTTTCATAATCAAGAAGCACAACTCGTTTCGTGTTTTCTTCTGGTTTGTATAGGTTCATTACTCCATGTTTAATGTTCCCTATTTTTGAATGCTCTTCTAGCTACATCAAGCAGATGGAGAATCCCTTTTTACAAAAAATCACATGGAAAACGCAAGGAGTAATGGGCATAAGTTCCTCCTGGGGAGATTTTGATTGGATTCCAGAAGAAAATATTTCACCATGAGAACAGTTAAACATTGGAATAATCTCCCCAGAGAAGTGGTAGATTCCTCTACACTGGACACTTTCAATGCTCAGCTTAATAAGGTGCTGGGCCATCTCATTTAAACTATTTATCACCTAAAAGGGTTGGACCAGATGAACCTTGAGGTCTCTTTCAACCTGGCATTCTACAATTCTATGATTCTATATGTATGTTTACTAGATTATATGTCTATCAACCTCAGAAAATATGAATTTTAAGAAATATATTTCCTAGAGTGTCTTCCAAAATGTAATGTTCAGTGAGATTGCAACATTTAGGATATTAACAAAGCAATATGGAGAGTTTTCTCTCTAGGATCAAAGTGAAAACCTGGTCTTATTAAAACTCTTGATTCAAACTATAGACTTTTCTCTTAGCTTTGCCTTAAGGTTTTGTTGGGTTTTTTTGGTAAATCATACCATGTCTCCATGCTACACAGAGGAAAGGAAGGAAATATTTCTTATTCACATTCTCACCTATACCTTCTATTTAGAGTCATACTGTGCAAACCTTAGAGCTAGTCACAAAGGTGAAAATAAAAATAGTAATAGCACTGACACGAACATTGCTCCAATACAAACCAGAAGCTGGTACATTTGAGATTGTACAGCCTCTACAAAAAAAAACTCGTGTTTTCTGTTCAGTTCCCTGCACAGTTTCATGCATCATAATTTGCACCTTTACTATGACCTTTCCCGTAGTTCCAGCAGAAAATTCAAGCATTCCCTTAAGCTACCATGTTATAGAACATTCTATAAAGATGTGTTTTGTACATATGTCTAGATTTAGTAGATAAATGACAAGCAGCAGATGGCACGCAAGAACAGTTTTGGTCTTTGTAGGATCAATAAAATCTGTTGTACATTGTGCATTGTGTCTTTTGTGTATATCTTTGCATGAAGAAATTTAATTATTAATCTTAAAACTTAACCTTGCCAGTCAGCACTAAAATGCAGGACAAGGGAATAGGGCCTGAAAATGTCCCTGCTATGTATATGAGGTTTTGCAATCCTGGTTTCACAGCCAAGTGTAACTTAAATTTACTTCAACACTGAGCAGAACCTAAAAAAATATGTAAGTAATAAATATATGTCCATGAAATTATACTCATTGTCAAGCCTGAAGATTATACAAAGTCAGCTTCTTCTTCCAAATAAAGAGAAGTTGTAATCTCCCAGAGCAAAGCAGCATTTTTTAAATTTTAAAATTCAATCAGCCACACTATTATTGCTGAAGGCACTTAGGTGTAAGAAAACGATGACCAATGAAGCTCCTTGAACTACTGAAAGCCATATGCTGAAAAAAGAACACTGATAACATAGCATTATTTGTTCATTTTTATATATTCTGTTGCATAGATAATTAAGAGAAAAATTGCAGATCCTTCCCGGTCAGAACCATGCATAATACAATACATAATACCATACATAACATAAAACAATTCAGTAATCCCAAATGCATAATAGTATAGCTAGTTACTTAAATTGACTTGAAAAGCACAATCTTGCTTAGTCATTTCTGTCATCTTTAATAAATTAATTTCATCATCTTTCACGAAGTTAAAACAGAGTCTAGAAAAGTCCTACTTAAAAACATTTTTATCCTTTGAGTTGAGTCAACATAAGTTCTCACCAGAATTGTGACAGTCTTGAAAGGTGAATCCAAGTCACTCAGAATGTCAGGTGTTGTTCTTCAAACGGCACCTAACTAAAAATTAAAAATTAAATGCTCAAAATTAAATGCAGGTTACAACTATAAGCTGAAATTCTCTTTTATATGGTAAAGCCATTTAATACATAAGTTGCCATATATCAGCCTTTGTTTCCAAAATGATGCAGACTTACCTTCAGGCAATCATGAGTTCAGGCCTGACTTGAGACTGGAGTTCACAAAAATAAGATCCCCACTCAGAGTAAACTCTTACAGTTTCCTGGCACTAAACCACAGTCTTCACTGATTTTCTTTTCTGCTAATGACTAGCACTAATCAACAACTTGGAATTCTACGTTGAAACTCAAATGACATACTATGTTCACGAGGATACTACAGTAAGACCTCCAAATATATTTTACAGCCCAACAGCTTCAGGCAAATACACTCCAAGTTAAACCAAATTTTTAACAGATGCACCATTTTCTACATGGACATTTGACTGCACAACTGGACACCAGGTTGTTATTACCATCGTATTTCACTGCATCTCAATGCCTTATCCAACTGTCCTGGACTAGTTTATAAAACTTGGATAAAAGATAGAGCTGTGTAGAAATCCACCTTGAAACATCTGTAGGTAAAATGACAATAGCTGCATACCATAGGATGACTTCTCAGTGAGAGAAAAGCATCATGAGTTTCTTAGTCAATAAGAGTACCCTGATTAGACCAAGAAAAAATTGCCATTATTATTTCACAATAATACTGAAAAGAACCTCATAGATCCCATAGAACACTCCTGATCAACAGCCCTCACAATACCTCTCTGCCTCAATATATCTGTCTGGAGGGAAGGAGCTGAAAAGTAGATGAATGCTAGTTGAAAAAGAGAATGTAGGGAGACGGACAAGAAAAAAACATAGGGACAAGTGCAGCTTAGGACAGAAATCAAACATGAGGCATGTAGAAGGAAGTTAGGAAAGAGAGAAAGACCCAACTCAAATTTCACAGCTAGAACCTTGCTCAGGAATTACTGGTGGGGACTTCGCTGAGGCTGAGGAAAAGAATGGGATGCCTGAGAAACATGGGGTAACTGAAGGGGTCGGGCTAGAATAAAATCCATTTGGAAATCTGGCTGGTGAGTGCATACTAACTCCTCTATGTGAAGCATTACAAAATCAATCATACACACACAGAAAGTAACATTTTTCGTAATTTTTTTGTGGGGATTGTTCTTTTAGGGTAGTATGCATGGTAATCAAATTACTCTAAAATACTCCATGGAACTTCTAGCCAAAATTTAGAAATGTGTGTATATGACTATTACTACAAAATTATGTGCTGGGTTGGCCCCAACTAGCAGCCAAAACTCCATCTAGCTTCTCACTCACTTTCCATACTCTCGGTCGGACAGAAGAAGAAAATAGAAAGAATAGAAGTAAGAAAGATTGTGGATCAAGATAAGTACAGGAATATGCCTTACTAGTTACTCTTATGGGCAAAACAGACTCAACCTGGTGCACGAATTTACTGCCAGTTGAGATATATGCATATATAACCAATTCAGGTACTGGGAAACAAAAGAAACTGAAAAACCCCAACATTAAAACATCAGGGGAAAACATACTCAGGATAAATACCCTTCCTCTACCCATTCCCCACTCAACTTCATCACAAAGTGCTCTCCGCCTCCCTTGTTATTGTTGCAGATTACCATTAGTCCCTTCAGTAAGACAACATGCGGCACAAGGAGTGGCAGGGTTGGGGCTCTTATGGCCATTACACAGAGGTTTCCCTCTGCCACTTCTTCCTCCTCTCCCTTTTCCTCTGTTCCAGTATTGGTTGTGCAGGAGCTGTAGTCCTTTAGCAGTACCTGCTCCGCTCCTTCTGCTCCTCTAACCTTGGTGTACCCTCTGGTTTTTCACACTCTTTTTTTCTCCCTCCTCTTCCTGTCTAGCATTTTCTTCCCTTTCTTAAATATGTTTTCCCAGAGGTGCCATCAGCTTGGCAGAGGAGCTCAGCTGTGCCCTGTCATGGGTCCATTTGGGACAGCTGGAATTGTCCATGTCCAGCATGCAGCAGCCCCAGTCACTCCTCACAAAGGCTGCCCCACAACCCCCACTGCCAACAACATTACACAGATGCCTAGTGAAGATTCAGAAATATAGGTAATATGTTAGTGTATGGAGGAAAATGTTTGCGTGCATTTATGACTATAAATAATGTTGATGCATTCCGTTATCTATTTGTGCCAACAGAAATGTAACACTAAATAAACAAAATCAAGTCAATGGACACTGATGAAAAACCTGTCAGAAAAAAGCAAAATCAATTGAAAAAATCCTGTCTTCAAAGCTTTATTTTTTGTTTTTGCTGGTACTTGCTTTCTTTATAGACAGCGGATGCTAAAAAAGACAGATACACAAACACCCTCTGAAATTTCACTGAAATCTAGCATAAGTTAACAGGACACTGCAGCTGTGATTGCTGCATGCCTGATATTTTGAAATATTTAGATCTTGGTTTCTTTTTTTAGTCTGTTAACATGATTAGATTCCAGCACAAGCTAAAAATATTATGTAGGTAGTTATGATGTCACTTCTTTTGTAGTCCTTGTAGAGCTGAAGTGTGCAGCTGGAACTGATAAAACTGAGGAATTACTGTGTCATTCGAAGTCAAAATTATTATGCTTGAACTGCTGCAACTGTAGATTCTCTCAGGACTGCTGGCCTCCAGGCTTATGGAAGCTAAACATACTGCTGCTAGCCAGGAAAGATTAGCAAACATATTGCTTGTGCTTCTGGAAAACCGTCACCAGATACTCTCCCAAAAGAAAAAGTTCTGATCCTTATTTTAAGCAACAGCTGCTCGGCATGCTACAATATCCTGCACAGATTTAGTCTGTTTTGCTCTCCACAGAGTTCTTTTAATTTCAGTTACTCACAATTGTGGGACAGAAGTGGAAATTTGACATGAAACTGAGTGGTTTTTGTCACTTTCCAAAGCAGAGAAGAGCATCCCAGGAAGAACTAGGTGGTATTTAAGCATTAAAAATGTGTTGCTTGCTTTATCTCTTCTACTATATCCATGCACACAGATATGAAACAACATACACGCAAACCTCCTACCAGTGCTTCATCAGGATTTAAGTATTTGTCAGAAAATCACGAAGTCATTGAAACTGGCAAGGGCATCTGAAGATTTACTAGTGTAACCTGCCTTTTCAAAGCAGAGTCACAAAGAGCAATTGTCTCAAAGCTGTGTTGAGGAGCCCAGGGCCGCAGCCAGTGGTCCAGCTCTGTCTTTTCTGGTGCTAAAGAGAGGGGAAGTATCCCCTTCAACCTGCTGGTAACGTTCCTCCTAAAGCAACCCAGAATACTACTAATCAGCTTTGTCTCTAGTGCCACTGCTCATGCAAATTCAGCTTCTTGTCCACCCAGACCCCCAGATCCTTTTCTGCAAAGCTGCCTTCCAGACAGCCAATCCCCAGCCTGTACCAGTGCATCAGGTTATTCTTTCGTAGGTGCAGGATTTTTTTTTATGTTAGGGAAATGGAATGGTCTCAAACATACTCATCCAGCAAATTACTGAAATTAAATCAGTCATCTGCTATCTTAAACCTCCAGTCCATAGTCATTTGAAGAGTGTATCATCATACAGTATCCTAAAAGCACTGATTTTATAAGAAAACTTAGGTTAGGTTTCCTTATTTATGTGCTGTAACGATGTGATGGCGTACAAACACAGTGAATGTATGAGTTGCATTACACAGTTAGTGGAATCATGGAAGTTCAAAGTACAAATTGCTTTAAAAGAGGAATAAAGTGGAATAAATAATAAAGAGGAATGCAACACGTAATACTAAGATTTGGTTCCCATGATAAAGAGCTCAGAGAGAAAAAAAAAAGGAAAATTAGATATAGAATTATTTGTTCTCTTCAGTTATGATCCTGTAAGCAATTTATTCTACATGTACTATTCAACTGTGCATATCTTCAACATCAACACAATTAAACTGGTGTTAGTGGAAGAAAACAGGCCTTCTTCCTCCTTTAGGACTCATATGCATAATTCTAGACCTAAGAATAACTGAAGAATTCTAATTCCAGTAATTGCTCAGCACAGTTAAAGATATGTCAGAGATAAAAAAAGAACAAATGCAAAAAGCTGATATATTGGTCACATTATTTATACCAACCTTTGAGAGCAAATATTTCTCTTGAAGACTAGTGTTATTTTTTTTCCCTAATGACTACTCCGTGTGTTATACAGACAGCCTGAACCTGATGCCAGATATGCAGTGAAACTCCAAGGAAGTTGGAACAAACTCTATTGGGAAACAAACAAACAAACACAAAGATCCCCCCAAGAGCCTATGGTACGTATGGTATCTTGAACTTTTAACTATTCTCCCAGTTTTCTTCCCTAGCATGTAACAGAATGAAGACAAGGACAATTATATGCATTTTTATTCATATTTTTGTTTTCCTTCAGATTTGCTTATGTCAAAGGGCCCATCAGTATCAGTGATCAAAAACAGCTTTGGGAAAAAAAAAAAAAGAAAGGAGCAACCCCCAAAACACAAGTCCTGTCAGGTGCATTGCAAGCTAAGAAAAAAACTTCATTTTTTAACATTTCAGAATCAAGCTTACATTAGGTTCTGAGTAGGATAGAGAATACTGAACTCCTGTGATCCAAAATTATCATTTAAATATATGTAAAAATAATTCAACACCAAGAAGTTTATATCCCTACTGTTCAGTCATCTTTCATTTTTCGGAAGCACAATTCTTTTTCCTTTGTTACAATTTGTTAGGCTGCCACAATTTCATCTTTTAAAGAAGAAAATCTTCTAATAAGTGAAGCAAAAGTCAGGAAGATACAAAATTAACAATAATTCCTAGGAGAAAATGTGCATTTCAATACTTAGCTTTAATAGTATGATTGAAAAGATTGAATTGGCTCATTAAATTTAATTCATCATTGCAAACCTTTCATTCTGAACATCCATTGCAGCTACCTGGGCCCCTCCTTAAGCATCTGCATTGATGTAATTCATTTTGGCTTACTTCTAAGAACAAGAACAAAGTTAAAATTTTAAATGCATATTGTAACTGAGTATGATTCTTCATTGACATTGAATGTTTTGCACTTTCCATTAACATTCTGCTGCAAAAATAAAAGGCTTGTGTATTATGTGCATCAAAATAATTCATTTCCTATTTTGCATGCTTCCTGGGCCTTTAAACAAATCTTATAGATGTTTGGAGTTTACATTTTTTATTATATATTTCACGCATCATTAGTTTGAAAAGCTGTTTTAATTATAACACTTATTATGGTGAAATTGAGTTGTTTTAGCCTGCTAGGAAAAAGAACTGTTGTGTAATTACCAATATATAACTGAACTTTTCCTTGAACCATGCAGTTCCTGCAGTCTAATTAGGTCTCCATATCTCATTTACATAATTTTTTAATACTCTGATGGAATGGAATTTGCTGTCCTCAGGACTGGTAACAATTCATTAGTAGTAGTAGAGGAATTAGAAATTCATGGTGAAGATAGCACTTTTGCTGCATCCAAACTAGTTCATTCTATTGAATGTGCAATTTCAGATCTCACTGGCCTTTTGCCTCTGAATGCTCAAGCTGCTCATCAACAACAAAGTTACCACCTCAGCTTCTCACATCATTTGTAATGTGAGTAAGAAATATTCTAGTGTTCAGCTGAATGAGATATGGAAAAGAGTGGTGAGTGAAGGATGTTTGGAGGGCTGTGGGCTATTTATTGTTCATCTGCACATTGACATATTCTTTCCTTATCTTATCTATGTTCTTATACTAAACTCCTGTTATGGTATCTCAGGTTTTCTGTTTCTGTGGGCATTATTAAAAATAAGAGAAGTCCTGATCTAGCCAATCCTAACCTGCAGTCACTGGAAGTGATATCTGTACCCTGTACCTTTGCCTAGAAAGAGAATATCCTGAGGGCAGAATTAAGCAGGAGAGATGTGATGGGCATTTTAAGCACACAGCTGAGAGGCAGTAGCATGTTTTAGCCTGAATGAGTCTCCAGGGTTTCTTCACCCAGTCTTTCCAGTCCAGTTAAAGACTGTCCCATTCTTTCAGGTAGATTTCTCAGTTCTTTCTCATTTCCTAAAATAAGGATAGTTGCCAGCAGCCTGCAAGTGAATATTCCTGTATCCTTTAGATCTGTGGTTGTGGAATTTCTTCACCCCACACTAGCCACGCAGAGTACTGAGTGCTACTTCACATCACCTTTTTGATGCAGTTGGAAAAGCATCATCTTTCTTTTATTTGGGCAATTATCTGATCCAGTGGAACATAGCCGATGTCATATGGCACAGAATTCTCGTTGTACGGAGGCAGTCATACAACTTGCAAAGACAGCCCCTTGGCTTACTTGAAACTGTTATAAATGGGAAAGAAACTCCCTAATAGTCTGAAGAAGGGGGCCAATAACCAGTCATCTCAACTATTTCCCCTAGACTGGGGAAAGAATGCCCATTGTTACAATGCAGCAATCCAGAGCACTTGGACACTTGTATTCTTGGATACCCCAGTGCTCTTTGAGTCCTGTGTGACTGGGAAGAGACCCCATCATAGTCTGAGAAAGAGACTGGACATGAGTCACACCCCTCTGGACACCCAACATCTGGATTGTGGCCCAAGTGAGGTGGTCTGATGCAACTATTGGAAAGATCCCATTAGTATGATATCTTCCAAGTGCAGCCAAAGGGAATATTAAAACATCAACATGAATATTCAAATATCGGATTGAAGTCAATTATCTCAAACTCCCATAAGTACACATTTATATAGAAGGCCCTTTGAGCTCTTCTGTATCGCAGCAGTCTGAGATCAGTAACCTCTCCCTGAGTTCCCACTCCTCTCAGGTGTAACGCACAATCTCATTTGCAAGCTCAGCAAATGAAAAGGCCTTAGGCAAGATTATCTCCCCTTGAGAGATGATCATCACCTGTTTGGAATGCTGGTGGATTAAATGTGAACATTCTCATCCGTCTCAAGAAATCTGATACCGTGAACACAGCCAAGGTCTCTAAACAAACTACAATTGGTACACCACATACCATAGTGCCAAAGAAAAAGAGAAGGTGCGTTAAAAAAGAGAGAGAAAAAAAGTAGCAGAGAAAGAAAGGAAAATAATCAACACTCCAATGGAGCACACCAGTTCCTGTGGAAAACATGGTCAATCCAGCTGCGACTCCTCTAGCCCCAATTCATCAGGAACATGTGGTCCAGTAGTTCTTCAGGGCAGTCCTTCCTCAGACAGACTCCATTGGGGTGGTGGGTACTCACACTGTGCCTTCTTGTCCGGTTCTATGTGTAGGGTGAGTCCCTGCCCTATCAGCATGTGAGGGGTGGTCTTGCTGTGAAAATTCTCGAATCAGGGCATATGTAGAAGCAACTTCAGGAAGGTTCTTGAATTGAGATTGGGAGCTCCAGGGTCACTTGCAGTTCCACAGATCCTTGCCAGAATAACCTCCACTTGAATGTTTTAGGTACTCATGTGCAGCCAAGTGGGGAGGGGACACTGCGCTTGCTGCCCCACCTCCTTCTCCCTTTTCGGGCACTGCACCCAGAAAAGAGAGCCCATCCGCATGTGGGGTGTGCAGGGGCTGAGGGGTGCCTACTTCTACACCTACCCTCTTATTGTTATCCAGGAGCCATAGAAGAGTCCCTCAGATGCACACAGCACTGCACTCAGATATTGTTTAAGAAACAAACAAAATAAGCCAAGAAGCTGGTCTTTACAGCAGTCTTACCTTAATAAATACTAAATTGCTGGTAAACCAAAGTTTTGTAAATTCCTATCTATGATAAGATCCCAATTATAATTTTCCTGGAACGTAGAAACAAATGATCAAAGCTGCTAAATCCTTCATTCCTATATCTCATCTTGATAATGAGGCTGTTAAACTAGTTATCTATAACTTGAGGAAGGAAGTTGAGTTTACAAAGACCTGAATCATGCCTTTTGCTAATTAGAATGTCATGTTTAGAGATGCTTAGAGAAGTTCAAATTCTCCTTTGCTAAACTCTGTCCAACAGAGCAAAACTTCAAATATTTGTCCCAAAGGGTTATCTGGCCTTCCCACTGCACTGTGACTACTTTAATGCTTTTACATTTCTTACGAAGACGCCTTTTACAATGCATTTCTCTCTTCATTTAGTATTCATTCATAATATATGTGCCATATATGTGCTCTGTATTTTATTTTAGTTTTGAAGTGTATATATTGAGATTACACGGAACTCCAAGATGGACATTGATATTGAAATCAGTCATTTTCCTCTAATTTAAGAAGTTTTTTTCCTTCTTGTTAATACGTAGTTATTTAATCTCATTAGCAAACACATACTAAATATAGCTGCTTAAAAATTATTAAAGTGGGTTTGTGAAGTTGTGAAATAGCTGGTTTATTTTAGGTTTGTTTTTTTTCATTTTCTCCGGTAATTAACAACACATTCCCTATAACCTAAGATTTCAAATGTATAATGGCCTCAAGATAATTTGTGTAACCCCATTAAAATCCTTGACACCTATGGATTCATACTCTCATTCTAACAGGTGAAAAATGTGTTTCTGTCTTATGACACTGCAGACACTCTTCATGCAATTCTGTTGAAGAGGACTGGTTATGTATATAATTATGAAAACAATATTGAAATGGATGCTTAGATTTTTTTATGGAGTGTTATACTGCTTTATTTCAGTACTTCACTATTTTACAATGCTGGTGATAAGCATTATTATTATTTTTAATATTCTGCTATATCTTTAATACACTTAAACATTACATATATTCACAAAGAGCACCATTGCAAGGAAAGTCAATGAGGACATCCTTGCTAATCTCAGATTTGGGGTCACACCTGGACAGAATTACATTTTCTTATCTGTGCACAAAAGCGAAACTTCCTCTCAGTGGTCTCAGTTCACAGCTCCTGAGCACAATAATTTGCAAAGAACGGCTGTTACACTTATGGAAAGAAATTAAACTAGTTATTACCTCTGCTAAGTACTCTCAGTTTCACATAGCTTCAGAAATTAACTACTTCAAAGCTATTGTTTACAATTAATTCATCATGAGTTTGATGCAAATTTGACATTATTCCTATTAATACTCCTCAATGGAAAGACAGGTGTATTGTCTGCATATTTCTGAACAAATTAAAATCTAAATTACTCATTTGTGTTCTAGTGCTTTGGTTATTTAGTGGGGCAGGTTATTTATATATTGATTGGAAATGGGGGAAAAAAATCACTTTCATTTAGGGACAAAATTACAGGAAGACAATGCATTCTGAGACATTCAACTACGCAGAGGATTTGTGAAATTACTGAAAAAATGTTATTGTCTGCAAGCAGATAAAACATTGAGCTGTATTAAAAGCATTGATAAATTAAAATAATTTAAATTCTATTATTTAGTTATTTGAATGTCCTTAAACTTTGCATATCTATTGTGATATTTCAGCAGTGGGCAGTCACTGGAAAAACAGTTTCTTTAAGCCTTTTGATGGTAGGTGTATGCAGGTAGATAAAATTCTTCATATAAATGACAGAGGAAAAAAAAGAGAGTCAGAGACAAAAAGATAGAGAGTAATGCATGTAATGCTGAGAATAAACCTGTAAGCAGCTATGCAAAAATACCTGTACAGTTATATTTGCTATGGTATAATTTTGAAAGCTGGCAATCTTCAATCATCAGTAAAAAAATCACTTAGAAACAGATTTTGAAAGCTTGGAAAGAACATCTTGGGCAACTAAAACTAATTCCCTGCAGCCAAATCATGCAATCCTCTTCATAATGTCATTTAATTCCCTCCTTAACTGAGACAAATACAAAACTGTGGTAACAGAATGCTCAGACAACTTTTCAGTTTAGTAGAAATTTCATTCTGATTTTTACATTTCTCATCGGTTCTAACACATTCTCCACAGCCAACGTATTTTTTTCATAAGCAGATGGTCTCCATCCTTGATGTTTACCCAGGTGATGATTTATCAAGGAAGATTATGGGAACTTTAGCTTCTCATTAGCTCCTGTCTCCAGTATGCTGCTTCTCATCTCCCTAATCCCATATGCCAGGTTTACAGGCCAGGAAAAGATACGGTGCTGACATGCAGGGAGCTCTCTAATGCAAAGGAGGAAGCAGATGGGACTTATTATCTCTTCTGTTCATGCCTCCTCTCTCCATCTCACCTTAGCACATGACTCATGCGAAAGGAGACCTCAGCAGTATAAACAAGTGGCCACTTACTTCATTTATACTTTTGTTTTACCTGCAGAGAAGAATAGTGTCCTCTGAGAGGCTTCACTAGGCTAAGCAGGCCAAGCTTTTTCAACCTGCTCACACAAGAGCCTCTTCCATTCCTCATCACTCTATTTGTTCTCCAAAGGGAGGCTCATCAACACCTGATACCAGAATTTTAGCACTGTCCTAACATGTACTCTGTCTCAGAGTGACCTGTCTTGTTCCATCAAAATATTATCAGAGCGAGGGTGCATGTTTGTACTATCCTACCCAAAGCTAGACAGCAAGCAGAGCCAAAAATGTACTCAAGAGATTGAAAAGAACTCATTGGCTTCAGTGGTCTTCAAATCAGGCTCATTGCCCAGTAAGCAATATCTTTTAAAGTATAGGTTGTTTCAGTTGTTTAACATTTCCCATGATCAGGGGAACCATGGATCAGTATTCAATATTTAAAGAGTATGCAAACAATAAAAAACATCTTTCTCATTTTCATATTCATACATGTATCAGGCACAGCTGAATACCTAAGACAGAACAACTCTCCTAATTACACTCATTGTGAATTTTTGCTTTTGGATGGAGTATGAAGTGGCTTTGTATGTTTATAAATTGCTGGATTCAGGTGAGCTTCAAATTTCTGCAGGCTGATCTCACATTAGTCCTTTGAATGACCTGTATTTTTAATTTGGCATGAAACTACTGAAAACTACACAGTGAAACTAATGAGGCTGTTGCAACTGTGCAGAGCAATAATCAACAGCTACTTTATAGCTGGAGAGTGTATTAAGTCTATGCATGATGTGAACTTAGAAAAGCTTTTCATTTCAGAAAAAAAACTTGATGTGCATTACACATTTTCTCAGAAAATAACTAACATTACAAGCACACATGGTGAATGAAAAAGGGCTAAGAACATAAGTTATTTTGATCCAGATTTTGACAAGCCAAGAAAAAAAATGCTGAAAATTAATGCAAAGAGAAAGTCAGAGTTGCAGTATAATCCACAGTAACAAATAGCAACCAAAAAACAACAGTCAGTCTGCTGAGTGGGGGCTTTTCATGGCTGATAAAGTTGAGGTAGAGCTTTTCTCCCATGCTGCATTCCCATGCACTGGAGTTAACGCTCTGTCCTGATGCACTCATAAGCAGGCACAAGTAAATGTCGTGCACTGTGATGGAGAAGCCAGAATCCTGCTGGAGGGGACAGATGCATCCTCAGGGTCTATCAGTGTATTGGGTGACAGTGATCAGGTGTTGGCAGCAGTGGCCTCTGTGAGAAGAGGGCAGGAGCGGTGTCAGGTTGGACACAGCTGGTTCCAATGGAGAGCTAGTGCTGGAACAGAGAAAAAGTGTGAGAAGAAAGGAATGGCAGACGCAAGCTGCTGCATACTGACCACCCACAGCCTCTTTCTCCCCTGCAACACTCATGGAGGGAGAGGAACAAGAAGGGTGAGGAAGTGAAGCTGATTATGGAAGCTGACTGCGGGAGAGAGAGGAGGAAATGTGTTGTTTTAACGTTTGCCTTTGTTTCTCACTACTCAAATCTACTTTAATTTTCAATAAATTAATTTTCCCCAATTTGAGTGGGTTTTGCTTGCAACAGTATTTATTAAGCGCTATACTTGTCTTTATCTCAACCCACGAACTTTCTCATCCTACTTTCTCCCTCTTTCCTGCCAGGGACAGGGAGTTAGTAAGTGGCTGGCTTGGTGTTCAGCTGTCAGCCAAGACTGACCCACCACACTCCATCACCCCAGAACATCCAGCATTCAGAATTTTCTTTTTTGAGTGACCAGTGGTAATGATCCAGGCCATTGTACATCACAGAGTTTGTGATCCTCATAACAATTAATATAAGAAGGTACAGACCTGTGCTGCACTGTTCTGTTCTGCACATAGAGCTGAGCCTTCAGGCCTCTGTTGTATTTCACAATTCCTTTGACACAGGGTAATCTCAGCCTAACTGTAATGGAGGAAATTGTAGGCAGCTCTCACTTGATACCAGCCATGAAACCACCTGTGAGTCCTTGTCTGTATCTAAAAGTGAAGCAATATGTTCTCGTGCAAACATCTTTTTGCTTGACAGTAGAAACTATGAACAGAGCTGTTTTCTTCTAAAAAAAATCCTGTTAGAGCTCTAAATGCTCTCCAAAGACAAGATTTGCATTGCATGCCATGCCCTGATGGGAGGTCTGTCTGATGCTCCTCAAGCTGGGATTCTCAGTATCTGAAAATACCTAAGATTATCTATCTTTTTTTTTTTTTTTCCTTCCCAGTATTAGTTCCATTAAATGGTATTTTAGATAATATCGCTGTGGTGGGTTAGCCTTGGCTATCAGCAAAACACTAACACAGCTGCTCATTCACCTAGCAGGATAGGGGGAGAAAACAGAAAGAACAGGAGCAAGAAAGTTCATGGTGTGAGGCAAAGACAGGGGATCAGTCAACAATTACCTTCACAGGATATTGCAGATAATGCAATTACTATTTCTGGTAGTGAGAAACAAAATGACAAAAAATCAAACCAACACCTTTCCTCCCCACCTTTCTAGCCCTAATTTTACTCCTGACTCCTCTCTCCACTCCAAGAAGCACAAGGAGGTTGGGTATGGGGCTTATGGTTCATACTTAGAGGTTTCCTCTATTACTCCTCCCTCCTCATATTTTTGCTGTGCTCTGCATGGTCTTTTATATAGGCTGCAGGGAATCTCTGATCCGATGCCTAGAACAGCTTCTACCCTCCTCCTTCTCTGACCTCCCCACACCTGTATGTATATTATTAAATGCTTCTGTTTTCCACACAGTCTTCTGGACCAGCATATACAGCCCCATGTGAAGTGTTGGGCCTTCTAGTGAGCAAAGAAAAAATAGTATAGGCTCTTGTATTTATTATGCCAATTATTTACACTATTCAACAGCTGTATATCAACAAAGATGTAATTGTTGCTCAGAATTGACTATTCATCCTCATATCTGCCTCAGCTCTATTCTAAAGGCAATACAGACTTGCAATCTTTTGAACAGTTCAGGATGCTGTTTTCTCTACACTGTACAGCCCAATATGAAATTAAAGAATAATTGAAACAGAGATATATTAATAACTAATTATTTGATTCACACACCAAAAAAAATTAGTCACTAAAACAAGAAAAGGTACATGCATTTAGCTATAAAATCGAATTCCTTTACTTTTTCAGAAAAAAATTAAACACAAAAATGATGTCACACTAATTAAGTGCTTATCTTTACAAATATTTTATTCTCATCGATTACACACAGATGAATTTCAAAATTGCTGTTCAAAATTGAAAACTGTTTAGCTGGCAGTAACTAGTGAGATAATTGGGAAGTTAGAAGCCTCTTTTTGAATAAAAGTTTTTATGGCTAGTTCACAAACTTCTGTATACACGCAGAGAAACAACTCAAGATGCTAAGAATGGTGTGAGTATAAGCAAATTAGTCTTTTCTTCCTTCATGATGGTAAGTCCAAAGTGGTAAAAAGAGTGTCTCCAGTTTCTTCATTTGCTGGTCTTTCACTAAAATAATTTTGTTTAGTAATGTTATAGTTAAGACATTGTATCAGACATCTAGAAATATATTTTGACTCGTTGCAGTTATTTGACTCATCAGTCAAAACTGTCGAGATTAATCTCTCTTCTTTGACAAGGCAGGAAAATGAAATGCTATAAGTTTAAGCTCTTGTTATAAAAGTGCTGGTATATAAATTACCTTAGCGTCATATGCTACCAGTTGAGAAAATGTTTCTGCTAATGTCTAGATACATGAAATTATCTGCATGGATTATTTTAGGGCTGAATAAGTTGCTGGATCCTTGCTGTCCATAGAAGGTATTAACTGACCATTTAATTAACCTGAATGTCTAGATGCTGTTCTACAGACATTATTTTTCCCTGGTCCAACTCCCTTTTTCCTACAAAGACTTTGTTCCTGTCTATGCAAGCAACGTTCAACAACTGAGTGTTGAAGGCAGGGAAGCAACTGATTTGGAAAAAATAGGTACAGCTTCATTAGCTCTAGGGGCTACACTTAGCAAAGTCCGGTTATTGAATCCACACAGTAATACACTCATCTAGTCCCATGTAGTTCTTCTAAAAAATGGTGGTGGCACTCCTGGCTTCAGACCTTAATGTTCATATGGCACAGAACATCTCATTTCTCCTAAAGCACCACGTCAAGCAATTATGTCCCCAAGCACTTAATGGAAGAGGCAGGCCACAATATGACAGGGGGTTATATCAGCTCAAATCTCAAAACTGTATAATGTTCAGCATGTCAGCCTTCTTCATTGTCCTCAGTAGATTCAAGCTCTAAGGGAACTTTTTGCAAAGTCCTGTGTGCTCATTTGAAATTGAAGATCCAAGCTTCAAAGTAAAATTAATGGTGCCAAAAGAGTATAAATGCCCTACCCTCTTCATGCTTCCCCTCAGTGATCATAATTCACCTTAAACTGAGTGTGCTTTGCTGTTCTTTTAAGCTTAGTGGCTCCTGATATATCTCCCTTTATGAGATCTGAGTTGCACTGTTGTTCAGCCAGTTAGTTATCTCCAAAGTTAGTAGTAAATAAAAGATGTAGAATACAACTCAATGTATACAGTGTTTGAGAATGACTGCACTACCTAACAACAAGACACACAGACTCAGCATCCCACACACACTTGTATTCTCCTTCAGTATGGCTGTATTCTGGTGCTATTACAGTTAAATGCAATATCATGCAATAAAGTAGATTTGCAGTTTTGCAGTCTTGTCCCAAAATTACATTGACCTAATGTTTTTGTTTACTAGGTTGTTTTTTTTTTCCCAGGCTTTGCTTTTTTAGAAAGGAGATGGGAGGCAGCATTTATTCATGCCCATGAGCAATAGCACTTAACAAAGAATAGTGAATAATTACTTCTAAATACTTTTTAATTCTACCAGAGTTGCTGAAGTTTGTTGCTTTCCCCTAAGTAACATGTGCTCTCTCTTGCAGGTCTGCTACCTATACTGCTACGCAGGCATAGAAGAGAACAGCCTTTCGTCAGTTGCTCCTATACATGTGGTAGAGAGCTGCGTAGAATTATGCATAAAGAGTAGTACACTTCTTCAAATGCAATTTGGTGTACATTATCATTTTTTAGATCTCATCCACCTGGGCCGAAACAATATAGAAGGGCTTTGAGAATCCAAATTTTGCCCCAAGAATGCAAGTTTCTTTACTTTTCACCACTTCACACCATTAAAGTCTATCTACATCATATTAAAAACCTGATACAGAAATACTTTGTTTTTTAAAAAAAAACCTTAATAAAGAAATAAAGATAGGTATAGCAACATTTAATGAAAACTCTACAGTATACAAGATTCAGATATTTTTTTAGAAGTCTTGAATTGCTCCTCCTATATCTAAATTGTAAATTAACATAATTATTCAGACACAGCAGCTTGTGCTTGAGCCATGACTGTCAAAGTATAGCGTGTCTAACACAGAAAATGTGCCAGAGGGGCAGCTGAAGAGGGCTGGGAAACTGAATTAGTTGTATGTCAGTGGTAAGTATTAAGCTACAATGGTGTGCAGTATTTGGGCTGTTTAAACAAGAGAAAAGGTAGCTATTTTAGGTAGAAAGGTTAACATGCAAAACAAAACGAGCACAACGGAGCATACGTATGCTGCACACCACCTGTAACTGGAATAACTTCCCATGAGAACAGCTTTTGTATATGTTGTAGAGGTTAACATCTGAAGCACAGAGAATATGTAGCAGGAACATTCATTCAAAATATGGATTTGAATGTGATGTTATTGTTAGACTTTTCTTATTTATTCTCATGAAGAATTTGGATGACAAATGATCACAGCAAATCTGTTTTCACTAAAACATTCAAATATTCACTGAAGGGATATGCAAAGTGTGTGTTCAGTCATGTATATTTCACAACCTACTATCCTTTTTAGTCATATAAATAATACAATGTGGCTATACTGAAATGAGCCAAACTTACAGACAACCTTTTACACAGCAGGACTTTTTATGTGACATAACTGCATTCCAACACTGACTGTCTGAAGATTGACACATTAAAATTTGACACATCAAAATTTGACAGATCTATACTAAAGAGTAGAATTATTTCTTAACATCCTGCTTACATATAGTCTTAAAACATTTAAATTTTCCTTTGGTGCTAGATGAATCTGATGGTACTGCAGCACTGAGTTATTTGCCATTCCAGTAGCCCAGCAGTTGTAAAGAAAGTAAGCAATTTAACTACCCTCACCTTTCTGGTATGTGTACGTGTACCTGTTTCTGAGTGTACATGTTATACAGTCAGTTTTTTAAAAAGTAACTAACTGAACAATAATACAAAAAAAAAAACATAGAACAGTACCAAAACAGATTTCCAAGAAAGCTTGTAGTTTGCAGGAATTCTGTGAGTCACATGGTGTAACACAGAGTGCTGGGAAAGAAATTAATCAGCCAAACAGCTTATCTGCATAGATTTATAGGCTTCTGAGTATTATGTAGTATATTCACTTCCTCTTTGCCACCCCATAGCTAGCAGTACTAAGTCTTGCTAATTAAACGGATGATCCTTTAACTGTGAAACCTTCATTTTATTATTTT
Organism: Phaenicophaeus curvirostris; assembly: GCF_032191515.1. Lineage (NCBI taxonomy): Eukaryota > Metazoa > Chordata > Aves > Cuculiformes > Cuculidae > Phaenicophaeus > Phaenicophaeus curvirostris. Next base: position 25,191,871 of record NC_091392.1, read on the forward strand.
CTCTATTTACTGCTCAAGTTGTCTTCTTTAAACATGATTCTTGACTTTCACTCCAGGATGATTATTAGTTTTATCAAGGGAATTCTTACAAAGCTTCTTTTCAAGAAGGAACTTGATAGATAAAATTAAACTACCTCTTAGGTGGAGGAAAAATAGGCCTTTTAACATAAAAGCAGATTGAAATAAAAGGATCACAAATATTAATGTAAGTGTAAACCACACGGCATTCTGATTTGACTATTTTTCATGTGTGTTTTCAGGACAAACACTTTTCACGAAACTTATGTTTTCTAATACTTATGACTGAACTTCTGATTTCAAGTTTTTATCAGAGTTTATACTGACAACATAGTACAATTGTCTTGAATATAACTTTGTCAGAACTGTCCTTTCATGACACTATCTCACATTCAGGAAAATACAGAAATATCACCATACCAGAAGGCACAAAATTTCCCAGAATTTCTGGGATTGTTCTTCCTTCGATATCATTCAGCAAATGAAGCTTTGATTACACTTCAAGATAAGCTTATTCTAAAGAAGATGTAGATGTTGTCCAGCCCTTCTTTAAAGAAAAGTCTTTAGAGAACACTGTGAGTTGACTGTGTGATGAGATGCACCTATACTAAATGAAAGCAGGAGATCTGCAAATTCTCCACTTTCAACTAGAAGTGAGACTCACATGCCATCACAGAAATGCAAGAGTTGTTCTGCCACTATCACCATTTCTCTCACTTATCACGTACACATAGCACAGGAGATGAGCAAGAGTATCATATGTAATCCTTTTTCATTGGAAAGGTGAAGGTTAAGCTCAGGCAATACAGCGATGGTGTTTGTCATGGCTAGAAAGCAGAGCTATGGGAACAGGAAATGTTAACTCACTTGGCAATTTGTGTTTACTCAGCTCATTCATGAAGTTAATACAGCACATTTCAACAACACATACCAGCCAATCAGCCAGCCAGGCCACAAAAAACCACATTACTTTTCCCTCATGTTTGCATAAACTATTTTTTAAATAATATAACAGCAAGCTTAGGCAAAAATAGTTCATGCAAGTAACTTCCACTAGGCATTTCTGAATGAAGATCCTTGACATGTTTAATTTAGATTTAGAGCATGTTTTAAGATCAGCAGTAGGTTGGAAATCCACATCCACGAACTTGAAGGCTAAGTACATCTCTTAAAGGAAATCTTTCTGCTAGCTTCAAGGCAGAAAGGGAAAATGTTCTCACTTGCTAAAATCTGTGCTTTAACCTTTCTCATCTGTGTATGAAGCTACATCTTATAACAAAAGCAGATATGTAAATTAACAAGGGCTACTGTTAAGACATATAGCACCTTTTTATTTGGGCAAGAGAATGAAAGGAAATAAAGAATTCCCGCTGGATTCTGTGTTTGTATGATTGAATCAGTGACATAAAGATTCACTAGCCTTGTTCTCCTTATTTAGAAAAGTCTTGTCCTTGGCTGCTTACTTTTTTCCCCCGTGTGAAGAGAGTTAGATCTTATTCATTGAGCCATATTAAATCTCTTTCTTGCAGCAGGCATTAGCTTTTTAAAAAAAAAAAATGAGAAAATGTTCAGAAACAGTCTCCTCCTTGGGAAAGAAAAAGGGATTGGTTTTTGTAGGTGAAATTCTTTTTTGTGCCCCACCTGCTCCATCCTTTAGATAGGTTATTTCACTTCTTAAAAAGTCTACTAAGTCTGTTTCGTTCTGTTCATAATTTCCCTTCTGAAGAGTACCACTTAGTCAGTTACCACATCTTTTAAGTTCCTAGTCTTCTGACTAGTTTTGCTCTTACTTATTCCCACACTGAATCTCAGAAGAGCTTAATATGCTGTTCTGACTGAGGGGTTAGTGACGGAGGTTTCCAGACTCAGAGCTATTAGCCTATATCTTTGTGTATTATTCTGCACTGATCTGCACAGTCCAGTGTTTATCCCATCTCAAAAATATTGTAAGCTTTAACAGAAGCCTTTATTACAAAAAGAATAAACACATTAACTCTATTTTAATTTTCCTGCACTTACTTTATTCTCTTTCTATTAAAAATTTGCATTATATTCCCAAATGAATTGGTAGAGAAAGTTCTGCTTGTTGTAGTTTTTATGGCACTGTAACTCCACCAGGATTTGTCTTTTGCTTATGAGCATTCACTACTGTCCCTTTTAGAAAGATCTGCTCACCTAGATAGAATTCTTCATAGAATACTAATTATTACAAATTCAATAACATACACACATACCATAACAATAACAATGCAACATAATCCATATAATAATAAATCCATTGTCCCCAAGACTATGATCATGGACCCAAATGCCAAAACTGTGAGCACCATACTCTTCCAAAGGAAATGAGAAAATGTTCAGTAAATGTGACCAAGGCATTTTATATTAATCAGAAGTTTAATTCAGAAGCACTGGGAGGAAAGGAATCAATAAAAAGTGATAGCTGTGCCTCGCAGGTTTATACTTTTCCACTAGTTGCTGTAGGATTCTTTAAATAGTCTTAGTTGTATTTCTTCTACTAGTAGTAACTCACTCCACAGATGGCTAAGAAACAGCAAATCAAAACAAACTGCTGCCTTCTGGTGCTTTTGCTCTGTCAGCTGCCTACTTTGCAACACTTGCATACATATGCCAAAATATCTATCTAGCGCATATGAGATATGCCAGTACAATACACTAAGATCTGTAATAAAAATTTCTTAATGGGACTCAAACCTGCACTCAGTCTGAAAACAGATTTCATTAGGCAGCAGGGCCTATACGTTCCTCATTTCAGGTTTGGAATTATAATTCTCAAGATGCCTGAAAAATTCCAATAAGATGGTATGATAGATATAGAATAATAACTAAAGTTGGAGCCTGCAGAATGTTACATAAGTCATTTCAGTACTGATCAAGCAAGAATACCTAAAAACTTATTTCATTTTCAGTTATACCCTCACTACAATAGCAGAATGAACTATATTTCCACAGGAATCAGCAAATACTATTTAAACTTGGTTTTCACTTTAAGGTGAAAATACCTAGACCAAGATTGACCATTCTATAGTTGTATTATAGATGTCCATCACTTGAGTACTAAGATGCAGGCTGATGATTTAAAGAGAGTGATTGATTCCAGTGCAGTGAATTAATTTATTAGAGCACAGCATAAATGGCCAGGTAACTCTCATTTTCACAATTCTCTTGACCTGCCAAGTTGTTTTCTTCATGAAGATCTAATATTCATTGTTTCTAGTGTAAATCAATATTGCATCCATGATATATGCTTCAGCCTATATATTATCATGTTGGGGTTTGTATCTCAGAGGTCTTATGGGCATAACATCAATGAAAATCTTAGAACTAAACTGCTTATTTTGGTAACAGTCAAAATCTAAATGCTTTGCCATGCCTCTGACCAATTCAAAAGACAGCTATAAAGATCAAGGTTTCTTCCAGCTGAATAAGAATATGTGCAAAATTATTCCTTTCATGAAATGTGTTGAGTAACAGATTAAGGGGACGTTTAACTTGAATTTAGCCAAAGAAATGTGCAAGATCACAAAACAGAGTTGTTGTCAGGGTTACTTTTTTTCACTGTTTTTGTTATTATACAATTTAAGCTTACATGGGATAATACCAGTTGAAGCCATTAAGTGTTTTTTTATTTGTTCTTTAGAATTTATTATATACTTCATACAAAAAAATCAGGATGAAAGCAGCTGAAAATATTTGAAGTGTTTACACCTCCAAATATAGTACTAATTTAAATACCTTTTCTGATGTGTTTAAAAGTAATGCAGTGACATCAGCTATCCCAAAAACATTATATTGAGGTTATGAAGGTTTGAATTAGGATAGTAAGCTATAAGCTTACTTGATTTCCTCTAATGCGTTGTTTATAAAATAACAATATTTTCAGTCACTCAATGTCAAGCCCTGTTTTCATGTGCCCTAGTTTAGAAAATCAAAAGCTTTATGCTTGAGTCATCTTGGAAATTCCATAATGAAGAGAAATCAGCATTTTCAGAAGGTATTTCATATGCTCTGCGTTAGACAACTATCTTAGCAAAGCCAGTATATCCTCATAAGCAACTCTTCTTTCTTGACTGATTAACCTACAGCTCTACCTATCTTAGACATGAAAGTTTAAATCTTTTAAGTCTAAAATTAGGTGGAAATTAATATCCGCCCATTCTGTTGTCAGTATGATAAATTATGTTTTCTGTGTACCTCTCTGAAGCATCTAAAATGTTTGGCAACGTACCTGCTAATATTGTTTTAAACATGGTTAGATCAAACTGTAATCAAGAACAAAGATGTGCCTGCAACGTTCAAGTACTATCCATGCCAGTACTTTTTGAAATACCAAAATCTACCTTTAGATGGACTGCGTTGGAAAGGCTAAGCTGGGTATTTGATAGGAATAAACAAATCCTTTATGTATTCCACATTGTGCTATGGATTTTCAACTATTTTATAAGTTCATAGAAATATTCGTAGGAAATTATCTTTGAATGTGACCTACTTCGGACCATAATCAAGCAAAAGTTCACTTGCTTCTCCTGCTTGGAGCAGGACTATTGACAGAACTAGATTGTTTCAGTCATGGCTTTGTGCATTGAAGTCTTGGAAGCCCCAAGGATAGTCACTCCCTGCCTCTCTCGAAGATCATTTCCAAAGTGGAAGGATCCTCGTAGGGAATTTTTTTCGCCATTGCATCCTGAACCCCTCAAGCTACTATTTATGTCTGCTTCACTATCTACCACCACCACTACCAAGAACAGCTTGAGTCCACCGTTCCTGTAACTCCTCTTCAGATAGCTGCAGGCTGCACTTAGGAAGTTAAGCCAATGGCAATGTACATCCAGCTCAGGTGATTTCTATATATTAGTCAGATGGAGGAAATTTCTGCTTTCCTGTGTCTAAAACAAACCAAAAAAGATAAATTGAGGGCTTATAAGGAAAAGAGTAGAAGTGGCAGTGGGGAACTTCCTTCTTCTCATGCTGAATTCTACAACACAAAACCTTCACTAGAACAGTTTTACTAGAGAATTTCTGATTTTTCTGATCGAACACTGCAAGCCACTTTGAAATTAAATATGTCTGTCTTTCTGTCTTGGAAGTCCTGAAATGTGAGTTAGTGGATCAGCATCGTTGGTTAAACTCAGCTATGTGTTAAAATCAATTTCTGCCACAAAATGTTAGTCAAATTCCCAATATCATGGGTAGTTCAGCTGCTATTACTGCCTTTATTTCCACTTCTGATATAAATACAGAAGACAAAGAAAAGGGGGAGGATGTTCTATCTCACAATGATAGTGCTGCAACATTTCAAATGTACCAAGCATTGCTTGTCCTGAGGAGAGAATTCTAGCATTCTCAACCTACATTAAATGCTTTAGCAGCTGTAGATAGTATATTTCTATAAGATTACTGTGACATAGAAACACAAAAACAAGACCATTGAATAAAATAATGAAGATACTGGTGCACCTGAAATGTAAGTAACTCTTATGAACAACATACTTTTTATTTGAAGATAATTTTGCAAATACAGAATACATTTTATATGTAAATTGCACTTGCATTACACCCACTGTTTTGTTTGGTCTTCACAAACATCAGAACGGTACTTTTTATGTCAAGAGTGTTCACAGAAAGAGAGGTTTTAACTTTCATCTTGATAAACAGAAGTTATTATATGCTTTTGTAAATTTTTAGACTACAGAATTTTGAATATTTTATCCAGCAAGTGACAAAAATAATTCTAGATTATTTATCAGACTAGTAGCCAACAACTAAAAAAGCTATTAGAAAATTTAACAAAATACTGATGTAACTATAGAATTTTTTTTAAAAAATCATATCTCTTTTGAATACCTAACATCTCTAAAGAAACTGTGATGTCTGTATAGCATTCCACAGGCACAGAATACATGAGCTAGCATGCACTCTTTGGGAAAGTACAGGTATTGCAACTGTTTGACGTTATGCACATCACTGACATGAGGTCAAGTGAGTTCCCATCAAACCAAGATAAGAAGGAATAGTGTGTATGGTCTGGAAAACAAATATTAGCTGAACTGTTTCACTAGTCTGGGAATAGAAAAATTTACAGCCAAATCCTTTTCACGATTATTATTTATAGTTAGCAATAAAATTGACCATTGATTATTGGCTAGCCCTGAGGGCAAGTGGCACATCACAGCACATACTCTCACGGCTCTGCTCTCACTTACCACCAAAATAATGTGGCCTCATCTTTACTTAATCTGGGAATTCTCCTTAGTAAGTAATACTCACAGATTCAAAAACTAGTAAAATTCAGAGATGAGTCTGTGATATCTTTGTGTCAGCACCTAATCTGCAAGTTGAATGCAAAAGACACAAACAACATAGAAAAAAACACCCCAGAAACAAATAATAACAGAATGACTGAAGTTAGAAGAGATCCACAAGGATCATCCTATCCCTGCATAGGATAACCCCAAAATTTACATCATGTGTCTGAGTGCGTTGTCCAAATGCTTCTTGAGTAATTTTAGGCTTAGCTCCATGACTACTTCCCTGGGGAGCCTGTTCCAGTGCTCCACCACCCTCTGAGTGAAGTGAAGAACTTTTTCCTAATATTCAACTTAAACCTCCCCTGGCACATCTTCTTGCCATTCCCTCAAGTCTTATAATTGATCACCAGATAGAAGAGATTTGTGCCTGCTTCTCCTCCTTCCCTTGTGAGCAGTAAACTGAGATGAGGTCCCCCTCAGCCTACTCTTCTCCAGGCTCGACAGACCAAGTGATTTTAGCCACTCCTCATATGACTTCTCTTCTAAACCCTTCACCAATATTGTGACCCTTCTTTGGACACTCTCCAGTAGCTTAATAAGCTTTTTATACTGTAGTGCCTAAAACTGCACGCAATACTCAAGGTGGGGACACACCAGTGCAGAGTAGGGTAGGACAATCACCTCCCTTGACCAGCTAGCAATGCCATGCTTGACACACCCCAGGACATGGTTGGCCCTCTTGACTGCCAGGGCACGCTGCTGGCTCATGTGTAACTTGCCATTGACCAGGACCTTCGGGTCCCTTTCTGAAGGGCTGCTCTCCAGCCTGTCACTCCCCAGTCTGTGTGTATATACAGGGTTGCTGTGTCCCAGGTGCAAAATCCGACACTTGCCCTTGTTAAGCTTCATGTGGTTGGTGGTTGCTCAGCTCTGCAATTTGCCTAGATCCCTCTGCAGGGCCTCTTTGCTCTCAAGAGTGTCAACAGCTCCACCAGTTCCATATCATTGGCAACCTTGGTTAGTTAATCTTCAAGTCCAGCATTCAGGTCATTTATGAAGTAAAGAGTACTGGTCCTAGGATGGATCTCTGTGGAACCCCAATAGCAAGTGGTTGCCAGCCCGTGTGACCCCATTCACTATGACTCTTTGAGCCCAGTCCATCAACCAACTGCTCACCCATTGCATTATGTATTCATCCAGATGTAAGCTGGACATTTTGTTTAGGAGGATGCTGTGAGAGACAGTATCAAAAGCCTTGTTGAAATCCACAAAGAGTACGTCAACTGGTTTTCCTTGGTCAGCTCAGAGGGTAGCCTTGTCATAGAAAAAAATTAAGTTTGTCAGGCAGGACTTCCGCTTTATAAACCTGTGCTGGCTGGGACCAATGACTGTGTTGTCTTTCAGGTGTTTTTCAATAGCTGCCAGTATAATCTTCTCTACAATCTTACCAGACACTGAAGTGAAACTAATAGGTCTATAGCTACTGGGGTCATCCCTGTTGCCCTTCTTGAAGACTGCAACATTTTCCAGCTTCCAGTCAAATGGTGCCTCTCCAGATTCCCAAGAGTATTAAAAAATCATTGAAAGAGGTCTAGCTATGACGTCAGCCAGCTCTTTAAGTACCCTTGGATGAATTCCATCAGGCCCCATTGACTTCTAGGGATCCAGCTGGAGCAGCAAATACCGCACAAGTTTGGGGTTGTTTGGGAGTTTATCATTTGCACAGTCTTGGTCCTCATGCCTATGACAGGCATGCCTGAGCCCATCATCAGTATTGAAGACAGGCAAAAAAGGCATCAAATGTCTTTGCTTTGTCCATATCCCTGTTTATGAGAAGTCCGTGCTCAACAAGTAAGGGGCCAATGTTATTTCTGGCCTGCTTTTTGCTATTAACATATTTTAAAAAACCCTTCTTACTATCCTTCACACTACTTGCCAGCTTCATCTCTAATTGAGCTTTGGCTGCACAAATTTCTGACCTATAGTGGCAAACAGCATTCCTGCACTCTTCCCACATTACCAAGCAGGGCTACTGTCAGAGTTAACTGCAGATGCTTCTGCTGATGAAAAAGAAAATACACTGATGCCTTTCTCTGCTCAACTCCCTGAATATCCCACTAAGCTATGTGAAAGAAAGGGAAGCTTTAGTTACTTTAGACTGCTACCTCAGCTCACCCAGCAAAGCCTGGTTTTGGAAACCCAGAATTAGCAATTATCATGGCAGTGTTGTATTATCTTTCTTTATTAAAATGTGCCTTGGAGATAACACAACAGGGATAAAATGATATTTTCAAGATCAAAGATAATCCAGACTTTGACAAACAAATGTGGATTCCCTAGACATACAAGTTAATTGGTCACTTGAATTAACTCGAGCTGAAAAAAATGGAGGGTTTTTGACTATTAAATGGGTGATATTCTTATAAAGCCTTTTGAGCAGGAGAGCAAGGAGCTGATGTAGAAACCTGATGGCTTTTCAGATAGGGTTATATGATGATGATGCCTGCTGCATAAAGGCATTGGGACTTCAGGATCAAAGAGATTTGTCCCAAACGCATGTTCTTCTTTCCTGCTTTTAAAAATGCACTTTTATTTAACTGTAAAAAAAAAAAAAATCTCAGTCTTCTCCTGCAGCACAAATACACTCTTAAAGAGTAGTAACAGTATTTTGTCTGATTCATATTTCAATATTACCCAGTACTTTATGTTTTAAATTATAAGTGAACAGTCTATATCTCAAAAAGAATGCTACTATTTTATTTCTGAGTATTATATTACATATAATGAGCTAAACACTATAGCTCTTATCATAAAACTGTAATATTTTGCATTAAGAAAAATGAATGTCTTTTTACTGATGACAGCCTTTTTTCCTAAGAGAATTTGTACATGGTAATTTCTTTTAAGGAGAGGAAGATGTAGTTAGCTAATGCAAGCTAACACAGCTGGATAAAAAAATAAACACAATAGAGGATGCAACTTCACTGTCACAGTGGCAGTGATTCATTCTATGCTGTATTTTCTTCTAGCAATTTTCTAATTAAAGTCTGGAATTTTAAAAGCATTTTTTGTTCTGAAACTGCATAGCAGTGATGGACACAGAATAGATTACTGGGCAAACACTGTGGCTCTGTTAAAGCTTTTAGCTTGTATAAATTTATACAGACTTCCAAATATACCCTCCTTCTTCATTCCCCAGCAGTGTCTTTCTCTCTCTCCCTTATGCCAGAAAAAGCATTTATGGAGACACACAACAAACTGGACTGAGTTAAATTAACCTTTTTTTCTTCCTTTTTTTCTGGATTTGTTTTCACTTATATCTTTTCCTGGCCTAGTTCACTGTCCAGCTACATGGACACTAATCTCAGCACTAATCACTGGAGAAAAAAGAAGGAATGAGCACCTGCATATAGGCACAGGGCTTGTGTACTTCTTTCAGCATCTGGATTAATGAACTCAGTGAATCACAATGTAAACATTACAGAGGACATGTCTGTAAAAGCATGGTGCTGGAAATAAATAATGTCTGACGTGAAACTTAATATTCTACATCACATAATCGTTTAATTAATAATTAAGTTCATCGTTAAAAATAATTAAATGTTATTATACTCTCAAAACTCAAGAAATGCTCATATGACATTCAACTATTTGTCTAGACCATATTTCTCACAAATTATGTTCGTGTATTTCCCTGGGCAATGCAAATAATGTCCAAACTCACAGATTTCTGCACACTTGTCAAATAGTTCATGACTAGCTGGTGGAAGTCAGAGAAGAGAACATTGCCTTCAGAGTGTGGTAGGCTCTATCTACTCAGGCTCCATCTGCAGAACTAGAGCTCAGCAGAAAGCTCTACACTTGTGTCCACACCTTACACTTTCTTATACTTCATATTATTTTATTTAAAAACTTATTTCACTGCATATTCAGACAGTTAAGCTTATCATATTTTGTGTGTGCGTGTTTGATGACACTGTGGCCTATTCACATGTCAGATTATTCCTCAGAGCTAATATTAATTGGGGATTTAGATGACACATATAGTGAAAATGTCAATGGCAAGGTATTTTTAACACATAACGGCAGCTACACATCTAGTCTCCTTCAGTACTAATTCTTAACAGTTGTCCTATTTAATATAGGAGAGAATTTTAAATAAAGAAGCTATCATCCAATGACTAAATATTCCTTTATCTCATTTGTATCAACTGTCAGTATGAATAGTTGTGCCATCTATGAAAATATGTGAAAATTGTCTGAACAGATTAAAGCATTGATGAAATGCTTGTTCTTTTGTTTCGATTTTTACAGATATCCACTACTAAGGCAGCTTGTAGGGACTTATAATTCAAAAAAATTGTGTTATGCTGAACTGCAGAATAATTCAGAAGTTCTGATTGATAAGAAAAACCCTTTTGCAATAGCTTGGCACTGCAATCTTTTCAATTTTAGATCTGAGTCACGTGTTTCACTGAAACATTCTAAGGCATGAAGCTTAAAATTTCAACTTTAATTAATATGGAGAAGAGTAGAAAAAGAAACACAGGCCAATATAGTAATAAAAGCTTTTCTTAACAAACTTGATACCATGATCTAATCTCAAAATAATTATTTTAAAGAAATTAATGAACTTTTTACATTGAATGCTGATTTATTTTTTTTTCTTATGCTTACTCCACAAGAAGTGGAATGCCACTATTCAAGTTTTCTAATTTCCAGGTAACTTAGAGATAGACTCCTGGACTCTAAACAGTGAGTGGACAGAACACAAGCCAAGATGCTGGCAGGTGTATCAGCACACAGCTCACATCACCTGTGCTCTGAGTGCCCCAGCACACTCACCAGCTGCCTAGCCACAGCTGCCCTCCTTCCCCAGCAAACTTTGCCTTTCTTGCACTTGTGTAGTTGGACACATTTTATATTAGAAGAGCTCAGAGACTGAAGGAATGGCTGTTACTGACTGAATTTGTCAGACCCTGCACTCTTACACAAAGCACCCTGATTGAGACAAGGTGTCTTTTACTTGGCTGGGATGAGATGTTTCCAGAGCTGAAGTCTCCTTCAACAGAAACCTCGAAAATAACCAGTCTTAGGTCCTCACTCTAATTCTGTTGATTTATTTGCATTAGAAAGCTCTCAGCTTTTTATCTTCTCATCCTTGTTTTCCAGAAAGGTAAGCTTGCATTTGCAAAACACTCCATGTGAGCTTGGGATCTGCCACTGGAACATAAGCAACAGGCAAAATTTAGGGAAGTGTTGCCTTAAAAAGGTGTTAATATGCATCCTTGATTTTAGATACGTGCCTCAATATCATGGATATCAAAGCACAAGTTTAAAGCTAAGCATGTGAAAGTGTTAGGGGTGAACACACAAAGGAATGCTTAAAGTCATTTGTACAATTGCATTCATATTATTTCAATAAGCAATATTATTAATGCCTAAATACACATTTCTACAGCTGAATTAAATGAATCATGATATGGCTGTAAGCATTGATCCATGCAGCCTTTATCACACATTGTTTTGTTGTACAAGTTCCTGCTAGCATGTTCGCACCCAGTGCAAGCTAGACTTCAATGCCTGGACAGACACTGAGCAATTGCACAAGTGAGGTGATTTCCACTGGGGGGTGAATCTGGCCCCTCTACCTCTTGCATTTCTCAGCACTGCCCCAGCATGCGTTTTGCTCTGAAACATGAAACATGTCCCCCTGCAAACCTCAAAGTCATGGAAGAATACCTTCATCCATCCACCGCTCATATCACACTCTCACGGTTTCCCACGTAGCCCAAGGATTATTTCAGACTCTCTAATCTGAAAACCCAGACCCATTAATACTTATATTTTAGGACCAGAGAAGGACTTAGAGAGTTCTGTGAAGTGAGTATAGATACAGCTAGTCTTGATTATTTATGACAGGGCAACACTCCCTTGCCTTGACGAGGGTTAATTGTATCCAGAGTTTCATTGGAAGGATTGTTGCCAGCAGGGCTGAGAGGTAACCCTCCCCTCTACACACCTGGAGTACTGTGCCTGGTTATGGGCTCCACAATACAATAGAGATGTGCAGCTATGGGAGAAAGTCCAGAAAAGGTCAGCTAAGATTGCAGATAGACTGGAGAACCTCCTCTCTGAGATAAGAGATCTGAGACTGTGAGCATGGAGAAGAGAATGTTTAGGTAGGACCTCGTCAACATGTACAAATGCCTGAAGGGAGCATTAAAAGGTGGAGGAATCAGGTTCTTCTCTGTGAATCCAGAGACAGGAGCAGAGACACTGGGCAGAAACTAAAACATGGGAGTATCCATCTGAACACCAGGAATTACTTTTTTTTTTACTGTGAGGGTGCTAAAACTCTGAACAGATTACCCAGGGAGTCTGTGGAGTCTCCAACTTTGGGGATATCCAAAACCTGCCCAGACAAAGTCCTTTGCAGCTGGAAATCAGTGACCCTGCTTGGGCATAGGACTCAAACCAGGTGACCTATTGATTTTGCTTTCACAACGGCCATTCTGTGAATCTGTGATCTTTTTCCTCTATGTATTCAGCGATATGAATGTTTAGTAGGTTTTGCTTCATGGAAATCCTGGCAATTTTTAAGAATTATGCTCTTTTAATAGTCAATAATGTCATTGAAACTAAAGACAAAATGGACAAATGTGATTACTTCAAAATATATACATTTATCTATGCATTTCTGTGAGGGGAATTTACATTTCTCTCAGGCACATTCTATCAGGTCAAACAGATCTTAATAATCAAATCTTTATGACCCTTGGTAAAATCTAAGTACTATTTCCATCATGTCCTGAACATGTCAGCGGGTTAACTGACACCAAGCATGACTCCAGAACACTCTGTAACAGGATGCATAAACAGGAAAGGAAAGCACACATAGAGCAGGCAATGACCAAAACCAAATGCACCCATCACCAAAAAGCTACTGAACCATTACTGCATTCTAGTGAAAACTATTATTGAACCAAAATCCAATTTTATACTAAGAAGAAAATTTGGTAAGCTATATGGGCAAACTTCTTTCTGAATATTGCTACAGCTCCATGTCAACTGCACTGGACATATCAAATAGTATTTCTACAAATGGGTAAATTTGCAAATAAATAAATATTTGAGCTTAGTGTCATCTGTGAGTTTACTAAGGGTACATTCAATCCCTTCATCCAGATCATTGACAGATATTGAACAGAACTGGAGCCAGCACCAAGCCCTGGGGAACACCACTTGAGACCAGCCTCCAACTGTATTTAACTCAATTTACTATCATAGAATCATAGAATCACCAAGTTGGAAAAGACCCATTGGATCACCATTCCTATCAAATACTAAACCATGCCCCTTAGCACCTCATTCACCTGTCCCTTAAACACCTCCAGGGATGGTGACTCAACCACCTCCCTGGGCAGCCTCTTCCAGTGCCCAAGGACTCTTTCTGTGAAATTTTTTTTCCTGATGTCCAGCCTAAATCTCCCCTGGTGGAGCTTGAGGCCATTCCCTCTTGTCCTGTCCCTTGTCACTTGGAAGAAGAGCCCAGCACACTCCTCTCTACAACCTCCTTTCAGGTAGTTATAGGGAGCAATGAGGTCTCCCCTCAGCCTACTCTTCTTCAGGCTAAACAACCCCAGTTCCCTCAGCCGCTCCTCATAAGGCCTGTTCTCCAGCCGCCTCACCAGCTTCGTTGCTCTTCTCTGGACACACTCCAGAGCCTCAACATCCTTCTTGTGGTGAGGGGCCCAGAACTGAACACAGGATTCGAGGAGCGGTCTCACCAGTGCCGAGTACAGAGGGAGAATAACCTCCCTGGACCTGCTGGTCACGCCGTTTCTGATACAAGCCAAGATGCCATTGGCCTTCTTGGCCACCTGGGCACACTGCTGGCTCATGTTCAGTTGCTGTCAACCAACACCCCCAGGTCCCTCTCCTCCAGGCAGCTTTCTAGCCAGACTTCTCCTAGTCTGTAGCACTGCACAGGGTTGTTGTGCCCCAAGTGCAGGACTCGGCATTTCGCCTTGTTAAACCTCATGCCACTGGACTCAGCCCAGCGGTCCAGCCTGTTCAGATCCCTTTACAGAGCCTCCCTAGCCTCCAGCAGATCCACGCTTATACCACTATGACTCTTTGGGCCCAGCCATCCAGCCAGTTTTATACCCAGGAGAGTGGGTTCAACTTTCCCCAAACCAGATGCATAAGCTAAATTGATTAGATTAAATATTTGAACATTTTTGTTTGTTACAAGTATTTATATTTTTCCTAGCTAGTCTGACAAAATACTCAAATACTTGATATACATACATCTGACATGATAGATCCTGGAGTCCTCAGAAAACCCATTGGGATCTGTAAGTGTTCCCAGCCAAACATCGCAAACTTTATCTTTTCCTGTGGATGCTCCCAAGCTATCAATATGGTAAGATTTGTTTGATCCATTAGTCAAATCATAGAATTTTCTAAAGTTATTGGTAAAAATTGCTTTTTTAACATTTTGTGCATAAAATAAGTTTAAGGATCGTTTTAAGGAAAGAGAATCTTCACTTTCAGCATAAGCCAACTTTTCATCTGTAGAGATTCACTAGATTCACTTTCTAATCACCTCCCAAAAAAATGAACACCCAGCCTTTTGTTCAGCTACATTAAATCACTCCTGCTACAAGGAAACTATGAAAGATCTCATTTCATGTTCTAAAGGCTTGGCCTTTCATCCCCAGATGGCAATTTATATGGTGAATCCACTATAATTTCACATTTTAAAGCCCTAGATGACTGTTTCCCCAGTGCACAATAACCCAGTATGTTCTGTCTTCTCCATATTGAGTAGGTGAAACTCTGTTTTTATAATAAGTGCTGTGCTGCTGAGGGTTCAAGACGTAGATAAGAAAAACCTTTTAGTCTTTTAATATAGCACAATATTTCTCTTCTTCCCTCAAAAAAAAAAAAAAGTTAAGCAGCATCTGTACCAGAATAGTGTTGTTTTCCAAAATGCACATGGGATTTTCCATAAGCATACAAGTTTTTTATCATTAAAAATCAGAATATTGAAAAACAGTATTAGTTCATTATTTCAATGCTAATCAGTGTCATAGGCATGATAGCAAAATTTAGACTATTTTTAGATACTCTGCCCTCTATCTCCTAGTAGTCAAATACCCACATCCTTGTACGTATTAGATAGATATTATGTAGGTATTAGATTAGGTATTTGATACAAGATTTTAGATAGATGGAAGGTGCAGGATGATACATTTTAGATTAGAGATATACATGACTACAGATGATCTTAACTATGTGCGTGAAACAGTTTTACTATATTAATATTAGTAACTTGAAAAAAGTTTGCAGGCATCTTCAATTTATAAAAGAAGGTTCATTAAAACTATCCTGATTTATTTTTCCCAAGGACTGTGAAAGATCTACTTGGATTGATTTCAAGCATTTCTGAGCAAAAAGGATGATCAAAGTTTTATATCCATTTCCTACCCTACAATGCTCCAATAGCTAGTGAATACAGATTTTGAAGTAACAAGTTTAAAAATCCTGTGCTTTGTGAAAAGGCAAGAAGAAAAACACATTTTTTAATATTTTATTCATATTTGCCATTTATTGGTCTTAGCTGCATGCTGTACTAATAGGAGTGTGCTAGCAAGTTCTATTTAATCAGGCTAGTTTCAAACGTTCACAGAATTTGGCAGTAGGTTTTTTGTAATAGATTTCACTTGTAAATTTAAATATTTCATTAAACAATATACAGTCATTAAGTCAAATCTTAGAATAAATAAGTTTTTATTTATGTGCCTAATGCAAGATATCAATTTTATTGAAGTTGGCATAGAATCTATTTTTTTAGCAGTCACTAAATATTACAGTTTAATATTGGTTTTGTAACGGCATCTTCAGTAGACAAAGCTCTAGGAGATACTATTTTATTCTTATTAACTTGCTGACAAAATCAGTCCTAATTGGTTAAGTATTACTTTGATTCTAGGATGCTGGTATCCATAGAAATTGGCTAGAACAGAAGATGTTTCTTTTCATTTGTCACTCACAGTATTCATTGCAACTCTGTTTCTAAATTGCCTTAACCCCTTAGGGAATTTTCATCACTTTCCACTGACATAACAATTGTTTTTTTAGCTGACAGAAGTTTGATGAATCTCCTGCAGAAACTTCACTTAAATAACCTGTAAATAATGGGAATATACCAGTCAAAGTACTTGAAATAATTTTTAAAGGACTTTAGCATTTACCTTTTAACTGACTGCAGAATGTTAATGAGTTTTCTTAATTTCATAAATTTGAAAAACCACTGACTCATACATAGAGCAGGTGAGGGGACAGATGTGATTGGTCTTCATATGAAAATTACACATTGATGCCTAATGATTAGTGAGCAGTTGTAGAGATTCTGAGTTTGTGATGAATTATATGTAAAACTGACAACATTGACATTCCAAGTAAGGTTCATGCCTTTTGACCAGCCACCTGTTGAATTAAAGACTAACCTTTGTGCTCTGTGCCACAGTACAACATTCTTCCATACTTCTTCCAGTTTTGTCATGTTCAACCGTTTTGTGCTGCAGCACTAGAGTGACTTAAAAAAAATGTTAATAATGTTTACCTACAATGAGATTTGCCCAGTCATTTTCCAATATCAAACACTTTTTGTGTTTCTGCGTGTGATTAACATGTTCTGTAGCTTATGAGACTTCTTAGAAGCTGATTGTAGTGGTAGCCAGATAAGGATAACTGAAAAGGAGCGATTAGTTCCTCTCCAGTTTGTTGATCATCTAAACCCACTTATTAAATTTTTAAAAATATAGCATTTCTATAATCAGAAAATAATATATGTTAATTTTTAAATATTTATTTACTTAAAACACATGTTAAAAAATATAAATTAAGGAACTACATGAAAACAGAGATATAGCTGTTCAGATGGGACACTAATTTATTTACACAAAAGTTATCTCAGGCATAAAAGTACTTTTAAATCTTTGAGGATTAAACACAACCAAATTTTATTCCACACATCTTAATTTCAATTTAAAAAATACGAATTTTGCATTTGCTCCTAAGGGAACTTTTCTCAGGGACCTGCTTGTGCGAAATGAAGACCTGGAATGCAGAAGAAACACTGGAACTTCATCTTCCAAAAGTGGAAGAAGTCAGGACATGAAGCCACTACTTAAATCACATTTCTTCATTGGAGTCCTCTATCTTCTATGGAACAGAGACTTAGTCTGGGCTGATGGTCACTTTTGCTTCAAACTGCAAAGCAAATTTTTTCAGGTGTATCTCACGCACTCCCTTGCAACACCTGGAGCATCAGAATAATTCCCAGATATCTTGCTACACATTGAAAGGATTTCCTGGTTACTTCTAGTTGTTTGAAGATCCTTTCATGCCCAATACACAAACAAAACCTATGCATTTTACATTTATAGATGTATGTGTTGTTGCATATTAGGTGAGTTAGCTAGAGGAGCTAAGCTTCTCTTGCAGTATTCCATGAACTCTGTTAAGTACTATCATACCCACAGAAACAAGAGTTAAGTCCCAGCATCAGAAAAAGTAAAGTCACACATAACAAGTGCCAGAGCAAGGTAAAGAAAAAAGAATTTTTTATTCACTAAATTAAAAATAAACAACAATTTACAAAGATTTACCAAGAGAAACACACACACACATGACTTAAGTCAAAGAATCATCTACCAGTCTTATGTTTATAGTAATTTAATTAAATAATTCATGGCACAAGTTAAAACACAACTGTTCAGGAAACATAGACTAATCTTTATTAGTTTAAATATTTAACTAGTACATCAACAGTGCCTAAGTGACTGGTTGACGTTCAGAAATTTTGAATATGTGTTTACTGAGTTAAAGAGATAGTCATGGATTTTAGCTTCTAACTTAAACTGTCAGTGGCATAGGAGTTTATTTGAAAACAAGAAGTGCATTTATACTTTCACAGAATCATAGAACAGTTTGGATTGGAAGGAATCTTAAAGATCATCTAGTATAAACCCCCATATGTAGAATCATAGAATCATTTAGATTGGAAAAAACTTCTTAAGATTTCAAAGAATAATTACTATTTTTCACCCAAGCAGGATGTCTAGTCACCACTAGTAGCTAGGCAGACAGTAGGAAATTAAAATTTGGGCAAAATCTGATTGTAAATTAATAAGTAGAACAAAGGATCTGGACATGTTACTTGTTTTCCGGTAACATATTACTTATTATATCTCAGTCTGACAAGTCTGATCTGCCTTCAGATTAGAGTCTTCAAATCAGTATTTGATCCGGTTTTATATGGAGGAAAGAAGACAACCAAAACCAAAATTAAACATAAAGTGATAGTAGATCCTCATATTTTATCTATATTATCTCCAAGGTTCCTATAGGTTTTGTTTCTTCTGATACAATTCTTCAGGTTCTCCAGGATTAATAACAAAACTGAATGCTTAGACGTGTCTAAATATGGCTTTTATTTGATTTTCTCCAAACAATACAGATACTTCTGATAAACTGGCCTCAAGAGATGTGGCTCACTATGTAAACATACATTTTGTAAACAGGAATTATTAAGGTTCAGTACTACTTGAGTAACTTCTGTGATTATATTATTACTACTTCATATTGAAAATTATATCAGCTTTGAATTCACAGAATTCACAGAATTCACAGAATCACTAGGTTAGAAAAGACCCACAGGATCATCGAGTCCAACCATTCCTATTAACCACTAAACCATGTCCCTCAGCATCTCATCCACCCATCTTTTAAACACCTCCAGGGAAGGTGAATCAACCACCTCCCTGGGCAGCTTGTTCCAGTGCCCAGTGACCCTTTCCATGAAAAACTTTTTTCTGATGTCAAGCCTGAACCTCCCCTGGCGGAGCTTGTGACAATTCCCTCTTGTCTTGTCCCCTGTCACTTGAGAGAAGAGGCCAGCTCCCTTCTCTCTACAACCTCCTGACAGGTAATTGTAGAGAGCAATAAGGTCACCCTTCAGCCTCCTCTTCTTCAGGATAAACAACCCCAACTCTCTCAGCCTCTCCTCATAAGGCTTGTTCTCCAGCCCCTTCTTCTCTGGACATGTTCCAGAGCCTCAACATCCTTCTTGTGGTGAGGGGCCCAGAACCAAACACAGTATTTGAGGTGTGGTCTCACCAGTGGTAATAAAAATACCAAGCAAATATAGGAGAAAAATCAGGATGGAATCATAGAATAGTTAGAATTGGAAGGGACCCTCTAATGCCATGCGTAGGCAGGTGTCCCACTAGACCAGGCTGCCAAAGGCCCCCTTCCAACCTGGCCCTGAAGACCTCCAGGGAAGGGGCAGCCATAGCTTTCCCAGGCAAGCCGTGCCAACGCCTCACCCTTCTCAATGCTTCAAATCAAGCTTGAAAAAGCAGAAGTAACTTCCAGCATTCTCCAGCACCTCAGTTTCAGGATTTATGGAATGCGCCAAACCTATTATTGATCCATGAACCATCTCACAGAATGTTTTTTTCATATATACATACATATGTGTGTATGTGTGCCCATATATATATATATACACACACTACTAATTAAAATTACTCATATCACTAAGTAGATATGACCAAATGTGTTTATAAACCTGTGTTCCCCAAAAAGGAGGAAGGGACAGTGTTTTTAAAAACATCCATTGGTGCTCCAAAAGCCAAAAGGAAATCACTGGGAAAGTCAAACAAAATTTCCCCTCATTATTATAATGGACAACAAATCCATTGGGAAAAAATATAAAGAAATCTGATTCTTCAGTGCTGTCACTCCATTGGCTTTGGTGGAGAAGGTGAAGAAGGGTTAGGTCTTCATGACTACCTAGCATTTAGCAGATGCCATCATCATACTCAAATGATGTATTTCTTATTTTAAATAACTTTAGGGACATAAATGATCATATAAAATATTCAAATATAATTTTGAATCCTTCAACATTTTTTTTTTTTACTTCAGTCATATGATATAGAGGAATTCTTTACATTTTATCTTTATTGCCTAGTCTTACCTAGAGGTTCGGGGAAATAAATAACACTGAAAACAGATGGCTGGATTTACCAAGCTTCACCTTAAGCAGTAAAATGAGGCTTTGTGCAGATGGACCTGTATATATCGGTGCCAGTATTGTACCTTATCCATATGGACTGGAAGATTTATGGCAGAAGTAATTATTTGAAAATTAATCCTTAGATACAAGCTAATGCCTCCCTCTTTGTATGCTTCTACTATTCCTACTTTCTGGTATTAGAGAAGAAGGGATAATTTAAAATAAATACAAAATGTGTTTCCACAAAAGTTAATTAGTGTTTTAAGACCTTTTAAGCTCAGTGTTTTCACATCAGAATACTCAGGTTCCTCCAAACAGAGATTCATCTGAAGGACTGCTCCTCCTAACAGGCAAGAGGCAGTGAACTGGTGACACTATCTAGGGCAGGAAAAAGTAGTTGCGGTACCTTTGAGAACAGAAATATGCATTCATCACATGGCTGCCCTACAGGACTTGGTATACTCAGCGGTATAATGGGAATAAATCACATTTCTTGCTAAGTCTTGTGTTCTGCTATCCATCAGCTACAGGTCCTGCAGCATGTTATGTGGAGATGTGGTGTAAGAACCACAGAATGAGCCGTTCACCTCTCAGTGGAAAGACTTCTCCAGAAATTACCTAAAAGGCTGAGAAAAGAGTTGGAAGGAAGAGAAAGGTTATGGAGGTATGAAGACAAAGCCTAAACACAGCAATAGCAGGATGAGTTTGTAGCAAAGGCTTCCCACTGCCTGTAAATGGGAATATCCACATTTCAGCCTCAATGAGCATAAATTGCAACAGCCATGGAAAAATAAATATGGAAGTTGAATTTCTTACATTCACAAAGACAAAGATACTGGTATCCATTCCTGGATGTTGTTGTTTCTCTTTTAATATGAGTATGATTTAAAGTGTGGATGCTTTACAGATCTGCAAATAGATGGTTTTCTATTCATGCAAAGACATGGTTTTCTACTTCTGCTGTGTCTGAGCTATACAGTCATGAGTAAAAGAATTAAGAGCCAATGACCTTTAAAATAAAAATATGAGGAGTGTTGCCTTTGCCCCTTAAATTTTCCATTCCTCTTCAAACATTTCAGCTTTCCCTGTTTTGTTCTTCAGTAACACCTACAAAGTTTTGTGTCTGATTACACACAATATTGAGTTATCCTCTAATACTAAATGTTTCAGGACAGTGGTGTGCCTTCAGGAACCAAAAGGTCTATGTAACTGCTATTTGTACAGTGTTTTGAGATCCTCTGATGAAGATTACTAAAAAAAAAGTTATTCTTGTAACCAGTTACTAAAAAGCAATCTCTTATAGAGTTTGAACCTCAATTTGCAAAAATAATAATAATTCATACATTAATTAATTACTTATATATTAATTAATTATAATAAGTTTTGGAATTTTATTTCTTTTGCCTCCAGGAGTCACAAAATTCCCAGAAATAGGAACAAAAGTACATAAATATAACATCTGAATAACAATAAAAAATATCTAAGAGAACAAAACACTATAGAACAACAAAAATTCTCCTACACATAGTTATATATAGAACATTTCAGGCTAACTGAGCATAGCAACAAAGGTTTAGTTATGAATACTTGCAGAGGAAAATACATCTCAGAGGAATTTGCTTCTGAAGTGATGGCAAAAATATATTTGTTCAATATAAAGATTTTTTTTCTCTAGTAACCTAAATAATTTTATGTTTAAAAATGACTTTCACTTCCTACCCAGCTAATTTTGTCCTTGTCTACCACAGGCATGACTTGTTTAAGCTGAAAGGAAATAACAGCTGTGAAGTTGTTCATATATGATGAATGAGAGCATAATGTAAAACAATTTAAATATACCACAACAAGAAAGAGAACATTACTCAGCTTAAAGCCTGAATCCACATTACATCCTTGGTTATTTGCTCAGAAGATTTTTGTGCAGTGTACCTTCAGAGGCCTAAGAACTTCTGGTTACACTCGTATTCAAATGCCACTAAAACTGGAAAACCAAATTGTCTCATGAAGCAAGTCACAAGGGAAGAAAGTAACTGTGATGATATTAACTGATAGACACGTGAAGCATAATTAGTAATTTAAAAAAGTGAAGGTATCATTCACTTTTGAAAATTACTTATCTACATGCAAAGTATTTAGCAACTCAGCACGCTATGTTTAGGAGGGAGAGTTTTCAGTTTCTGAGTTACATTTAGAACTTTCTTCAACATAATCACAGAGTAGCTATCAAAAAATCTAGCAGCCTGATTATGGAAGAAAACAGTTTCAGAAGAAGCTACAGGTGAATGTTGTTTTTCCTCAAAGCTATTATTCTTCAGACTGTTGAAAATATCAATATAATTCCCTTTGCTCTAGTCAATTTTTCTTCTGAAGATTAAAAGTCTGCTCAATTTATGCAGAAAAGAAATAAGAAATTTTCATGGTGCCCATTTTGGCACAGCAAAGGCCCTGTAGCATTTCGGGTACATTACAATGTCTATTCAACTGCATCACATTTGTGCTGTGCTTCAGGAAAAAAATAAACCACCCTCCAGGCCCTAAGGACAAAGCTATTTACAGACAACTAGAAGCCATTGTACTTTAGCACTGACGGCTAAAATAGCTCAAACAAATAAGAAGCAAATCTTCCATACTGCTGTATAGTATTCTGTGAGGAAGAAGAGCAATCTATACGGATGGGTCCTGGCACAAGGATACATGAGTGGTATTGAGGAGTATATGTTATAAAGAAAGCAGTGCCCTGTGAGATCTGGGTAGGAGGGGAGGAATGCAGAGCAAGGGATAAAATGGAAAACGTATGGACAGTTTAAACAAACTGAATGCTTGATACAATGCAATAATATTTTTCTTAAATTATTACAACTTCCACAAAATAAGGAGGTGCATACCCTGCTTTGGGCATATTGCAGTTTGTGATATCCTGCATTAGTGAGTTTAATATCTTTGAGAAATATAATGTTCTAGGAAAGATGTGTATGAAATTTCTTTCTTGATTTTTTTTATGAGAAATTTACTCTTTGTGAAATAAGATGGCACATGTTTAAAAATACAGTGTTAGCTTTCTTTTATATATCTGGTTTTCAATGAGATTTTGAAAGGCATATTCAAGGGAAACAAGCAGTAGTAACCACTGTTATCTGGGTAGCAGTTAGTTTGTTCACAATATGCAGTTTAGAGTCTCGAAATTGCAATACTTCAGATTTCTCATACCTTTTTCTAAAAAAATCCCAAACAAACAAACAAACAAAAGAGGTATTATGGCAGATGATGTAGAAAGCAGTGATTTTAAAGAAAAGCATTTATAAATTTGAGGGGTTTATGCTTGCATCCTTATAGTTTTCTGTATATTTGATCACTATTCATAGTTTTGTTCATACAAATGCCTTCAATTATTTACATAACCTGCCTGACAAGGCAATGCAAGTTGTGGCTAGTGTGAAACAACCAACTGGACTTTTTCTGATCTTTTCAATATATTTTACATTCCTTTTTAGCAGTTTCTTTCCCAGACTGGTTTAAAGGCTTTGTTTGGGTTATTAATTACTTGTGAAAACTTGCACTATGCTTGGGAAGAGGATTTGTTTCTGATCACTACTAAGGTGGTATTTTACACACATTTTGATGTATCAGTGTATGGATACATGGGTTTACTCCTATTTGCCTCTTTCCTCACTGTTTGCTGACATTTCTCCTACCCTTAGGGCCAGGGCTGGGTGGCTATAGTTATTCCAATTATAACTTCGAGCACCTAACAATGGTTATGAGTGTGCAATGATGCTCCAGGTTACTCCTCTGTGATGAAATTCATCTAGCTGCAGCAATCCCTGGTAGACTAACCTGAAAGATAGCAATGTGGCGGAGCTTTCTCTCCACCATCCTTTAAGCCTAAAAAGAGTGGCCCATGTCATCTCATTCAAGAGACTGACTAGACCTGGAAGACTGTCTGTGCATCAGCCAGCTTACTTAGTCAACCAGATTTGCTTTAAAGAAGAGGTCTTGCACTGGCTTCTATAGAGCAAAGCAAATTCCATGAGAGCATGGCTGGATTTTCTCAGTGCCAGCAGATCCCACATTTGAGAGTGAGCCAGCAGTCTAGGCTGGCTGTACACCATCTAAGAGCAACAACACATGCTTCAAAATAAATGTTTCAGCCTCATTCACCAGCAAAAAACAGCTTTGGTCTGGCTAAAATGTTCACTGAACTTGTGCTGACTTTCACTGATTGTAAGTAATTATGAAAAATTGTTTTGCTTTGGCTTTTAACATTTGAATCAATATTTCAGTGATTCAAAGTTTATTGCAAAGTTACTTATAAATATTTTTTAAAAGTAAAACATGGAAATTTTCTCATTCAGGCTAAAAGTCACAATGAAATATGAAAGAATTCTTTCCTCAACCAGGTGTTCACATAAATATTCATATGAGCAGAGATGGTGGCAAAATAAGGGATTAGCTCCCAAAAATGAAAATGTGAAACAAAAATTACAGGCCACTAGGGATTTCAGTTCCAGGACATTGTGCATTTATGGTTGTGATAATCTGCCTGCTTCAGGACAAGCACTTTCTGTATGGACTATTTCTCCAGAAGATACCACTGTCTCGTCATGGTGAATTGCAGTGGTAGATCGTACAGGTCCTAATCAGTCACTTCTCAGATTTGTACCCGAATTAGTACTTTGGAATGTCACTTCATTCATAATTCCATTAAGGTGATTTTTTTTTCCTCCAGACAGTAAGTAGTAAATTTACACACAATGTCTCAATAATTTTAGAAAAAAAACAACTATTTGCAACCTAGGCAAATTTTTAAAAACTAAGAAAGAAAGGAAGAAGCCAAAAACTCTGCCTTCCAGATCTATGGAGGAGGAAAGCAAAAATACATTTTCCTTTCTCAAAGGAAGCCCTACAATGTCTCTTTTTTACAGACCTAAACTAATGCTTTTGTTTCTTTTTCGTTTGTTTCCTGATAATAAAGTAACAAAATAGGAATATTCATCCTACCTGCCAGAGATTCTTTTGTAGCATTTGTAGAAACTATTTTGTTCATAATTTTTTCAGTTATTGCTTTAGCTCAGCTAGTCAAAGTAGAACAGGAACATGTTTAAATATTAAAATACAGAGAAATGTATAACAAAGCCTCTATGTACAAACCATAAGTGCTTTAGAATAAGCAGAGCCCTTTTCATACTTTGATTAGAAAGGTCCTTCATTCAACACATAAGGAATTAATCAGGCAGAGTTACATCATCTCACCAAGTTTTTATTTGGTCCTACAAGAAAAACAGCAAGCCTGCTTAGCACCAAGGATGAATTCTGCACAATTTCCTTCAGTGAACCTTCTCTACACATTAATTTGATTTATACAGATTTACTTTTTCTTATGGGAATTTCATCCCCCTGGAACACCTCTTTTCTAGGAGATACCTATTACCACCTAGGTCCTATGAGATTACCCACAGTACATCCAGCAATTACAGAACAGTGGCCATGGCTTTGTTATTTTCCCTCCATCTCTTTATCAATATACTTCTCACACAAAGCCTCTGATGTTCAAACCTTTCTGATCATTTCCCGAAAGCCTACTGGTCTCACCCTTTCTGCACAGAGCCTTTGTCCCAGCAAAATTCTGATTGTTATACGTTTTCTGTCTCCTACAGCATCATCACTGTAGCTTTTACCTCTGAGGATTTGTATTTTTCTCTCTTTTCAGAAGATAATGTTGGCATTTACAGTGCACTGTTCCCCTAGTGCGTGTAGAACTTGTCACTGTATTTCAGTGAAACATTTGTAATTGTTAAACAGAGTTCATAGTTGGGAATAAAAAGGGAACTTTTCATTTTTCTGATGTTCTTGAAAGGGAACGTGTGTATAAAGAATCACCTTGAATTCTAGTATTCATTTCAAATTTTGTACTTGTGCATGACAATTAGACACTAAATCAACACATCTTCTAAAGAGTTTGTTTCTGGTGTTTTGGTTTGTTTATTTTTTTATTTTAGGTTGCAATTTTGACTTCATGTAGTGATTATTTCACATCTCATGTTCACCAAAAACGTTCTGAGAATCTTTCTTGGTAGAATTTCATTAACTGGACAATGCAGGAAACCTGATCAAGGCTCTGTGTCCTATTTACATAACTGGAATATACTGAATTTGGAAGGAGGGGAGGCATAAACAACTGTGATTAAAAAAAAAATGGGTTACCTCTCTTCTCATTACTACATGAAGTATATACAGTTGTAGAACAATATTATACTCTGGAGTTGGCCATGGCAACAATTTTGAATTATTTTAATTATTAAAAACTATGTCAGCAAACATCAGCTGAAAATGCTTTAGTTTGTAAGAAATCAAGCTCTTGGGTTTAATACTTGTTTTTATTTTTAGGAGAGAAGCTTTTAAAGCTGCTTGCAGTGTTAATTGTGCATTTCTTTCCTGTCTTGCAGAGAATGCCATAAAATCAGTGATGTGTTTGTTTTAGTTTCCAAAAGCTAATGTAAGGGAATAAAATCTTCTTAGCATGAAGTCAATCCTGGTTACTATAAAACACTTTTAGTGTTAAAACATTGTGATACATTGCTCCTGCATATGAATAAAAGTGAGGGGAAGCTAAGAAAACAAGATCCATTTAAATCTTCTGATCTGAAAAGAAACATAATTTATATTTTTTTATCGAACACTAGTCCACAGTAATCTATGAAGGAACATAAGCTTTGAAGTAGCTTTTAGTGCTGAGTTAGAACAAATAGATTGCTAGTTCCACTCCATCAAAACAGATACTGATTGACAATACATGCAAATATGCAGCTGTAAGAGTTAAAATAAGCTAATAATTACAAAACTTATTAATTGTGTAGCTTTGTTCCAAAGAGACTATGGAAAAAAAATCTATCAGTCCTATCGTATCTGAGTCATAATGCAGGAAAATAAATATGTTTCCTTATTAGTGGTGGTCTTCAAATAGTACAATGTGGAAAAGTAGCAATATGTATGTATGGTGAAGGTCAATACTTGTAAAATCAAATACTTGCTGAAAGGGCCTTTTAAAATACCTTTAATTTCTAGACACTTCCAGATACTGTGTCTCTATATCTGAAAAATATCACTATTGTATTTGTTTGTATCAGGTATGTCTGATGTGTGATCAGACCTCTAAACAAGGAGCACAAGGAACTTTGACACACATACACGTTCCACAGATTTTTCATTATCCATGTCCTTATGTCCCAAGTGCAGTCACAAACCATTCCTGTTTTGTTCCACCCATAAGGTGAGATGAATGTGAGCTCATAAACTCGCCCTGACTGTTCTCTTTGTTCTCTCGCAGCCTTTGCCAGAGTATTGCCTTTGCCACTTTTAGATAGAGAATTAAATCACGTAAGAAACATCTATTTTGGAGGAGCTATTTTCTCTTTCATCTTTTCTACAGACTGACTTATTACAGAGTAGTGGGCTTGCTACTTTGCTGATGTGGTTTTACCTCTATTTTAATACACCTGCTATGTGTTTATCTGAGAGGAAACAAGATCAAAGGGACACATGCTGAGCATTAATTCTGCAGCCTTAAATCAACCCTGAGTACGTTGTGCCTGAGTCAGTGTGGTGGGTTGACCTCAACTGGCTGCCAGATTCCCACCAAGCTGCTCTATCACTTCTCTTCCCTTGGTAGGACAGGTTGAGAAAATGTGACAAAAGCTCATGGATCAAGATAAGGACGGAAAGATCATTTACCAATTACCATTACAGGCAAAGTATACTCCACTTGGGGATAAGTAATTTAACTTATTGCCAGTTAATCAGAGCAAGATAATGAGAAATAATAACAAATCCAAAGAAAACACCTTCCCCACATCTCCTTCCTCCTAATCTCAACGTTACTCCCAACTCTTCTATATCCTCCCCTCCCTGAGCAGCGCAGGGGGATGGGGAACAGGGATTGCATTTAGTTCATAATGCTTCATCTCTGTTACTCCCTCCTCCTCATGCTCTTCCCCTCCTCTAGTGTTGGTTCCCTCCCACAAGATGCCACCCCCCACAAACTTACCTAATGTGGGTCCTTCCCACAGGCTGCAGTTCTTTACAAACTGCTCCAGCGTGGGTCCTTTCAGCACGGGTATTCTACAGAATCACATGTCCTGTAGGATGTGAAAACATTGTCCAGTACAGGCCCTCCATAGGCTGCATCTTCCTTCATGATACATCCATCTGTTTCCACACAGGGTACTTCCTAGACCACAGTGTGGATTTCTGCTGTACAGTAGACCCCCATGAGCTTCAGGGAGAACAACTGGCATCACCATGGTCTTCAAGACAGGGTGCAGTGGAATCTCTGCTTAATCACCTGGACCACCTCCTCCCCTTCCTTCTACTGACCTTGTGTCTGCAGAATTGTTTCTTTCTCATATACAAAGTCCTTTCTCTCAGCTGCTGTAGTGTAGTGGTTTACATCCTTTCATAAATATGTTATCATAGAGGTGCTACTACCATCACTGATTAGCTCATCTTTGGCCACCAGCAGGTCTGTCTTGCAGCCGGCTGGAACTGGCACTGTCAAACATGGGGACAGCTTCTGGTGTCTTCTCACAGAAACCATCACTGCTGAGTACTTGCTACCAAAATCTTGCTACATAAACTCTATGTAGTCATCAAAAAGCATCTCCTTGCATGTACAAAGTTATCCTTTGCTACACATTCCTCCAGAAGCTGTACCTGTGCTTTTGAGTATACCAGCCAATTCCGCGTGTGGATGCAGTTTGTCACTGGGCATCGCTCTATCAATTTTGTTATTTTGAATCACCTAACTGAACACCCATTCATACAATTCAGTTGAGAAGTTATGAAGCGATGATAACTAAAGACAGGTCACTGTTTGCCAGACTGGAATGCAATTTTCTAGCCAAATACATGCTGATATGATTTCTTCAACAATATGGAGTTTTCCTTTACCTTCTTCTTACAGCAGAAGACCATAAAAAAATATAAACAACCACTTTTTGACTTTTCCTCTATTACATCCAACTCAATATTTCTGTGAATAAATTGTTTTCTCACTTATTCTGGTTCCCCCAACTCTCCTTTTTTTGAAATCCCTATCCCTTAAAGTGATTTCCTTCACATTATGTAAGAGATTTTGTGTCTTTCACATCTTCATTTTCATTAAAATTTTGCTAGCTTAAAATATAGGCAACTTCACAAAGGGCTAGGATCTAGATATTCAACTGCACTGACATAAAAAAACAGATTTTGGTCAAAGGATATCTGCGATAGTATTATTTTTCTGAAGAAATACTAAGAATATTAAGATATAGGAATAAAAATTCAACTCAAAAGACTCTGCATTGTTCAATAAAACCAAGACCTTGCTGGTGAACCGAGCTTACGTTACCCAGTGCACTTAGGAAAAGAAGTCCTCATACACTGTGCGAATGAACTAGACTTTGAAACTTGCTCTTTCTGAACATAACCCTGATATCAAACAACCACTCAAATACCAGGTACCTATATCAAACTCTAACAATTCTTTGGAAAAAGTTTGAAAATTGTGCTTTCTTCCTCTTCAGTTCTATTCTCTCTATCTTCAGTGTTAAATCTGCATGCTCCAGGGTAATGCTGAGCTTGCTGCGATCAGACTTTGAAATTAAAATATGGCAATGAGGAGCTGAATTAGATTCTACACTTTCATGAATCTTTGAAATAACTGGTATTTTATGTTCCAGGTAGTCACAGAAAAGTAAGCAATAGGTTTCACCTGTGTGTGTTGTATCAGAACTTAAAATCAATCAGACTGTGCCTGAAGGGACTTATTGATCAATAAAACTATTACACTTTATAATAAGTGAGAAATAGGTAACTTCAGAGAAGTTTACAGGCATCTTAATTAGAAAATCTTAAGCATATCTACTAAAGATTCATTGTAAAACAGCCAAGAGAGAACCCAGTGTTTTGCCGCTTGTGATTCTTTTTTCAGCAGAAAACTTCCCTTCAGAAAGAAAAACGTGACATGAACATAGCACTGGCCCAGTTATTAACCTACTGCACTTGTTCTACAAAACAGTTGCCATCTATCTCAGAAAACAGCAACTTTGCACCACTTTAATCCCCATTACAATGAATGCCTCTATTCTGAGAAATTCTTGTGAAATAGAAAATACTGTGTAATTAATCCAAAGATTTTTGTGTCTTAGAATATATCGTTGTCAACTTTTTACAACATAAAAGCACAGCTTGCTATACACTGTCTGCTACTTGTCAAAATAACAGAAAATGTATAAACACTGAAAATAAAATTGCACATGCCATTTCTAAGAGAAAATGGGTTGCTTGTTCAAAACTGAATGAACACTTTGTAGAAATGTAGAGTGTTCTGGTCCAGCAAGTTTAGTTACTCTAACTTCATTTTATTATATTCTGCTGAGACAAAGATTTATGTCTCCATTAGAATAAAATAGAAATAGAATAGACTACATTGTTTTTAAAGTAGAAAAATATAAATAAAATAAATTATTAGTAGGGTCAATATTGAATGGTACCAGCAGACACAAACGCATTGCTAAGCATTTCTGGAAGACCATCCGAGTACCCTACTCAGGTTTAATCTCTGTTGAAATGAGTGAGTGAATTTTCCTCTCCCCTGTGACTCAGCAGGGACTCTCTGGTTCCAGAAACTGCTCTCCCAGATTAACTCTGACCCACTGGCTCTTATCATTTTCTATTCCAATCAAGCCAAAAATGTGTTATGCTCTCAAGAGCAAGTTACCATTTATTTAATGCTCTGTATAAGCCCTGAAGGTGTCTGCATATTGAGCATTCAAACAACAGCCTGCTAAACACAATTACTTGTGGAAAAATAAGGTATTGTGTTTGACATTCTTCCCAAGGTGGAAATACCCCTGGAAAAGGAGAGCTGCTGCAGATTATTTCATTTCAATGAATTTCAACCATCTAAAGTATAGACACCCACTTTTGAATTAAGTGTGCTATATTTTCTCATTTTCTTTATAGTCCACAAAGACACAGAGACAATTCTAGTGTATGATTAATGTTAAATGTCAACAATAGGATGAGGTGAATTGCACCCTAAGGATGACTATTACTCTTTGCTGACTCTGAAGGCAACCTGAGGTGACTAGTCAGGCAGGAGAGACCTGCACTATATATTTAAAAATTTAATTGAAATTAATCCTACCCTGTTAGTCCTACTGAGTTTTGTCAGAAGAAAATTAACTTAAATTACAGACAGAGGTTTAAGTGTTTATTTCTGTTTGCATTGCCTACCTGACTAAATAGGTGATTTGCTGCATCATCAATGCCATTACCTAATACTATCCAAGAATATGAACAAAGAAGTCACACAGAGTAGAGAGCTGACATTATAATTTAGGCCAGCTCAGGTAATGTACAGAAGAGGCAGCTGTCAGAGCCTTATATCACCAGAAATAGGTTAAACCCATCCTCTTGTAGGTATGCATTTCAATCAGTGGATTTCCCCCCAAATCACTACCAACTGAAATAAGGTATATTACACTTTCCTGTCCTCCTGTTGTCCTTGGCATGAAAGGTACTATTTGGCTGAAAAATAAAACAACTAAATGTAGGTTTCTGCATAAAAGTATCTGCATGTGTCATAAGTGTCCAGCCTTCCATTCAGCTGGTGTAGTCTGGTTTCTGGAGGGCAATTCTGCTGGTCAGCCGCAGAAGCCCAATTCAGTTGTCTAAAGGCAAGCATTTAAGGTCTTTTCAAATGTCACAGAGTATATGAGAAATTATCTAAGGTCTGGCAAATATGCTGCAAGGCCTATAGGATGGCCTCATTTCCAAAAGAAGCTACTGGGGCCAAGTAACAAGCCATATGATATCTCAAATGGTAGAAGCAATCTGTGTTGTGACAAATGGATAAAGGCTAAGATCTCTACTAAGATCACCATTGACACAGATATTTGCACGTGTGTATGTCAGAGTCT
This sequence comes from Phaenicophaeus curvirostris, assembly GCF_032191515.1. Taxonomy (NCBI): domain Eukaryota; kingdom Metazoa; phylum Chordata; class Aves; order Cuculiformes; family Cuculidae; genus Phaenicophaeus; species Phaenicophaeus curvirostris. The sequence goes on from NC_091392.1 coordinate 25,224,210, forward strand.
AAATCTCACATTGAATGACCCCAAGTGGAACCCAATCTCTAAGGCTACTCTAGTGGATGTCTAAATACGGCACAAAGTTTTCATCTCTCAGTCTCTATTTCAACCCCCTTTACTGTGTCACCTATGACATTCTAATGTTCTATAACATATATGACATGTTCTGGACAGCTTCCCCCAACACCTCGAGCTCAGTTAAATGGTGTATTAAATGACAGCAGCTTATCCAGAATTAGCCTACAACTAGAATATCTCTCTCTAGTGGAGAGTAACATTTTCCAGCTAAATTATGTACTAGTAGGTAAAAAAAAAATGGGTTATAGCGTAACCATCTGTAAATATAGAGGAACTTAGCCAAGTGAGAAGGTTTAGAACTGGATGATTAATATTTAATTACAACATCATTATTAAAAATTATTTCTGTTCCAGCAGCCCTACACTTGATTTTCCATACAGTAACAGGGGCTGTGGACTAATCACTAAATAGTGTATGGTGTGCATTTGGAAACTCTGATGTTCAGTTCAACTTTGACACTGATTTTCTGAGAATCTAGCATCTTTACAATTCCTTGTGATGAAGACACAAAGTTCAGATGTCTGTGATGTCTTTTTTTGAACGCAAATAGTTTATATAGTCCTTCAAAAGAAACAATTTTATCTATCTCATTTTTGTCTTCTGTGGCAGCAACATATTGGATTAAAGAACATGGAGAATCAGCATAAGCAGAAATATAACCAACATGATTAGCAATAAAATAAAAATAAAGAACTGTGACAACAGTTAAAATAATCTGTAGAAAATATAAGTTGCCACTGGCTGAATATCATATTACTAGAGAAAGTAGCTTATGAAAACCTAAACTAAGAAAAACATGCTGTGTTTGAAATAATCCAATTACTATATTATTTTATAAACTGTGCTCTTATTTGCTACAGGCAACATTCAAAATAAAAATGTAGAAGTTTACACATGAAACAGACTTCTGCAGTACATGTGAAAGTTTCTAGTTAACATATGTGAAGTGGCTGCTATAGTGTCATTGTATTGTCACATATATTGTCATGTATTGTCACTTTGAGCAGTGTTTACATATAGTTTTGCACAGAGTAATAATTCTTTAGGATGTAGTTTCATGAGCATGTTTTGTACATGGGACTGGCTCACCCCTTAAAGTCAGGCAGATACTTAAAGCAACAGACTACTTCAGAGAACGAAATATCCCTATCTTATAAATTGCTTTCTGTAGTCTGAGATAGGGACAGCATAGGACGAAGTGGGCAGAGGACAGCTACTTCTTGCCCTTTTTTCCGTGTGTGACAGCAAACACCACAAGTCCAGTTATTCAACCTTTCCTCCTGCAAGCTCTGCAGTACAGATAGAGCCTTTCCTATCACTTCAGTCTTTCTAAGATGACCTTAACATTTCATCTTCACTCTGAGTGGCCAAAATCAATTCTAATTCCATAGTAATTTCATACATATTTTTATAACTTAAAAGTTATATAAAAAAGTTGTCTTTAAAGAAATATATGCCTTAGACCATTTTAACACAGGCTCACAATGGTAATTCAGCTGAAGGGCAGTCATGGGTTTTTGTTGGAAGTCTTCTGTTTCCTTCCTTTGTGGCACAAAGAGAAAATCCCATATTCAAACAGGATGCTGAACAAGATGTTGCTAGTAAAGCAGTAGGTAACATCACACTTACCTCAGAGCCAGAGCTGGAGCAGTGCCTCAGTATACTGTTTTCAGACATCCGTTTTTTTACTACAGCTGCCATCTTTCAAAATTAGTCTTACTGGTAACATTCTTTTCATCCGCAGGTTCAACTTTCCTCTCAAACTGTCAAACTGTACATTTCATCTTTCATTCAGGTTGTTATTTGTTTCTTAATTAATTTCCTAATATTTCTTTTTCATATGCTAGATAACATATAGGAAAACAAAAATAAGCAACTTCTCAAATCATAAACAAGTAATTTAAAATTATCATCTATTTTGTATGTGCCCCGTTTATGCTCTTTACAGCACTCTACCTAAACAGGCTTGCAAAATTACCTGGGAAGCATTTCCCAGTATGTGTAAATAATACCAAAGGGTATTATTAAGGCTCTTTCTTTGTTGTCTCATCATGACAATTTTCTCTTCACAGAGGCACAAACCCTGGCCACAATAAATGGTAGAAGAATTGGAAATTCTGCCTGCAGACCTTTAACAGGTCATAAGCATAGCCAAACTTGACAAGTAACATTTGTCCATGTCAAAACAAGGTTGCTGGTTCAAACAGTCACTGAAGTTCTGGTTTGGGTCGGACTAAAAGGATCAGTTGTCAGTCTCTGCTCTCATGTTCATAAACTCTTCCTTAGGAAAGGCCATTTTGGAGGTCAAAAGAAACATTCAAGCCAGGATGGTGACAGCCACTCTGAACAAAGGCAGGACAGCAATTATTATCTAAACCCCTCTGCCTAGAATAAACAATTTTTCTACAATAAAAATTGTCAGTAAATGACATATTTTAGGATATTTTTCAGTCAGCTGTCTAGATTCCCCTTGGTCAGGTTTTTGTCTTGAAGAAACAAAATAGTAAGCATGCTAGTTTAGTTGTACTCTCAATTACTTTTATTGTTCATATTTATTATTCTGGCAGCAATATGTCTACATACATTTAAAGTCATAAGTTTTGACTAATATTCTGCCTTTTTCTGCCTTTTTTTCTCCTTATGTGCCACAAGGGGCTCAGATGTTGCTCTTGCACCTTATCAATGCACAGGACTTTAAACTGTCTTCCCCCTCTGTCATGCAGCCTTGCCAGTACTGATCCAGCATCATCCTATAGAAACAGAATGCGTATGGCCCTTAGGACTTACCTGGGGTCCTGTTCTCCTATTCAGGCTTCCTTCAGGTTTCCTTCCAGTTACCCCTCTCCCTCACCTTCTGTATTCTCACCTGTACAACTCATTTTGTCCCTTTTTGCCTGCATTTTTCTTTTTCCATTTTTTCATTCTGTTCTCTCTCATTTTTTCCTTTGTTCACTTTTCTTCCCTCTCCTTTTCTACCAATTCTCTTCTCTCTGTGTCATCACCTTCCTGCTTTCTCAAGCCTCATTCTTCCTTTGTGACTCTCTTCTCATGACTTTGTCCAGTTTTCAGTCTAAGGCTCTTTCTTTCCCTTTTGTCTTGGCATTTAGAAAACTCTAGAAGTGTTGCTTTCTAGCTCATCATTAACCTATGAGTCCATTTATTCACTCCTAGTTCATTGGGATTTTTCATTGTTTTTCTTTCCAGAATGCTCTTGTAGATTAAAAGGCCAAGACAACCCCATTTATCTCTTGGCTAGAAAAGGCAACAGATAGAGATCATGCAGTCTTAGTCCATTCCCATCACCAGTAAGCTCACAGGGCTCATTACTTAAATGCGATGCTAGCAGCTGCAGCTGGCAGTCCAAGATCTAAAATATATGTGAGTCTTCTGGTGCAGTAGTTGGATGGAATTGGCATGCCGACATCTATGTCCTGCCTTAGGGAGAAAATGTAAGTATAAGAAAAATAGCATTAAACATTGCATCAAGTTGCCTGTCACTCTGGGATAACTGAAGGGCTCTTTTTAGCTCCTAGACTGTACTGCTGTGTTACTGTCAAGACAGCCGTTTGACCATAGCCTTTTGAGGCCTTGTTCATGCAATGAATATTGTTGGTATATAATTCAGAAGGTTGTGAAAAAGCATTAGAAGACACCAGAGATCCTGAGAATCAGTGTTTTTTATTTTCACATCTTTCTACCACTGTTCATTTTCAGAGAGAAGACAAATATATTTGTAAGGAAACAGGATAAAATAAGATCACTGGGGAAGGAAGTTTATTTACTAGCTCAGTCCCTCTTCAGATGTGTATACTCTTATTGGATACAACTGCAGTATTTAGCTTTTGAGCATCATTTCTTTGCTCTGAATTAGAAAGGCAAGTCAACATTCAAAACAAACTCAGTGACTACCTGAATGGCTCTCTTTGACTTTCAGTTATGATTACTCACATCAGGTTTTGATTTCAGAGGGCTTGCCAGTATGCAAACAATTAACCACAAAACCAGGTAAACTTGTTGATAACAGACATGAAAATCTAGGTCAATACTCAGAAGTAATAAAAAAAAAAAAGTCATAGTATAGACTAGCAGCAATCAAAGTACTGAGAAAACACCTCAGCGCTTCAGGTGAGGAATTAGCCCGTTCTAGAAAGTGATGCCTGAGAGGACTGAGCAAGTAGAAACCTTCAATGTTTGGTTTACAGTGAATGTGAACTCTCATGAGGCCTACACTGTATTCCTTTCAGGCAATTGTATTTCCATTGTGAATATGTGAACACTTTTTTTAAACTCAACTTTTATAATTCTTCATGCAAAAAGAGAGATATGCGCTCATTTACCTGGACCCACTTGAAAAGGAAAGGGACCAACCAAAACATTTCCCAGAGGTGCAGGGAATGACTGGAATAAGCGTGCTGTGCTGTGCTCTGCTTGTGATTGTCATATGGACATTTGGCCCCTTTGATTTCAAAGACAGTTTTGCTCTAACTCAGCAAGACCATAATTTTAGCATTTACCTTCAGTTTCTGCTGTCTCTGTGTGGCCAGCTGAAACAGGCCAAATAGCCAGACATCAATGAAGTTACACGGCTGACGACAACTACGCATTGAGGATATAAAAAGCTGAGCACTTGCCATTCAGTCATTTCAGCAGTGCTGCTGTTATCTGCTGTCTGTAATTCAGTGGTACCTGCAAGCAGGACTCAAGTCCCTGGAATGTCCACACAGGAAGACAATCCCTACTCTAAAGTCATTATCATGTCTTTTAAGCAAGACACAAGTGACTGAGACAGTGACAAAAAGACAATGATGAATGTTTAATTTAATGCAGCTATCATAAAACTAGATATGCCTGAAATTAATTGATTTATGTCTTATTAATTAATTCAGATTTTATCCACCATACAGACTACTCGCTCTGGCTTGGTTGATATATTTTTTGCTGCCTGTACGAAAGTTCACCCATTTAAGTTGTAGTTACAGGCAGATGATACATGCCAATAAGAAAGTTTAGATCCACTGTCTTATGCATGGCAATATGATAATGCTGTAAGTAGGTCATACACATGGGTTCCTTAGTGGGTTGCATGCATTTTATACATGGCTTTGCAGAAAATACTTTTCCATAACCTTCAGAACTTTTCCTTCTTTATACCTTCCATAAGAGTCATAATTTTGAAAGGAGACATTGCTTTATTTATTAAGATGCTTTTTTTTGTAAGCTGCTTTCTTTCCACATCTGTATTGCTTCTGCAGTTTTGTTTCATTTCAACTCATTTCCACTCCTATTAAAAGTGCATGCATGTATTTATAAACCTGTGATGACTACATCTATCAAAATTTTACAATTTTACAATTTTGATAAATGCTTCAGCCAAGCATACACACTTCCATCCATCCTGATGGGGAAAAAAAATTTCTTTCTACACAAGGTGTGTGAAGTAATGCAGTTACCTTCCCCACACTCATTTGAATCTGTTCATTACCAAATCTAAAACACAGGGATAAGTGATCTCCCTGGCCTGAGAAGGCAACTGCTCAGAGTGATATGTACCTTCATTCAATCTTCCTCAAACTTCATAAACTTTAGAAAACTCTACTAGTGCATCTGGACTAGATGGCCTTTAGAAGTCCATTCCAAGCCAAATTATTCTGTTCTGTGGAATATGTCCATCAGTTACATCATCATATCAGTTACAACACTAGAGTACTTATCAGTTTTTTTCCTGCCATACCTTTGCTATCATGGAGCATACATTATTCAGTTATGTTCTTGCCACTTTAAAAATAATGTACTAAAACTACACAGTTTAAAACTGCACAGATTTTAACTGCCATCTTACTCAGCCCATGGCTGTTATCAGGCTTCCTCTTCAGCACTTCATAGCTTGCCCAGAAGTCTAGAAATGTTTGACTGCCATTTTCTTGTCAATGGAATGATTTTCAGCAACAAGGACAAGATCATTCTCAACACACACTTTTAGGTCACTGGCATATTTTGGGGCAGCCATGGAAGTCCAGTCTTCCTTAAGGGGATAAAATAAATTCATTTTAAGCCATCTGAATTTTGTTTTCTCTTCAGTTCCTTTTCTGTCACTGCAGAGAATGACTGCTGCTTGATCCTGTTGTGACAAGACTATAGCACCAGGAAGTATAAATGTTGAGCATTAGCTAGAGGTTGTCCCACAAACAACAGCAACAGCTCATAGCTACCTATATCACTGCAATTAATTTGCTTTCATGGTGTGTAATGCCACATGGAACAAGGCAGAAAAGTTTATTCTAAGCAGCAGTAATGGCATGTGAATATAAAATGCAGGCAGCAATTAAAGATAGTAATGACATGCCCTACACCTTCCATATACCAGAAAATAAGTTATGTAGGTATATAGCTGAGTCATCTCTCAAGATAATCTTATTCACTGATTTTAATGAAGTAATTTTTTATTTACACTAGTATGCAAAGACAGTGAGGTCTACGTTATACATATACACAGGTGTAAAGGCTTGAACGAGGCAGACAGCTTAAAAATTCAGAGACCTTGAAAAATGCGATTAGTTAGAAGTACATATTAAATCATGGTAATTTGTGAGTACCTGTCTCAGATGACAGCCATGTTAGAAATGGTTGAAAACTTATCTCTAGAAATACATGACAACAATTACCACAGCTATATACTTCCTGGATAAATTCTAGTGGTAAAAAACTGTACAGATAAACAAGGCAATATATCTGTGTACGACTGATGTTTAAGTGAATGGAGCAAATATTACAGTCTACTAGTAAATTCCGTAAAACTCTCTATTACTTCCACCATCAAGCATGATATATCATGTACCATGAAGAAAAGCATTTATGATCGAGTGTTGTGGTATGAGAAAAATAACATGTGCTTGGGATCAAGCCTGAGGAAAACTAAGGAAGAACTTCAAAAGCACTTTCAGCAACAACTTGTCTTCTTCCAGCAAAATCATAACCAAAAGAAACAGGTTGTTACCAGAAAATGTTAATTCTAAAAAAAAGAAATGAGAAAGTTCCACAGAAGACAGTATCAGCTAAATCAGCTTTGCCAAAACATATGCCCACACACACTCTGAACACTTCCTCATTTTCTTTCCAGTTCACCTTATTATCCCTGTGGCCTCCAGAAGCCCTGCAGCTTCTGATAACCTCTCCTCATGATCATGATATAGATTCCCTTGCTTGAAGGATTTGCAAAAAAACGCCATGGAAAATACCATTTCAGCTCTAAAAAAAGCTGAAAAATATATGGTCTTATCTACACTCTCTATAATATCATTTCAGTATTCACAAATCTCAAACAGGAACTAGTATAAAATAAAGAGTCAACAAGGAATATTTATTATTGCAGTCTAGGAAGAAATGGAAGCTTTCTCATGGTAAGTTTTCAGTTAATCTAAAAAGAGGTGTCACCTTCAATTTATTATTATTTTGTTTTGTATGCCAGACTTAACATAAAGATAACTTCTTTTGCACTGATGGGAATTTGAATTATACAGTAAATGCCGAACTTGGTAGCTTAAGTAACACATTTTTAGGGCCAATAGATTACATTTGAATACACAATGACTCTATCTTAACCTAGAGAAGTTTGAACAAAAGCACACATGCATTTGTTAAGGCTATTTCTTTTTCACTTTGCTGGATTTGTCTTTTAAAAAATAAGTCATTGTTCTACACGGTAATCTTTCTATGTCTACATCATTTTTGTACTTGAGACCTGAATGTTAATGCCTCTTTATAGACAGAAAGAACAAAAGGTTGCTTTTGTTGCTGTTTGGTTTTCTTGGCAGATGATGTGGGTTTGGTTTTGGTTTTGTTTTGCTAAGGGTGTCTGTTTAACAGCTCTATATTAATATCAAATGACAAAAAAGAAGTTAATGAACTGGCAAAGTGCAAAGTTCTTTCTTTCATGGATATGCTGGTTTTCTTGTGGCTATACGCTGCATACCATGTTAAAACAAGCTCATATTATTCTGTTTAGATGAATGAGCACTTCCTGCTTCTAGTTAAATTTAAAAATAGAAAAATCACAAGTAAACAACTATATCATATTTGGAGGCAAAGACTTGACATATACAGCAGGGCTTTTTATTTTTATATATATCTAAATACACACATACACAAAGTGTGAAGGGCTACAAGGATTTAAATTAGCCTTTGAATCTTTTTTTAAGTTTCTCACAGCTAAATAGGAGCCTACCTGTAAACACTTTATGTAATTGAACTTCATCTTAGCCTTATTTCTGTTACAATGCAAGTTGCTAAGAAACTGCAACTTTGGTATGTCCATGGACAAGAAAGATAAGTAAGATCTTGGAGGCTGATGATGAATGAGGAAGATAAATAAATGTCCATGAGCTGCACTCTTTTATATTGTTGGGATTCATTGGACCATAAAAAAGGATAGTATTAAAAGTAAATCTGAGCAAATAGCACAGTTTGCACAGTGCTATTATGTACAAAATATTTGAAAGTCTGCCTACTCAAAGAAAGTCACTGGCAGGCCATACAAGCTCTTCATTTAGTGCAAGTGTTTTCATTATCTAATGGTCATGTTTTGCCTTGTTCAATTTTTTCGACATAGCCTTACATATTCCTGTTTACTCCTCCCTCCCAGTCTACAACAACTATCTAACAAGACTACTCTACTTTTACTTTATTATTTCATTTACATATTTTTAACCTTTACTGTGGTACAGCCAGAGTCTAGCACACATTATAGATTTAAATATTCCAGAGAACTTTGTAGCAACAACAGTGTACCAGCCTTTATTTCACAACTAATTTCTGTATAGATTATGCTGTGTTAGGAGAGCTTCAGCTGTCTGAAGGAAGGGAAGCAAGAGTTGTTTGTCTCGCTCAGAACTTCTGCACTGTTGATGAGTATCATTAGTCTGAGAGAAAGAAAGCAGAGAGAAAGTACCAGGACCGGTTGCAAATCATGTTGAGGTGCTAAGGGGCATGGTTTAGTGTTTGATAGGAATGGTTGGACTCGATAATCCGGTGGGTCTCTTCCAACCTGGTTATTCTATGATTCTATGATTCTATGTTTGTGTTTCTGAAGAAGAAAATGAGCTCCTCCTATTTGTTACTTTTAGTTCAGGAGGTAGAAATTCATACACCTCCTTGTATGTAAATAAGATTGCATCAAAGCTGTACTTGACTCTTATCAGTTTAACTTCTTGAAAAAGCAACTTATCGATTATTCACTTATTGGCTCTTTTGCCAATAATACATGCTGTTAGTTTAGCTGTTACAGACATAACTATATATGAGCAAAGGCATAAAATTGATATATTGACTACAAAGCAAAAATATTTCAGAATATTTAGTTTGAAGAAATGATTCTTACTTTCCCCTGAAAAAAGTATTACATTAAATTTAGCAGTCATGGAACAATCACATGTCCCAGAAATTTATCATGGGAGATAAATACTTTTCAGCTAAATTGATTACAGTCCACAGAGTCGCTCTCTATAAATTAGATATTAGGAAATTTTATTATTCACCAAATGCTCTTGCATGACAAATCTTATTTGAGAGTTAAAAGCTTATGTATAATTCTCTTCATGTTACTTTATACTTACTCTATTTTTTAAAAAAAGATAGCTGAGACTTTTCTAATATTTACGGGTTTCTATCCTTTAAATACTAAAACAAAAACAAGGACTCAGTAATCTCAGTGCTATAACTTACTAAATTAAGAAAGCTGACTTTGCATAATGAAGTTTTTACCTAGAAAAGAGAATTGCAGGATTTTCTTTACAACAATCTACTAGATTTAACTGGATTAAACACATACCTCATCAGATAGCACCACCTACTATGAGAAAAGCCCTCAATGGTGATATAACTTCATTATCCCCCATAGCTGCATTTCCCACTTTGACTCATGGATTTTTGTGAAGCCCATAATACCTACAGATCTTCCAGATTCACGTATGTTGCATCATTGCTGGGACAAATTGTTGTGTGGACAACCTATCCTACACACCCTGACTGTTTGGGGGTTTTTTAATTCCTATTTCATTTAGAAACACAATCTGAAGTGCAAATAAAGTTTATGGTTAGAATAAGAGTTAAGATTTGTAAAATGGGCTGAACTGTTGTTTTTCACAGCTGACTTTGCAAGGCCAAGTCCTGATATGCCAACACTAATATTTGTCAGTGATGTAACCTTAACCACTCCCAGATTAGGTATTAGTTTGGGCTAGAATTAGTGCTCAGATGTGTTAAACAAATTTATGATGCTTCTGTGTTCAAAGAGCAAGCCAAGTCCTGATCCCAGCTGGCTCAGATATCTTATCCTGATAGCTGGCCTGTTCTTTGATGGCCAGCTTTAAAATTAAGATTTAGGAAAACATGGGCCAAAGATCTTTTTGACTGATGGATAACACATATTTAAGATGAATAACGATGTGAACAGAACTAGTGATTTAATGTTGGTACAAGAGTGGGAAGAAATATTGATCAATCATGTTTAATGTATAAGAAAGCAGAATATGAATAACTATATTAGTAAAATCAGAAATGTTGGCAGTGTTCATTAAAAAGATTATGTCAACAGGTCCTCTGATCCTTTTGCCTGCTGAGGCGCTGCTGGTCTCATTTTAGGGTTGGAATTAGTCTTTACCAGTCACATCAAAAAGCTACATATACTAACACATCCTAGAGGGCTCCTATGAGAATGTTGAGGGATCAGACACATTGAAAAAGCTCATAGATCTCCAGGAAAAACATGTATGTCCAGCTTATGATTAAGGTTAGGGAGAACATTCAGGGAACTGAGGGCTCACAAGCATGTTTACTGATTATTCCATAAAAGCTGCACAAGGAAGATGAGGAACAGCAACAGCAGGAGCTGATAGGTTATTGCTAGTATTAATTTAGTTGCTTAACCTTAATTTCGGTTTGAATTTAAAGACAGAGTTAAACTGTCTCCCCAAGTAACCTCTACATATTTGCATTTACTGGTGAGTCCATTAAAGTTTATGAATATATAATGCTGGCTGATAGTGAGAGAAATTAGTTTCCAAATCAGATGCAGTTATATGGCCTTTGATAAAATTCAGCACTGTGCTGAGACTACAAGTTGGCAAAGCAGAGCCTGAAAGACCTGTGTTTATTGATTGATCTTAGAAGGTCTTTTACTGCAGTTTATGGGCAGATAATCACAGATCTATTGCTCTTTCAGACAAGGGTCTGTTTGCTTTATCAGTAACCGAGATCAGGGTTAGGAAGTGGACACAGAAGGTTTTAACTGAATATTTCAGAAAGAAAAGCTATGGCTGTATCTACTTCAGATTTTTATTATTTGTATAGAGGGAAATTGCATTATATTAAACCTGAGTTTACAGCTTGAATCAATGAGACTATTGGCGTCAGTGGCAGAAAAACTTGCGCAGAAAGTGGGTTTTTTTTGCTCCTGATGAATCCCAGAAGTCTGGTGGGACTAAGCAAGTTATTAAAGAAAATAAAAAACTTAAACTGTACTGCAATGTCTGACTAAGGAGTGGTTACCTGGAAGCAAATCAGGCAGTCTTTGGGCTAGGACTGGGATTTGCTATCTTCAGGTTAAGTATGGAAAAATAAAGTGTTTGTTGGAGTTCCCTCAGTCCAGCTGTTTTCGAGAGAGTCAGTTTTAACAGTAGTGATGAAGATTTACTGCCAAACAAAATTCTCATGGGTATCAGGTACAGAATGCAAATTAAGTCTGTGATAAAGGACAGAGAAAGGGCTATTGCTTTAGACTTTGGAGTGCCTTCAGAAAAAATAAGAACCCAGCAGCAAGACAGATGATAGATAGATAGATAGATAGATAGATAGATAGATAGATAGATAGATAGATAGATAGATAGATATACAGACAGATTTTTAAGAGGTATTCAGAATTGACATAAAGACACACGTTTGATTTCTCTCAAAGTTACATAGAATTGTTTACATTGGAAAAGACCTTCAAGATCATCAAGTCCAACCTTTAACCTAGCACTGCTAAGATAAGATCTCACAGGGTAGATAGACTCTAAGCAAAGCCTAGTGATAGGATATTGTTTATCATTCCATAACCAGGGGATGTCAAAATTGATGTTATAGCCTAGTTGAAAGAAACCTTTAAGACACATGTGAACAAGCATGTGGCTGATATAAATTGATAAAACTCAATCTTGCCTTGAGACACAAAAGAGATAGAGAGATAAAGTTATAGCTGAAGTTTAGATTCACTTGCTGGAAAGAAGTTATAGAAATATATTGTACTAAGGAGACATTTAATGAGAAAACTATACAGGCTTTGTTCGAATTGATCAATTCTTACTTGGTCTAGTTTAATTCCCTAGCCTTGACCTAGGTAATACTAGGTAATCCTAGGTCAAGCTTCCTATTACAATTACAGTGAGGGTTATAATTCAGTAATGTAGGTAGTTAAGAGATTTTTTTTGGTTTTTTTTTAAGAGGTGTTCATTTAGGCAGTATCTGCTAGCGTAATCAGAACAGTTAAATTTGCAGATGAATAAGCCTTCACTTGCAATCCTATACTTAGCTGTAGCTCAGGCCTTGCCATGGAGCCAAGCTCAAAACTTTCCATCTCACAGCAAGGACATCCCATCTGGCTGTCTTTCTGGCCTTTCTCACACGGATTCTCCTCAGAGAACTCCCCCAAAAGCTTATCACTACTCAAATCCAAAAGCCAACTTCATATCCACTGGCAATGCCACACTCGGCAACTCCTATAAAACCACCTTGTCTTCTCATTTCAACTAGGAATCTTCTTTCTTGCCAAGCAGTGTCTGACGCCTAGGACTAAGCGACCATGAGATTATAAAATTTTCTGTTCTAGGTGAAGTGAAGAGGGTGGTTAGCAAGACGGTAACATTAAATTTCCAGAGGGCAGACTTTGATCTCTTCAGCAGGCTGGTTGGTGAAGTCTCATGGGAGACAGTACTCAAGGGCAAGGGAGCCCAGGAGGGCTGGGAGCTCTTCAAAAGGGTGGTCCTAGCAGCTCAGGAGAAAACCATCCCCGTGGTCCGGAAAAAAAGCCGGCAGGGGAGAAAGCCAGCTTGGTTGAATAGAGAGATCTTGAGGGATATCAAGAAGAAGAGAAATGTTTATGGCCTCTGGAAGAAGGGACAGGCCTCTTGGGTGGACTACAGGAGGGAAGTGAGATTGTGTAGGGAAAAAATCAGAAGAGCTAAGGCTCAGCTAGAAATTGGATTGGCCAAGTCAGTGAAAGATAACAAAAAATCTTTCTACAAATATATAAATAATAAAAGGCGGACTAGGGAGACCATACAGTCCCTATTGGACACAGAAGGAACAACAGTAACAGGGGATGACGAAAAGGCTGAGGTACTTAATGCCTTCTTTGCCTCAGTCTTTAGTCGTAAGGAGGGTCGTTCCGTCTGTGTACAAACCCAGGAGCTAGAGGAGCATAATGAGGCTCCCATGATCCAAGAGGAGGTGGTCAGAGCCTTGCTAGCCCGACTGGACAGCCACAAGTCTATGGGGCCGGACGGGATTCACCCAAGGGTACTGAAGGAGCTGGCGGATGTGCTGGCCAAACCCCTTTCCATCATCTTCCAACAGTCCTGGAAGACTGGGGAAGTCCCACTGGACTGGAGGCTGGCTGATGTTGTGCCCATCTACAAGAAGGGCCGCAGGGAGGACCCAGGAAACTACAGGCCTGTCAGTCTGACCTCAGTCCCAGGGAAAGTCATGGAGCAGGTGATCTTGAGTGCTATCATGAAGCACATGCAAGGGAACCGGGTGATCAGGCCCAGTCAACATGGGTTCACAAAAGGCATGTCTTGCCAGACTAACTTGATCGCCTTCTATGACAAAGTGACTCGGCTGCTGGATGAGGGAAAGGCTGTGGATGTGGTCTTCCTGGACTTCAGCAAAGCCTTTGACACAGTTTCTCACAGCGTTCTGCTTGAGAAACTGTCAGCCTCTGGCCTGGACAGGCGCACACTCTCCTGGGTGGAAAACTGGTTGGATGGCCGGGCCCAGAGAGTGGTGGGAAATGGTGTGAAATCCAGCTGGAGGCCAGTGACAAGTGGGGTTCCCCAGGGCTCAGTGCTGGGTCCAGCCCTGTTCAATGTCTTCATCAATGATCTGGATGAAGGCATCGAGTGCACCCTTAGCAAGTTTGCAGACGACACTAAGCTGGGTGGAAGTGTCGATCTGCTGGAGGGTCGGGAGGCTCTGCAAAGGGATCTGAACAGGCTGGACCGCTGGGCAGAGTCCAATGGCATGAGGTTTAACAAGGCCAAATGCCGGGTCCTGCACTTGGAGCACAACAACCCTGTGCAGTGCTACAGACTAGGAGAAGTCTGTCTAGAAAGCTGCCTGGAGGAGAGGGACCTGGGGGTGTTGGTTGACAGCCAACTGAATATGAGCCAGCAGTGTGCCCAGGTGGCCAAGAAGGCCAATGGCATCTTGGCTTGTATCAGAAACGGCGTGACCAGCAGGTCCAGGGAGGTTATCCTCCCTCTGGACTCAGCACTGGTGAGACCGCTCCTCGAATCCTGTGTTCAGTTCTGGACCCCTCACCACAAGAAGGATGTTGAGGCTCTGGAACGAGTCCAGAGAAGGGCAACAAAGCTGGTGAAGGGGCTGGAGAACAGGCCTTATGAGGAGCGGCTGAGAGAGCTGGGGTTGTTTAGCCTGGAGAAGAGGAGGCTGAGGGGAGACCTCATTGCTCTCTATAACTACCTGAAAGGAGGTTGTAGAGAGGAGGGTGCTGGCCTCTTCTCCCAAGTGACAGGGGACAGGACAAGAGGGAATGGCCTCAAGCTCCACCAGGGGAGGTTTAGGCTAGACGTTAGGAAAAAGTTCTTTACAGAAAGGGTCATTGGGCACTGGAACAGGCTGCCCAGGGAGGTGGTTGATTCACCTTCCCTGGAGGTGTTTAAGGCACAGGTGGATGAGGTGCTGAGGGATATGGTTTAGTGTTTGATAGGAATGGTTGGACTCGATGATCCAGTGGGTCTCTTCCAACCTGGTTATTCTGTGATTCTGTGATTCCCACCAAGTGGAATGAAGGAGAGAATCAGGTAAAAGATAAAACTCATGAGTCGAGATAGAAACAGTTCAATAAGATGAAAAAGGAAGAGGGTAATAGTAATAGTAATAGTAATAGTAATAGTAATAGTAATAGTAATAGTAATAGTAATAGTAATAGTAAAAGAAGTGATGTACAGTGCAATTACTTAGCACTCACTGATCAATGCCCAGCTAGTCCCTGAGCAGTGGTGTCTGTCCCCTAGTCAAGTCATCCCAGTGCTTTTGTTCAGCTTGACGTCACACAGTATGGAATACTCCTTTGGCCAGTTTGGGTCACCTGCCCTGGCTATGTCATATCCCAGCTTCTTGTACCCATCACTCCTCACGGCCAGGGCAGTGTGAGAAGCTAAAAAGTCCTTGACTCAGTGTAAGCACTGCTCAGCAACAACTAAAACATCAGTGTGTTATCAACATCATTCTCATCCTAAATCCAAGTTACAGCAGCATATAAGCTATTGGAAAGAAAATTAACTCTATCCCAGCTGAAATGAGAACAACTGGATAGCCTCCTCCTCCAGACAAAAACTTCATTAACTACCCACAGTGGGCAGTTCCCAGAGTAAGCTTAATGTGTCCTAAATGAGTACCTATCCTCATTTTGGCTTTGTTTAAAAATAAAAGATAATTTAAAAAAAAATCTTCCCCTAATTGTACTTACAGTGATCTAACTTAGATTTAAACTTAAGGCTTCCCCTCAACGTAATGCTAAGTATAAATCAGCCATAGGATTGAAGTTAGCACCTTTGAGTCAGTGAGCTGCCAGGAGTGCCATGCCTTCAGCCAAGACTTTCTGAAGCTCTTTGGCAGCAAGAAAGTCAGGTTCAATAGTTAGAGGACAGTAACAAACACCTCAGTGTCACCAGGTAATAGTAACCTATCTAGTTTTCTGTCATGAGCGTGAATCGATTTCTTTGAAAAAAAATGGTCCTTAATAAGTAACTGAACAAACTAAGGGACAATAAAGAGTGGCAAGGAGATTAGCAGCACAGGATAAAATAATTAACAATTCCTCCCCAAACGTATAACTAAAATACACAATTCCTTCTATTTCCATACACATATCCCATGCCCCCGTTAGGGAGGATTTTAGGCAGAGCAACCACTAAGCAGCCATTTGCTTGGCAACTTCTGAAGTATTATCTTATTCAAAAATATTGGTTGTTTAATCTCAAAGCTCCTCACCAATCCTGCTGAGGAGTAAAGTTTCATATAAACTGCTGACCTTCGGAAGATGGGGCAGGGAGTCACACACTGACTCCCAGTAGTCATGGTTCATTTCCACTCATCTAGCCTCTTCTGCTACTGGTTTTGTTCCTTCTACAGCTCTTTGCTGCTCGGAAATATGAAGGCTTGCTAGTAATTTCTGTTCCTCTTAACTTCAGCTCCTCAATAAAAAGCATGCAGAGCATACATGTATTATGTATGCATGGTTCTCTTGCTTGTAATGGAAAGGAAAAGTTCTCTATTTTTCTGCTACAAAAGACATTAACTTCAACTTTCTTCCTGATGGAATTTTTTTTTGCTTTTAACATTGCAAGCTGTTTTCTTAGATTAACCTGTTCCAACACCGACCACTGTAGGCTAAATGGCATGAATTCTTCCGTTTTGTGACATTAGTTCCTTCTAGTAGAAACGTGTCTCAAGTGTAATTAGCAACATAAATTAAATATTTCAGGCCAAATTATTGATTCCCTTATTCATCACCTTTTCTCATTATCAGATGTGAACAGATCATTGTTCTTTCATTCTCATTTTCCATTTAGGGTTTTTTTCTTCCTGTGGGGATGACAGGCAAAGAGGGCTGCCTTCTTGTGTTTTGAACCTTAGACATCCATGCACAGCCTTTCATCTATATTCTGTACTAGATACCTGGCAGCCTATCCAATCCACTCCTATCACACCTGAACAGACCAAACTATACTTCTTTTTTTCTCAGCTATCCGGACCATATCAGATAGGTATTGTGTAGGTTAAACTTCTTATAAGCTAAGGTTTTGGTGGTTTTTTGGTTGTTTCTTTTTTTTGTTTTGTAAGTTGGTAACTTATTTTTTTGTTTGGGCCAATACAGTTTTGGCTTTGCAGGGTTTGGTTCAGAGAAAATTAACTTCTCTAGAGATTTCTTCTGACAAGATGTTTTTGTGCCTCTTTCCATGATAAAAATAAAGGTGAGTTTTCCTTCCTAGAAGAGATATGATGAAGGCAGATCTCAGATTTCCAGCCTGTCATTCAGGTGTCTTTTGAAGTATTTGAAGTGAAGTCTCAACAGAACATTTCCTCCAGGTGGGCACTCTGCTGGAGTTCTCTGCAAGGGGGACAAGAAAGGATGAAAGGGATGAAGGCTGTGCTTTCTCTGCAAGCCTCAGAACTAACAATAATTCATAAGTCTAGACTGGCAGCAAAATAAATTAACAGGTAGGTAGGTAGGTAGGTGGATAGGTAGACAGACAGACAAACAAACAAATAAATGAATATATTACAGGACTTTCAGAATGCTGCTATTCCCTGAAAATTTACCTTTATAGAGATTAAAGCAACAAAAAGCAATTAGCTCTTGTTGAAGTTAGCCCTCATTCTGCTGGAGGGATATGCAGGGTGCAACATTACCATTGTCATCTTAGACTTTTCCAAACCCTAAAAACAACGATCTCTCCTCAAACTATATTAAGAATGCATCTTCTCCTACTGTTCATGGCACTTTTTTACACTGTTGAAGACTTCTTAAGTCTAGCTTCACAGAACATAACTTAACCATATCTTAAATCAAAGAATATGAAATAACTCTATTCCCTTAAAAAAATATGTCAGTTTTTTGAGACACAAATAGTGAGCCTGAAGAATGAAATGACTAATTTCAGTGCTCAGAAAGGGAATATAGACAGGCAGATAATTACTACCCTATCTCAACCTCACTGTATTCTGCTTCATACTAGTCTTCAAAGGCTTGAAAGCTTGTATCTTGGCCAGATGTGAGTGCACTCTCACAGACAGAAATTTCTAACTCCAAGGTCACCTTCCAGCCACATATCTATTGTCTCCTCTAATACCACAAGGAATCTACAGCATTTAAGGAAAGAGCACTGGAGTTCTCTCTTACTGTGGTTCTTGGAAACAACTTTACTATCTTGGCTGAAGTATCCAGAAGCAAAATTCAGTTGAATAGAGACATTTTTTCTGAGAAAGTTTCATCCCCAGATTGCAGAAGTTTGACAGACTTACAAAATCTGAAATAAGATGTGATTACTAGAAGTGCCTATGAGTCCCCTCTAGAATAATGAAAAGCCCTACATTCTGCACCTGTTTTAACAAGAACCAAAAAAACTTAAATTTAAATGAGAAGTGGGAAATAAATATTTCATTTTAAGATTTTAGCCTTAAAATAGAGATAACTTGGAAAACTTGAAACCATAAAAACTCTTGCAAGCTACAAGCTACCGAGTATTAACTAATCCCAGACACACAGTGTAAGCCTAGAGGAGCTTCTGGGTCAAATTGCTGTTGCAGACAAGGAAGCATCACAACCGCAAATTTAGGAAAGAAACAAGCTTTGGAATGCCTTTACTGACACAGGCTCTTCTCTAATCTGACAAGCAGGACTTAACAAATTCCAGAAAGTTTTTCCAACCACTAGCCAACACATTAATGGAATCACTTTCATTTCTTATTCAGTAATATGGTAATGGTCAAAAAACTTTGTGAGCTGTTCTTGAACCACATTAAGTGGTTCACCAGTGGTGCACCTGGAGCACTTCCAAATGCAGAGAGGAGAATGTTGGAGTCAATAGGACTAACTTCTAGTTCGTAGGCTTTCCTGCACCAATAGCACAGAAAACACAATAGGTCCTGAGAAAAAATAACTTGTTCTTCAAGATGCTAAGAGATTTCTTGTTCGCGTTTTTTCGGTTGGTTGTTTCAGTTGGTTTTTGGTCTGGTTTTGTTTGGGTTTTTTTTGGGGGGGGGGCAGGGTAGGAGGGTGTTCAGTTTTTTTTAACTGCTATTCTCACTGCTCTAAAACACTTTCTCATTCTAAAGGCAGGTGATAAAGTAGAAGAGAAAAAAATCTTTGTTGCAATCTAATGATGCACAAACAATCTAATCTACATTTAACAAGCAGATTTTCATTTTTATTGACCTAATGTTAGGCAAACATTTTATAGTAACGTGCTGCTTAACAAACAGAATGTAAAATAAATTCTAAATAGCTGGAAGATGAAGTAGCATGTTTCAGATTCATGTCATATTTAAGCCAGCATTATGGGAATTTTCACCAGCCAAGCCAAAGATTTCAGTAATAAAGTAACATCAAACACAAAAAATTGAAGCAAATATGTTGGAATATTGAAGGACTTTCTCATGGAAAAGGGGCATGTGAACAACCCGGCCCATGAGTCGACGGACTAGAAGTTACAAACCAAGGACAACTGAAGAGTGATACCCGTGAGAAATAAGAGAGTACAAGAACGAGATAAACAACTTCCTGTTGCTGCAAAGAGGAACTTTGGGCCTGTGTATACGTGGCATACGTGCAAAGCTGTTCAGCTAGCAGCTATTCTTGCTGACGATAACAACCAATCAAACAATCAATGTATTCACATGGACACATGATATTAACCAATGCTAAAGAAAAGATTTACATACCGGTCATGTGTACTATTGCCTTTTCTATAAAAGCTTCGTGCAGGCAGTAATAAAGTGAACACTCACTGATCATATTGATCTCTGCGTTTGATTCCTGATCTCCCGTCAACAAGTGGCACCCAAACAGGGACCCTCGGATTACCTGCCGAAGCTGCTCAAAATGGCTAAAGATGTGGTAGAGGCTGCAAAGCCGGCCAAAAATGTTCCAGCACTACCCCGGTGCTGAAGTGTTCAATTTCAGTGCCAAAGAAAGTGAAGCCGGTGCTGACGAGTAGAGGGACATCCCAACAGGAAAAGAAAAAGGAGAGGGAATCTCCAAAGATCCGTTACAGGCAAGTGTACACGGCAGTCAGGGAGGAATGGGGTCCACACTCTCTAAGGATGAAGAGGCAGTGGTGAAACTCCTCCAGCATATCCTCTCCAAGAGGGGGATTAAGTATGACAAGACTTGTCTAATTGAACTATTGAAATGGAGCAGAGGTAGGGGACTTATTCCTGATGTTGGCTTGGTATTTCATCAGACCACTACGAAAGACATAGGCAGCCAGTTGTGCGACACTATTAGTGATGGGGGTGCAGAAGGAAAGGAAGCTACTCAATTTGCTACTTTATGGAAATTGATATCTGAAACTTTGAAAAGCTTAAAAAGTGAGCAAGCTGCTGCTGCCTCTGCATTCGCAGCATTGAACTTGGGTCCAGAACCAGAGGAGGAAAGTGAGCCGTCTTTTGATGTTTGCTTGACATTCAAGCAAGAAACCTGGAATAAGATCGGAGTTCAACTACGGGATAAAGCAACTAGGTCAAATAAAACAGCTACTAAGTTGCTTGGTCCCTGGTGGAAAGTTTTTGAAGCGTTAAAGGCGCATGTTGGCTCTAAAAAGCAGAGCGATAATTCCGAGCCGAGTGCAGGAGCGTCAACAACTGCACTAACACCCCACCTCCCTAAACTGGCTGCACTTGCCTCTGCACCCCCTGACTGGGGGGCCGACAATCCCTTCGATCTGGGTCTGATAGCCACCGACAAGGAGCCCGATCCACCTCCACCCTGTCCCTCAGACCGTTGGGCACAAGCAAGAAGGGAGGCACAGTGGCGTGGGGAAGTTGAAATATTGAAAGGTTTGCCTGTGATCTGTGCGTGGGACGGTGGTCTGCGCTGGGAGCTAATTAGTGATGAAGCGATAAAGGAGATTCTAAAAGCTGTAAAAGAGAACATACTAACTGGTCCGGAGCCGAGCCGCCCGGCCAAGGGGTTCCACACACACACCCCCGCAACCCCAGCTCCCGTGGCCCCAACTGGAGCAGCTGCAGCAGCCTCGGGGGATTTACAGCGCCCACAGGACAGTCCTTTGGGACCGAACGGCTGCAAGAATCAGAAAGTTTAACTGCCTTCTAAGAACAGAAACATGTTACACTGCAGTTCAGCTCATCCTTACGACAATTAAGGGCCCCTTAGGAAGTGGACTTAGAGCACTGTTAATTGGACTTTTTATCTCAACTGACAAGTCCGTGATTCTATGAACGCAGAAACTATAAAAATCATGAACTTGCAAAGTACGGCACTCACAGAGCAAAGAACAATATATTACCATAAGTGGAATATTTTTAGACAATCAATATAAGCCTTGTTAGATAATGCATGTATATATTTTAAGTGTTGTATGTTCCTGGTACTGTGTGTAGTTTAAATATCGATAGCATCAAAAAATTGTGGATCCAAAAGTAATAACCAACATTGTATGAAAGTATTCAGCTAGCTTTGAAATGAGTGGTCGTGTGTGTGTGTGTGTGTGTGTGTGTGTGTGTGTGTGTGTGTTTGAAGCACTTCAAACATTTGTAAGACTTACAAATTGGTTTTGATTAATCTTGAAAATATATCCCTGGGACCTTTCAATCTCAAATGTCCACTAAGCCGGCAAACAGGTAGATTTACCTGGGGTTCTTTGGAATGAAAGTTTTCAGAAGGAAATATTTTAAAATACCTAGAAAACCTAAAAAAAAAGGAAAGAGAGAGAAGAAAAAAAAATAGATAAAGCCCAGCCTTGCAGCTGTATGTGTGTGAGTGCCCCCCCTTTTCCTTTCTTTCTAAGTTTTTTTTCTTTCAGCTTTGAAGAAGTTCAGAGGAGTTAACAGTGTTATTTCTCTAGGGGAATGCCAATTTGTGAGAACACTCTGCATTCCAGTGTCACTCATCAGCAACTGCTGAGCCCTAGTGCAGACAACATTTAGGGATGATTGAGCCAATGATAGAGGAAAATTCAAATGATTCATTACGAATTATTGAGTGGATATTTTGCTACACTAACCCCACAAAACATAGTCACTAGATTTGAAATGATTACAATGATAATCACGAAGAGAAGAAAAAGAAATGATCAGTTATTAGACCAAGACTCAATAATCATTTATATCCCAATGACAAAAGAATATGCTAAGTGATGCATGGCAAATATTTTGAATTTACAGGTAGATCTAACAGATTATCCAGGAAGTATCAATATCCATTTACCAAGTCATGCCATTATTGAACGTACCCATCAAGTAGTAAAAACATTGTTAGCAAAACAAAAAAGGGGGGAATCAGGAGTGACACCACAAAACAGATTAATGAAGGTGCAATATGTAATGAATTTTTTGCAATTAGCAAGAGATGATCAAATTGTACCGATGTTGAAGTATATACAAACCATGTCGTCAAAATTAGAGCAAGTACAAGACAATGTGAAAGTGCTATTGAAAAACAGTTATTATGGGCAATGGACAAGTCTGTATAAGTTACTAACATGGGGATGAGGTTATGCTTGTATTTTAACAGATACAGGACCACTTTGGGCACCTGTGAGGTGCATCAAGCCCGCATTGCCGCGTGACAACTGTTAAGCCCCAACCACAAAAACAGTCGACAAGAATGAAGAGGATGTTAACATTATGGATGCTCTTAATCCTATGGGTGGTAGTTAAAGGATGTCCCTGGGTGATTGATTCTTGAAAGAATGTGTGGATAACAGGATGGGAATGAGAACTGTTGGTCAAAGGAGGAATGTTATTCTTAATGGTGTTAATTGCTTTAACAATTATCCTGTGTGTTACAGTGTATACAACGTCAAGTCAATCATATGTTTCACCTGAACGCTTTAGTCAAAAAACAAAAAGGGGTAATTGTGGGAACATTTTACAGAGAAGAAGGCCTGGATGCTGTGGGACTGATTGATACCGAGCAATTCTAACAAAGCCTTGAAACAGAGAGCTGAAAGATAAACAAAGGTAAAAGGAATACAAGAGCTAGTTCGGTGGGAACAAGTACCAACTGAAAGGAAAACAATGGAAGAGAATGGTTGGACTCGATGATCTGGTGGGTCTCTTCCAACCTGGTTATTCTATGATTCTATCAACATAGTTAATTTTAGTGTAACTTGTTTTTTTAGCATGTGCAGCAGTTTAGCCAATAATATGTTAGTAATAGCTTTATGGACAGATACCTTTAGCCAATAATACACTGTAGTTACCCTCATGGGCACCCAGTTATCTAACCAAAAAGGGTTTATAAAGAAACAGCTGCACTCAAGAAAATGAATTGTTCTATACAAAGGTTACAACCTTATAATGGCTCTGGAGCAATATCATTTGGACATGCTGTTACTATAAAGAAAGAAAAAGAAAGGCCAGGTAGTTATTACACAGGATGGCAGAATGTTACAGGATTACTGCTGTGGCCAGAGGGGAACCAGGACATAGACGTACACACAAACGGTGGTGTGATGTTGCCACCAGGCTTGTTTTTAATCTGTGGCGATAGAGCCTGGGAAGGCATTACACATAAACCAGTGGGTGGGCCATGCTATATAGGCAGACTTACAATGTTCACCCCATCCATGCGTCAACTGTATACTTGGAAAAATCAAACTCTCAATAGAAAGCAGAAACAGGAAATTAAGGAATTTGATGCTTGCTGTATAGATGAAGTACAGTTTTGGTCTAGTTCAGCTTTTACTGCTGTAGCTTTGTTTGTGCCTGGTAAGGCTGCAAGAATTAATTATGATAAGCTAAAGAATTTTGCTTGCTGGTCATTGAAGCAATTTAACCTCACTTCGCTTATGATCTCTGAGTTACTAACCAATGTAGATAGTATTAGACACGCATTATTACAAAATCAAGCTGCCATTGATTTCTTGTTGTTAGCTCAAGGGCATGGATGTGAAGAGTTTGAAGGAATGTGTTGTTTGAACATTAGTGATCATTCTGAATCAATACATAAGCAGCTAGATGATCTAAGGAATAATATGAAGAAGGTTACATGCAACAAGAATCCTTTTGATGGTTGGTTACAATCTCTTAATTTACCTGCTTGGTTAAAAGGAATCCTTAAACAACTTATTTCAATGCTAATAGTATTATTGATTGTGATAATAGCTTTTGTTTGCTTTTGGAAATATATAATGGCTGCAATTTCTAAGATCTTTCAGCAGGCCTGGATCGTTCAAAAACAAAAAGAGGGATCTGTTGGAATACTGAAGGACTTTCTCATGGAAAAGGGGCATGTGAACAATCCAGCCCATGAGTCGACGGACTAGAAGTTACAAACCAAGGACAACTGAAGAGCGATACCCATGAGAAATAAGGGAGTACAAGAACGAGATAAACAACTTCCTGTTGCTGCAAAGAGGAACTTTGGGCCTGTGTATACGTGGCGTACGTGCAAGCTGTTCAGCTAGCAGCTATTCTTGCTGACGATAATAACCAATCAAACAATCAGTGTATTCACATGGACGCATGATATTAACCAATGCTAAAGAAAAGATTTACATACCGGTCATGTGTACTATTGCCTTTTCTATAAAAGCTTCATGCAGGCAGTAATAAAGTGAACACTCACTGATCATATTGATCTCTGCATTTGATTCCCGATCTCCCGTCAACACAAATCTAGTTCTCACTCCCAAAAAATCTACTAATCTACTTCTAAGTTTTAATTACTTGATTCCAAAGGATCACTCCAATTAAAAAAAGAAAAGCGGCAGAGAAGGGGAAAGGTTCTGGAACTATTCCTTAAATTCAAAAATTGACATTCAAATGCTTAGTATCGATTTGAAACTGAGTTCTCTGCTGAATGCATTATCTATTCAAAATGACTTATTTAACTGATCTAAGTGTACCAAACACTGAAGATGTCAGATTTTGATGCTATCCCTAGAGACAGGATACAGCTATGAAGATTAACCCTAACAGTCACAGAACTTGGGAGCTGCTCAGGTCCAGAGTACAAGCCTCATCATTCATTAGAATTTCTAATGAGAAGGCAAGGTTAAGTATGCTTTGACATCACTGGTGCAAGCTGAGTCTCTGATATTGCCTAAGCTTCAGACAATGGGACAAAGCGATCATGAGGTGGTAGAATTCTCAGTTCTAGGTAAGGTGAGGAGGGGGTTTAGCAGAACGGCCACCCTGAACCTCCAGAGGGCAGACTTTGGACTGTTCAGATGGCTCCTTGATAAAGTCCAATGGGAGACAGTCCTTAAGGGCAAGGGCTGGGTGTTCTTCAAGAAGGAAATCCTGGCAGCACAGGAGCAAGCTGTCCCCATGTGCTGGAAATGAGCCGGCAGGGAAAAAAAACCAGCTTGGCTGAGCAGGGAGATCTGGGAGGATATCAAAAAGAAGAGGAATGTCTACAAAATTTGCAAGAAGGGACAGGTGTCTTGGGTGGACTACAGGGAGGAAGTGAGATCAATGAGAGCAAAAATCAGGAGAGCTAAAGCCCAACTAGAAATCAGATTGTCCAATTCAGTGAAAAATAAATAATAAAAAATAAAAAATCTTTCTATAAATATATCAATAGTAAAAGGAGGACCAGGGACAATATCCAGTCTTTATTGGATGTAAATGGAACAACTATGACAAAGGATGAGGACAAGGCTGAGGTATTTAATGCCTTCTTTGCCTCAATCTTTAATAATAAAGAAAGTTGCTCCCTGCGTGTACATACCCAAGAGTTAGAGGAGCAGAACAAAGCTCCCATGTTCCAAGAGGAGGTGGTTAGATACTTGCCCAATTAGACACTCACAGGTCTGTGGGGCCAGATGGGATCCATCCAAGAGTATTGAAGGAGCTGGTGGACATGCTTGTCAAACCCCTTTCCACCATCTTCCAGTGATCCTGGCTGACTGGGGAAGTTCCACTGGACTGGAGGCTGGCTGATGTTGTGCCCATCTACAAGCAGGGTTGGACGGAGGATCCAGGAAACTACAGGCTTGTCAGTATGACCTCAGTGCCAGAAAAAGTAATGGAACAGGTGATCTTCAGTGTTATCATGAAGCACGTGCAAGAGAACTGGGTGATCAGGCCCAGTCAAGATGGATTCACGAAAGCAGCTCCTGCCAAACTAACCAGATTACTTTCTATGACAAGGTGACTCACCTACTGGGCAAGGGAAAGGCTGTGGATGTGGTCTTCTTAGACTTCAGTAAAGCCTTTGACACAGTTTCTCACAACATTCTGCCTCAGAAACTGTCAGCCTCTGGCCTGGACAGGCGCACACTCTCCTGGGTGGAAAACTGGTTGGATGGCCGGGCCCAGAGAGTGGTGGGAAATGGTGTGAAATCCAGCTGGAGGCCAGTGACAAGTGGGGTTCCCCAGGGCTCAGTGCTGGGTCCAGCCCTGTTCAATGTCTTTATCAATGACCTGGATAAAGGCATCGAGTGCTCCCTTAGCAAGTTTGCGGACGACACTAAGCTGGGAGGAAGTGTCGATCTGCTGGAGGGTAGGGAGGCTCTGCAAAGGGATCTGAACAGGCTGGACTGCTGGGCAGAGACCAGTGGCATGAGGTTTAACAAGGCCAAATGCCGGGTCCTGCACTTGGGGCACAACAACCCTGTGCAGTGCTACAGACTAGGAGAAGCCTGGCTAGAAAGCTGCCTGGAGGAGAGGGACCTGGGGGTGTTGGTTGACAGCAACTGAACATGAGCCAGCAGTGTGCCCAGGTGGCCAAGAAGGCCAATGGCATCTTGGCTTGTATCAGAAACGGCGTGACCAGCAGGTCCAGGGAGGTTATTCTCCCTCTGTACTCGGCACTGGTGAGACCGCACCTCGAATCCTGTGTTCAGGGTCCCTCCCCACAAGAAGGATGTTGAGGGTCTGGAGTGTGTCCAGAGAAGAGCAATGAATCTGGTGAAGGGGCTGGAGAACAAGTCTTATAAGAAGCAGCTGAGGGAACTGGGGTTGTTTAGCCTGGAGAAGAGGAGGCTGTGGGGAGCTCTTATTGCTCTCTCCTACTACCTGAAAGGAGGTTGTAGAGAGGAGCGTGCTGGCCTTTTCTCCCAAGTGACAGGGGACTGTATTAGAAGGAACAGCCTCAAACTCTCCCAGGGGAGTTTCAGACTGGATAGCAGAAAAAAATTCTTCACAGAAAGGGTCATTGGGCACTGGAACAGGCTGCCCAGGGAGGTGGTTGAGTCACCTTCCCTGAAGGGGTTTAAGGGACTGGTGGTCGAGGCATTGAGGGGCATGATAGTGTAGTGGCAGATAGGAATCATAGAATCAAAGAATCATAGAATAACCAGATTGGAAGAGACCCACAGGATCATCGAGTCCAACCATTCCTATCAAACACTAAACCATGCCCCTCAGCACCTCGTCCACCCGTGAATGGTTGGACTCAATGATCCAAGAGGTCTTTTTCAAACTGATGATTCTATAATTCCATGATTCAGTGGGGTGTACACATTTTCAATAATTGTAGAGTTAATTGGTGAATATAGATACTTCTATTTCTATATGCAGGAGATGGTGAAATGCCAGTATGTGACAGAAAACCATTTTTTTTCACCAAGGGCACACGCTGCCCCCTGCTGACATTTCCTGGGGTCCAGCAATAAGGGGAGAGAAGCATGTCATCAAAGTATGTGGTGGGAAACAGGTGGAACGATTGCTCTGTAGGCTCAGATATGCTCACTATAGATTTAAAGTTTGTTCTTTGTAGCTCAGGAACAGACCTGTAGCTGTCTTTCCCTTGAGTCCAAACCCAAAGATGACTTTTTGCAGGAACATTTGTTGCTTTATAGTTTAATAGACTGAAAGTAGCATCAAGATGGGGAAAGACTGTCATTGTGTCTGTTTTTTAAGGAGAAATCAAGTGACAGTCTGAAACTATTGCTGCTGAATACCAAAGCTACTATGGATCAGCAGAACTCAGAGGTGACTACAGGGTGACCTTTCTAGTTATTCTAAGAAATACTTGCTTCTTCTGCTGAGAACAATCATCATTTTTGAAGGGAGACACCCAAAATCCCATCCTAAGAAAAAATGAGGTCCTGTGTTCCAAATATTCAGAGACAAATTCAAACCCTTTCAGCATAATAACGTCTTTGAATTTATTAAGATTCACATACATTCCAGCATGAAAGGGGAGAATCACTGAAACCAGAGGCAAGATTAATCAATAAGTGTTGGATTGACTCACATAATGACATTTCCCCTTAGCTATTGTGAATAATTTCATTCACTAAAGAGAACCAGACAGTCATTTTCATTTACCAGTATGTCAGGGATTTCTATACAGACTTTAAATATCTACATTCATTTAGCCATATCCCAGTTTGAATGAGGTTTAGAATGATTCACAAAGGCTGTCATTTCCACCTGAATACTGGAGGTTATTTTTCCCTCTGCAATCACAATGAAAATACATAAAATAAAAGGATGCACTGGCTACAGATAAAGCATACCAAACTCAGCACAACTGATAATTTTTTTTTCATAAGTGATCTGAGCAATATTAATACAAGGTTATTCCACTCCCTTAATTTTACCTCTTTATTTATTTTTTTAAATAACATGACTACATCACAGCTCAGACTACATGTTGACTTTTCAGTCAGTTCTGTGGAATCAGAAAAATGCTTCTGTGTTTTGCAGCTTTCTTAAACATATTTTCCATCTCCGAGCCTGCAGAATACACTATGGTTCTCTTTTACTGTAAGTTTCACCTTTTTTCTGAGAGGATGTGGATGTAGATCTTTTTCTACACAGCCAATCAAACCTTTAAGGAAGGGGGAGAAAAAGGGGGTGGTGGGGGTCCTGCAACAGTTCTTCCCTCGCTTTTTCCTAATACAATCTGTATGGCATAAGACAAAGCTTGTAAATCTGCCTAGGTTCATGCAGAAGATAAATATCTGTGGTTCACAACTATTAAGATGTTTATTTAATAGCTGAGATTTAAGGTCTTACCAACTGAAATTTAAATGCCTGCAAGGCAGGCAGGATTTTCAATGCATTGCACTTAAATCTAAGTACTTAAAGTAAGAACAATGACCCAAACAATCTCCAATGACTCCACAGTTGTGTTTGGGTTTTTTAGCGTAGAAGGCAACTTAGATGGGGAAAAGCAACACTCAATTGCTAGCAACATGCCAAAGAAGAGGCAGCAAAGCCCATTCTGGTGTAGCTACTTTACTTTTTCCAGCACAAACAAGACATATCTCAGGAAAACTTCCTTGGCTTATGAGGACAACAGAATTTCTGTGCCTATTTACTATTCACCCCTTGCTCCATTTGGAAAGGAAATTCTAGAAATATCAGCAAACAATTCTAATTGCAGAAAACCAAGGCTGAGATATTCCAGTACAGAAGAAAAATAATGCAGGTCAGGAGTAATGACAAACATTCCATTTGCCTTTATAGAACTAGCCAATACCTGTAATAAATCTATGTATGTACGTCTCGAGAAAATAGATGGTTGTGTTTGCTCAAACCACATTTGAATCAGCTTTTAAAAAAGAAGGTTTCACTTATGTCCATTAATTCAACTTCAGTTTCAGCAGAAGGGTTCAGTGGGTTCCCATTTCCTCAGAAGTACTGAGCTAGTTAATGGTTATGTCCCTGAGTTGCAAGAGGCACCCAGCTTCTTTACATATTTCTGGTTTTACCCAAGCCTTACACTCTAGGTAACTGATGCATAAGGAAAATTGTAATCACAATTCATCAAACTTTTTTCGATATGTGTCTAGCGTTTACAGGCTCAAACAGACCTCAAACAGAGTAGGTGTCGTACTGAACTGGGAACACTGGTCCATCCAAAACAGTGGGGTTCAAGAGGCTGCATTCTTTTGAGAGTATGGGCTTGAATTTTCATTTAGAGAACAGGACTAATGTGATCCTCAGGAACAGATTCACAGGACTATATGTCACAGTTTATCATGTTGTCTAGACCTGCATCCATCACTCCGATTACCTTTATATTCAGTTCAAAAATAAAATAAAAAAAAAAAAACAAACCCAATGATTTTTAGTGCTCAGTTCAAAGTTTATGTCTAAATTGGATCACAGAGTCAGCGGTGTGGAGTATATTTCCATACTAAAGTCCCTCAAGTTGAAAGTTCCATGTTTCAGGTTCTGTCATTATCTGTCTTTGTTGCACAGATACAGTAAGTGGCAGGGAGCCACATTTTGATTATTGTCACATTGAATAACATAAGTTTTAAAGAGAGCTGTAAGAACCACTGTATTTTATTTGGAGCTTTGATCGTGGCATGTAAATCTAAACCCAAATTATTCAACCAAGACAGCAATCTGTTATCCCCTGCCCTACATTTCTTTACTGCATTTCAGCCCTTCCTGGAAAAGACAGTAGGAGAAACGATGCAGACTTAAGAATAAAGAGAGGAAAATAGATACTAAATGGTATGCATGAATGCTGTTACCTCACATTTTTAACTACATGTTTCTAGTAAGTCTCCAGCTCTGCGAGCCTATGGTTCACCTTGGAGAACTAGGGAAAAGGCAGCTAAGACATGTGGCAACCAGAACTTTTCACCTCAGACCTAATTCACATAGCTGACTATCCTGTTTAATATCTTTTAGTGCAGCACCGCATACTAAAAAATCAGATGAAGTATCTCACGTGGGAAAACGTTAACATTACTGCTAATTATTAAGTATGTACAGTCTAAAAGAACCAAACAGCACTTTTACTTCTCTGACACATTTTCTACTGGAACAGAAAAGGGAAAAAAAGTTAAAAACCACTGATTAATGCCTATCTTGTGATACTTCTCTGGTTAAGCCAAATTCCAGCTTTCACTAAATATAGCTCCACAAATTACTCTACTACTAGTTCTAAGTAATTGAGTCTAAGGTACATTTTTACATCTAATAGAATTTAATGATGCTATCTATACTACTAACGGTCTTTACTCACATGAAACGTTACAATAGGTTCCCTCAGCATCGTCTCCCTGTGGTATCACTTAGTCCCTCAACAGGTACAGTTATCTCTTTGGTTTCAGAGGATTTTTTTAAAACTACATAGCAGAAACTTAGTTATAATGCCTCTGTTGTAACCCACCATCTAAAAAATAAAAAGGCTGAGTCTCCCAAGCTAAAACCAACTCATTTTAAAGGGTTGTAAACATTTAATTATTTTATGATTTAATGCATTTTTAATCAGAGTAGCAGTTTTGAGCATAGATATAAAAGCCCAGGATGAACAGTTGATTCAACATATCTGGCTAGTAATACTGCTTTCAACAAACACATTTGATGAGCAAACATGCCCTCCTAGCCACCTACACTCATACCCATCTGTTAGCATGGCAACATGCCTCTGCACAAGGTAACATGCCAGTATTATAAGGCCAGAGAAACAAGCCAAAAGTAGGGCTAAAGAGAAATCCAAATAACAGTGCATTTCCCAGGTCTTCTTTCTGAATTTCATCCTATTCGTAACAAGCCGTATTACACTACTGTACATTGACATTTTAAATTTTATTTTGGTTGTGTACAATTACAGGACAAGAAGTACCCAGGAAAGAATTTGTTGTTGGTGGACTCACAGCTGCCAAAAACCCTTGAGATGGATTGCAGCTGGTAGCTGAGAAGCCCATTAAGGATATCTGTCAATTTACTTTGAACAGCTAGAGACAGCAGGTGCTGCAGGTGAAGATAATTCCCCGGAAGACCATACCACCTGGGAGAGTTGCAGTCAGCTCAGAGAGGCTAACTACAAGCTCTGTCTCTATAATGACAGCCTGGAATGGCAAGATGTATAATTCACCCAGTCTGAATCACAAACCTTTTCATAAGTTTGCTTTACAAGCCTTTGCATTGTACTTCTCAAAAAGCACAGAATCTCAGAAAACTTTTTATCCATCAGTAAGTCTGGAGCTTATGCACTTACTGCAGTTGTTTGTCTTTGCCACTGTGAAGCGGGTAGAAATTATTCTGTGTTCTGCAAAAGATAAACAGACAGACAACCATCATTTTACATTTCCAAGAATAATATGTGTGGGTTTTCCTAATTTTGAGGTTTGCATTGTACCAAAAATAATTTCTGTATTGATAGAAGTCCTTTGGGGTTTTTCATAAATATAAAATTGGCCCCATCAGCTTTTAACATATGTAGGCCGTTCTTTTACAAACTGTATCTATCCAAAAGAACACGGAAAAATTACAAAACATCTCTTAACAAAACTGATTATTAAAAATTATTCCCTTATAGATGACCCATAACATTTTGCGATGACATTAGAAAAGCATTTCCCACTTCTGGCACTAAAACTCCATTTTCTAAGCTTTGGAAAATACCAGGTTTAATTACTCTGCCATATGCTGCTGCATACACCTCTTTCTAAGCAGAAAGACTTTGCTTTGGGATTTCTCTGAGGCTCAGCCACGCTGGCACATCCAGATCTCCCACTGATTGTACAAAATATTTAAGACCTAGTCCAAAGCTCATGAGAAAAGACTGTTACCCCTACCTGATTCCCCTCACCATGATAGCTGTGCATAGTACAGTCCCACCCTTTAATATGATTACAGTTAACTCTGAGATTCTTCATTCTTTCTGTAATAAATCAGAGACAGAAGAAGTTAGTAATTTTTAAATGTTTCTATTTGTGAGAAATCTATGCCAAGGTAAGTCTTCCAAGTCTCCCTGAGAGGGGCAATGCCGAATATTACAGCCAGCCTGTGACTGGAGAAAGCAAACAAGAAAGGTCGCCTGCACAGAGAGGAGGACAAGGAGAGGATAAGCTAGTTTTCAGCTGTGCCAGGCTCCCTCAAGCTTTTTTGTCTGACTCAAAGCAATGCAGGTCATTTTCTTCAAGAACAATGTAGAACCTATTAAAATCTAAATTTCCTGATGAGAATTTCTTGAAGAAAAAGGGAGCAGGGGAAAAAAAAAACCACAGGGACTGGAGCTCCTTCAGTAAGTACATAAAAGAGGAACATTAAATACTGATCTGTTTTCTACTATCATCTCTATGGGTAGTCTATGAGGTCTGACACAAAAAAACCCTGAGACTAACCCTATAGCTCAGGAACCATGTGTGGGAGGGGAGAGACAAAGAGACAGTTATAGAACATTTTCTAACCTATCACAGTGAGATGTCGCTTCACTCAACATGAGTGGACACATGTTCAAAAATATTTGTTTCCCTGCCCTCAGTCAAAAATGTTTATATGCACCAGTCCACAATGCTTTGTCTGTGAAGCAGTTTTTAGCTAATTACATCATCACTGTGCTTGAGCACTCATCCGGTTTGCCAGACCTGGCTCCTTCTTCCCAAAGATCAAGTTGGTGCTCAAAGGAACCCATTTTTTGTCTGTAGAAGATACAAAAGTAAAAAAAATGAAGATCCTCAAGAGCCTTTCAGAAAATTATCTGTGGCATTGCTTGGAACATTGGCAGCATCACAAGCAGCTCTATGTCAACACAGAAGGGAAGTATTTTTAAAGTCATCATAGTTGAATCTCTTCATTCGTTAAATAAAAAGAGTTACAGGTACAGTCTCAGGGATTTTTTTGTGTCAGACCTCAAATATTCTGTCCTGAATGGCTGGCAACATCACATCCTCTACAGTAGCTCATTTGCTTTTTATATAGTCACTCAAAATTCCCTAATCTCAACTTTACATTATGAAAAGGACTTCTGTTGCACCATCATGTTTTTCACTACAACTTCAATGATAGACCTGTCTGGGGGTTTTCGCCTATTTAGATTAAGAATAATGTAGGCATTCATTATTCACGCTTCATTTTTACCTCTTATTTAGCTCAAAATGGATCCATCTTCTATATGTTTAAGGCTAACACCATAATAATATGAGAAATAATGCTAACTATTTTAATTTGTTTTGTTGTCTCAACATTTAAAACCAGACACTGAGAAAAGCAATACCTTGCATTCATAAGAACCACTCCTCTAGCTGACGTACTTGAGGAAAGATGAGCCACATATAATCTAGAAAAATCACATACTGAACAGAGAAACAGTAGATTTGTTTCCTTGAGTAGATGAGAATTTCTCCTGTAACGTTTGTTTCCTAACTGAACATGTCATTTTTCTATAGGTTCTATTTCTCACTGCCTGAAAACTACTTTTTCTTCTCATTTCTTCCAAGCTGCTGCTTAGAACTTTTGAAAAGTAGCTACTTTGTACTAACTTGTAGCTTGGAATTAGAGGGGATAATATCATTTAAATTCAAAAATAGTAGTCAGACTAGTTTGGCTTGTAGGTTTACGTGACAGAATAGATCAGTTATATCATTATTGAATTGACAGAGTGGAGAAAAGTTCGTTCTTGTTAAACCCAGTAAAGGACAAAGTTCTCATAAAGCACCAAAAAGAGAAAGCTCTATTTTTAGTATATTTTTCTGTCTCAGCTCCAGAGCTGAGTTTTCTAATCATGCGCTGAATTAGTATACTACTAGCAGTGTTCTTTAAATTTAAACTATGCAGTCAGCCTGATGCCTTGCTTTTAATCTGCCTAATGTAGTAGATCTACCTCTAAAATCCAGTAGTGTTGTTCAACTGTACAGCAAGCTATACAGGTAATAAATATAATTATAGACAAAATGCAATTTGCTCATATACAGTTTCCTTCATACCAGTAGTATAAAATGCTTTGTAGATGCTATCAGTCATGGACTAACAAGAAAGGGAATATTTGAAGAAGTGATTTAAGTAGAGGGAGTAAATCACAGATCAGATGGCCAAAAGTTCCCTTGTTGCATTTTTAAGTTAAAAGGGAGCTAGGAGAGAGCAAAAAGTCAAGTGAAGATGTGGAGTTGAAGAGCAGTTTGGGAAGAGTGGACTGTGAATGCAAAGCAAAGGAAGTCATGAAGAATTTTAACAGAGAGTTGTCTGGAACTTCCAGCATATCACACATCATTCTTCCATTACCATAATGTACTGCCTGTAACCTCAGCTGAATTAAATATAAAGACACTTCTGAAAATTTCACTCAGTTCTCATCTACATATTTAATCAATTGAACATCCTGGCCCATCTGGTGTGTGGCATAGTAACAGAAGCATGCACCAGATAAAATGTCAGGAGACAATATGAACATTATGCCATGTACAATCTCTATTACAATTTATTGGCAAAGGAGAAAATATATATTTGATAAGTGGGTATGATGAATAGGTTTTATCAGTTGATATTTCTAAAATGTTTCAGCAGTTTTGGAATTGTGGCTAGCTAGTAGGTCATTTAAGTAACATGCTGAATAGACAGCCCAAGGAGATTATAAAATCAGAGAATCTGCAAGAAGAGGAAAAGAACTGAACTTGCTATATTAGTTTTGTGCAATCCAAAGAATTTTTTCATAGTGTTAACAAAACTACCTTCCTTCATAAAAGAACAGGGAAGAAAATTGTGAAAACAGGGAGGGTGGGATTTCATCATCAAATAAAGTGAGAATTACTTTATATCTGTGGTTGTGATCCCATGTTTGTGTTTATGTTCTACTTCTGTGACTCTATAACCAAGAAGTAAGTATTTGCCTAACTAAGGGAACTGAGTCTTTAGTTTTCCTTGAACTTTTTGTTTGTAAGTGTATTTGTGGCTAAGTACAATCTTAGTTAATGCTTCCAAGCAGAAAATTGTTTCATTGAAAACAATACACCCAGACAGAACAGTATCACAGAAAAGCTGCTGGAGCCAAAGCAAGATTTGAGGAAGTTGTTCCCTATAAACATTAGTAAACAGCACTAAAAACTTTCAATAACCACCATGGGGAGGGCAGCTTCCTCAAAGAGGCATTATCCAGTTCTTGTCTGACATAAGGCAGGCAACAGTCAGAAGGTTTTTCAGTTTCTGGGAAATCCTATACTGTCACACTTTGCTCTTCAGTTGCTTTCCTATAAAAAGCTTAAAAAAAAATTCTCATTTTCCTTCTCAAGTTTCAGTAAGCAGCAAAATCTCTGAGTTTGGAAACTCTCTTTTAATGTCTCAAGTTGTTCCTATAGTGTCTGAAATAAATCAGTTACATACAAGTCACTATCTCAGTTAGAAAAAACAGACAAAACTTATTAAGTCTGATGAAATCAAAACTTGAATAAATACATGATACAGTCCTACAGCCAGAGAAGAAGCAGAGTCTGTCTCAACAGCACACGTCCTCATACGTTACGCTTCTTGACGTTTTATTCCAGAGAGAAAAAAATACACTTTTAACATGAATGCAGGTAGGACCAAGCAGAGACTTTTCCAGAAATTGCTTTCATTATTCAACAATTTTTCATAACCACAGCAGTCTCTCATGAATAATCTCAACACAGTGTTCAGGGGCTTTGTGATTGTTCCAGGACTGAATAAATGTGACTGATGGGAAATCAGCATACTAGAACACTTGCATGTTGTGCAATCTCACCAGGCAGAACCGTTGTGAAATAGTTTAGCATGTTTTGTTGTTTTTAAAGCTGAAACTACAGATGCATTTTAAGACCTACTAGGAACCAAAGTCCTTCCTTTCTACAGATAGGGAAAAAAATACATATTTGTAATTTTTAAGAACTAGTCTACATCTATACTTTCGTTTACATTAATTATTTTTATAATATAAGCTGTGTAACACTTGATTTAATCAATAGTCTGAAGATCAGTTTCCACTCAATATCAGCAGTTTTATACCTGAGCAATAGGAATATGTACTAAAATAATGGATATGTTTTATTCATTTTGAGGATATTCTGAACTGTCTTTTACTGTGCCACCTGGATCACTTGGAACTAACTTTTATACTCCCTGCGACTTTGCATATGAATCTCTCTCGCTGGCTTCAGATGTGTAAAGACTGCTGAGCATTCAATAGAAACACTGAATGATGCATAATGGAAAGGAGGGTCAGATTTCCAGATTTGTGCTTAGGTCATGTTTTCCTCATATATGCTCTGTTGTAAAAACATCTGCTCAACACAGATTCTGCTCTAGCAACTCCATTTGGTGCATGCAGACAATGTCATGCCTAGAAATGTAGCAATAAGCTTGAGAAGGAACCTTTTATTTTCAATTTGTGACATTGTATACTACAAATACTATAACTGTTTGGGTTTTAAGTCTTTTTAGACGTTCACTCAGACTTATCAGATCCAGTATTAACCTTCATAAGGGACAAGTTAAAATTTAAAATTTTACTTTAAAGATAGTCCTTAAATGTATTTAAACTGATTTTAAGACATTAAAAATTAATGTAGTCTAAGTATTATCATTATTGCTCAACACACTTTTAAAGGACAGTCTAAGAGCCAAATACAACAAGACTACAGGATACTGGTTTTAAGGATGAGAGATGATCCTTATTCCAATAGCTACTCACTGCAATCAACAAGCAAGAACGGGCAGAAGGGGAGGAATATACCATTGATGCCAACACAACAGTGAGATGGCTGCCAGACCCATGGTAATTCCATGACTGATTCACTCCTATTTCATTACTTCAGCTCTTGGGTGAGAATCACAGAATTCAGCCTGCATCCTTCAGTCTCTGTGAGAACAGCTTTGCATGGCTTTTCTGCCAACTCCTTTCTCAAGAAGAAAATGTGAATTCTGTTTACAAATCCAATTCCTTCCATACTTTATGCAAGACAATAGTAGACATTTGCATCCCTTGGAACTTTCTAGTGATTATTATGATCAAAGTCTACAGCTGCAATTAGGTGATAGAGTAAGTAGGGAATTAACCAAATACATCCTTTAAAAGAATTAAGAAGTCTAATAATGGAGTGTACTTCATAAATTACATTCATTGTTATATTCAGTGCTTGAAAAGCAGGAGAATGGAACACAGTACTGCACTCTTTTCTTCCATGCTGTGCATCACACTGGAAGGGGCAGAGGGAGAGGGGAACAGCTGCCTTAGACGCCAGCAGGAATTCAGCATCAACAAATGGTCCCACTGAGTTCCTGCTGTTTGGGCTACTGATCAGTTCAAATAAAGACGCATGCTTCTGCGGCTCCTCTTGCTCGCCCGCAGTATGCGTTGAATTAAAAACTACTTCCCTCCACTCCTGTCCTGCTCTCTGCAGTCACCCTAGCCCTTTTGCTTGTTTGATCTGTTTTTCATGCAGGCCAGTTTGTGACGGTGACTGGGCATTTTTCACTGTTCAGGATAATCAGAATCCAAAATAGTAAATAAGCTGCTGAAAGCCACCCAGAATTGCTTGCACAGCTGCTTAGATTACTGTATCACTCAGCTACAAAGAGAATATGAAGGTTTTGAAATGGTTTGGGGAATCCTCACAGAGGAATGAGTTCCTGGAATTCCTATCTCTCCCACCTTTTGCACCTCATTAGCATTCAAGTCACTCCAGGCGTGTCTGCAGGTTGTTTTGGAGAGGGCATGTTGATTCCCAAATATATATTTTTCTCAACTGGATTATGTCATTAAAAATGAGGGTTTGGATTTCACGTTCATCCTTTTCAACCTGAAGTGCCAGCAAGGAATTTATGCTTCACAGGAGAAAGCCAAAGTTATCCAAACCAAAAATCATTAACAACTTCTGTATCTCATATTCTTCTTGTTTAAGGAATAATAAGTTAAACTTCTTAAGGGTGCTTTCAGTCTGGGAAGACAAAAAGCCAATTTTGAGCTAAAAGGAGATAAAGCAGTAATACTCAAAATCCTGAAAACCAAAAAAATACCATTTGAGAAGTTTTTTCTTTTTTTACATAAAACCAGTTTGAAAGCCCTTTTTTTTCTTCAGAATAAATCTGGCCATTTTCAAGCTAAGGCAGCTATGGAATGGCTTTAAGCAAGGTTTATATTGAAAGAATTTATTTTGACCGCAACTTTAGAGAGCAGAATGGGTCAGTGAACTTTTAGATGGAATTTGACTCCCATAGAATATGCAGTTTCACAAAACCAGATATACTCAACAGAAAGAATGCCACAATGTAAGACAGACCATACCATGTCACACTGAAAATCTAGCTAGTCTGGTATCCTGTCTCCAGAAATAGACAGGAGATGATTAAGGAAGAACATAGGAAAAGGTAAAGCACACCCTGTGGCTTCTCAGATTTGGAGGTGCCTGAGACAGAGGCAAAGACTTTGCATTTAATGGCTTATGATGGATTTTTCTTGCATCAGTTGTTCAATGCTTTCTGAAATGGTTAAACTGAATTGCTCAAAAAAAATTTTAAACATATCAGCTAAATATTCTGCTATGGAATTAAAATATTTTAAAGTAAAGAATTTTGATAACTCATTTTGAAATAGCTTCATTTTGATTTTTATTACCACACTTTGTAATATAAAAATTTTTTTAATTCAAAGATGAAGGGAAATATTTCTATTTTGTTGAAAGTAAATGTTTAGTATGGATAAAAACAATACTGGAGTGCATTTGTTTGACAACTTTAACATTTGGGAGTGTATCACACCTTAGAAATTTAGCCAAATTTTTCAAATCTTGACATCTTCTGAAAACAGAATTTTTGTCATATAAAAAGCTGTAATCATTGCCTCTCTGCCTGTACAAATCCTCAGCCTGTATCCTGCACGTTGTGCTTTCTAAGCTGTACAAACATTAGCGAACACTATTTGAGCATCGTCAAATCCCTCTGAAGACAACTGAGTGTACAGCAAAAAATGTGCAATCAGAAAATGGGCTAAGAAGGAAGAGAATGTGCAGGAAATTATAATCACCTGAGGTGAACATAATTATTAATAAAAATATCTGAAAAAAATAAAAGAGAACTTCAGGTTATGGAGGATTTATATCATCATAGAAGTGGTCGTTACCTAATATCACTTTAGTAGTTTTGAAAAAAATTTCTCCTGTACTAAAAGTTGGTTTCTCCTCAATTAACTCTATATGTGACCCTACAGTTATCTATCACTATAGTAGTATATGCACATATTTCATAGAACATGAATTTATCAGTCATATTTATTTTAATAAGTGGTTAATCCATTGTTCTAGATCGCGAAGGTCAGTAGTATGGTTGAAAGTAATGCTTCTCACTGTGAAAATATCTTATTCCAATATGCTTAAAGGATTTTAGCACATCCCTCTTCAGTATGCAACATGCTTACGATACTTGATTAAGCAATCCCAGACGAAACCACACAAGGGACAGGCAAGAGATGGAAAGTACACTACTTTTAACACAATGAGTGGAACAACAAAAGACCATGGAAATAAAATCTTGTCACATCTGCTTAGATATTAGAACATTAGCAGTGTTGTGAACTCCCACAATTTTGTCATGAAGTCCTTTGTTTTCTTAACCTCAAACCACAGCCAAGCCCTCTGAACCAAAGTAAAATGAAGGAAACAATTTTTCGTTTCAGTCACATGTGGAGAAAAAAAAAGTATACTTTTCTAAACTTTCTGTTTTCAAAGATACTGGGTTCCTAGCTGGGCTCTTGAATAAGTCAAAGCACTCCCTGTGTTCCTGTTCCCCTAACCCACCAAACTGGAGGACTTAGGAACTGCACTGTAGTTGCCATCAGGTCTGTGTAGCATAGTTTCTTAGAAATGAGAAACAACATGCACTGGGGCAAAAGAGGCACATGTCCAGGTCTCATCTCAATAGATAATGGCCAGATGAACACTCAGACCCAGACCAAGGAAGGTCTCCAGGGCCAAGTAACCTAGGTGTAGCCAATCACAGACATCCAGCTTGGAAATCGACAGAAAGAAGAAGTATTAGGGGAAAAAAAAAATATAATTTAAAAATGTTAAAGATATTTTCTGTATCCAGCCATTCTTGTGACTTGGTCCTGGCCAGCACTGGTTTTACTAGTGCCTAAAAATGGTAGGACAACTTCTCTTACCCCAATACTGCTACTATGTAGTACAACTAAGGTGGGTAGATGAAGGAAGGTGAACCAGTCTGAGCTTTCTGCAGTTCAGTGTAAAATGCACATAGTTTCTCCAGCATTTATTCTTGCCCTTTCTTTTTAATAACTAAAAAACTTACTGGAAGTTGGAGAAGGGATTTAATAATTAACTGTATTTTTTTTTCCACTCAGACAAAATAGAACTTTTCTTTGAAAGATAGATTAAAACCTCCTGATTCTGTGGGATAAAAACTGTGAATTATGCCACACTACATTGCAGAAGGTCACACTGACATCT
This sequence comes from Phaenicophaeus curvirostris, assembly GCF_032191515.1. NCBI lineage: Eukaryota > Metazoa > Chordata > Aves > Cuculiformes > Cuculidae > Phaenicophaeus > Phaenicophaeus curvirostris. The sequence continues at coordinate 25,265,358 of NC_091392.1, forward strand.
GCTGGCCTTTTGTACCAACTAATATCATTTGCATCAATTTGAGCAAATAACTCATGCAAGAATTATAACAATGTCAAAATGACATTGTGGTTGTGTTTGTATCTGCCTAGGTTTAGCAGGTATTATTCAAATCTGAGTTAAGAGGTCCACTCCTCAGTAGCGTGCTGAAGTACTACCTTTCAATCAGCTGCCGCGTTAAAGTCGCATTTGCTGCTGGCCCTGCTGCAGGCATCAGAAAGCCACAAGCTTTCATAAACAGCAATTAAGGGTGCCAGAGCTGCCACATCTCTGAGGCTATTCTGGGAGTCAGGAGATTTCACAACGACACATTGCATTAAACAGAACTGAAGCCAGTGGGAGTAAAAGGGTTTTGTTACTATTACTGCTATAGTAGGATCTGGTACATCTAATCATTGATCAGGGCCCCATCATAGAAGGCACTATACAAACCATGCAAATGATGGACCTGCCCAAACTGAGTTTTAACAAGGCCAAATGCCGGGTCCTGCACTTGGGGCACAACAACCCTGTGCAGTGCTACAGACTAGGAGAAGTCTGTCTAGAAAGCTGCCTGGAGGAGAGGGACCTGGGGGTGTTGGTTGACAGCGACTGAACATGAGCCAGCAGTGTGCCCAGGTGGCCAAGAAGGCCAATGGCATCTTGGCTTGTATCAGAAACGGCGTGACCAGTAGGTCCAGGGAGGTTATTCTCCCTCTGTACTCGACACTGGTGAGACCGCTCTTTGAATCCTGTGTTCAGTTCTGGGCCCCTCACCACAAGAAGGATGTTGAGGCTCTGGAGCGAGTCCAGAGAAGAGCAACAAAGCTGGTGAAGGGGCTAGAGAGCAGGTCTTACAAGGAGCAGCTGAGAGAGCTGGGGTTGTTTAGCCTGGAGAAGAGGAGGCTGAGGGGAGACCTCATTGCTCTCTACAACTACCTGAAAGAAGGTTGTAGAGAGGAGGGAGCTGGCCTCTTCTCCCAAGTGACAGGGGACAGGACAAGAGGGAATGGCCTCAAGCTCCGCCAGGGGAGATTTAGGCTGGACATTAGGAAAAAATTCTTCACAGAAAGGGTCCTTGGGCACTGGAAGAGGCTGCCCAGGGAGGTGGTTGATTCACCATCCCTGGAGGTGTTTAAGGCACGGGTGGACGAGGTGCTAAGGGGCATGGTTTAGTGTTTGATAGGAATGGTTGGACTTGATGGTCCCATGGGTCTCTTCCAATCTGGTGATTCTATGATTCTATGAAATTATGCTATAATCTAGTTATAAGACAAGGAATACTCAACAGATTGAAGGTGTGGCAGCAAAAGATAACAAAATTCTGAAACAGAAGCAGTGCCTCCTCCCTGCTAGGAGAGCATAAATTTTGAAGGGAAAATATCCCAGTTTCATCTGTGGGGAGGATTATTTATGTTACAGGAGAAGAAGATCCCCTGAATTAAGTACAGCACAGGTTGTGGGAAACACACTGCACCACTACTGTTGCCAGAAGAGGAAACAATATATTACCTTCTCCGCTCTGAAACAAACAGGATTCTGTACTCACTGTTGTGATGAGTCTACTGCGATGATGTTTCTGAATGTCTCTTTTTGGGGAGGAGGAGAGAAGTGATCTGGCCTACCCCTTTGTGCACAGAATGGACAAAGAAAGCCAGATGAGCCTCTGCTGTTAGCTGTCATAAAGAATTTCATTTTAGCTCAAGACAACAAAAATTCCGTCAGCAAAGGTTTTCCGTCCAGTTCCCAGGCCTCTGACTCAATCACAAGAAATTATCAGGAACTCAGGTCTCCATCACAGAGAACTGGTGTCCTCCAGAAAATGCATTAATCAGTGACATAAACATCATTCTGAATCTATCCAAGAGAACACGTGGACATTCCCCACAGAAAGGACACTCTCAGGGACACCTCAGAGTGTTAAATCTCTCAGTCTCTGGGGAAAATACACCACTCTGATCACAAGTGACGTGTGCCAAAGTAAGCAAGGAGGAACATCAGCACAGTAAAAACCTAAGTATAATCTGTAGCATTTGCAAGTGGATACGGGTACTTCAAATTTGGAAATTAGTATTTTAACATCATAATGCCTGTTTGTATCAAAAAGTCATACAAAGATGAATACAATTGACACAAGTGAAATACAATATTTGAACACTTCTAGAACGTGAAGACTTTACTTTCCTGTTTGAAAAATGTAATAAAAATCAGTACCTGCCTGGGAAACATTTCAATGTTGATAAAATTACCCTTTTGACAGAAAATGGTCCTTTTTAAATTGCTTCATCCAGTTCGAGTCAACATATTATTATTTTTCTGTCTTCAGCATTAAGTTAGGCATTTTAAAGGCAGGCATAAGATACAGCGGTTTCCCAGACCTTTACAATCCAGGTAAACAATACAACTAGAAAGGGCAGAAGTGTTAAAAAAAAACAAACAAACTAACAAACTTGAACTACAAAGAGGTGTCTACTCTTTGATTTAGTAAAGGGTAAGAAAAGTGGGAAATCCTCTCAGAAATTATGGATCGATCATTCCCAGAATGGAGGAAGTATGAAAGACTGTTGGATCAAAGAGTTTGATAGGAAGGTGCTGGAAGATGTGTCCAACTGGGAGAAGATGTAAGAACAGGTTTGTGAGGGCAGGTTTGGGCAACATGAAGCAAGCAAGGAAAGTAAACAAAGGAGTTGACATGAGAGATGGATTCAGGACCCAGGTTTGTTAGACCCCCTGGACATGAGCCTTTAGTGTTCCTTCAAAGGAAGCCGAAAAAGAGGCTGCAAATGATCCCAAGATTGAGCAAGGATGGTGCTTTTGAAGAGAGAAAAAATTCTTCAGTCACAGAAATACACCCAAAAAACAAAGGCATGACATAGAAAGGAAAATATAATCTACATGTAAATAACTAGTTTCTTAATGGGCATGGACAAGAAGCCTTTCAAGTAGATGCTGATGAGCTTGCAGAATATAACTGCATATTATGACTACCCTCCAGGCAAACCACCAGTCACAGTTCTTAAGTTGAAACAAAAAATATGGATGGAGTTTTCTATGATAACCACCCACTGAAGCAAACACATTTAGCTAATGACCTAAAACCAATAAAATATCCCAGTTACTCCATCAAAATCAAAGCAATGTTTATTTCATGTTATCACAAAGAACCTGCACCTGCAGTAAACTTTCTAATTTAGTTCATCTTTGCTTCTTACTGGTTCATAGGCTTTTAAAATCTTGCAGTTTGCACCGTGTTACCCAGTAAATACTTAGAATGAAGTTATGCGACTGTCAATACAAAACTATTTCTGCGCTGAAGTTTTTAATACTGTATGATGCTATCATATTTTTAAGGACAAATAACAAAATCTTTGTGGTACATTCATCTGATGTATCCATTTGTTAAGTAAGACAGTTCACTGGTTGTACATTTACAAGCCAGAGAATCAATTTAAGTTATTATCAGTAGTGTTAAATTCAAGAGTGTGGTGCATTTAAAAAAAATTAGTGTGCTTTATTCATGTGTTAGTCTGCTAAACCAGCAAATCTATCAGCATTGGTGAAAGTCTACATCATAGCAGGAAATCTGTGAAGACCTGTATTCATTGGGGAACACCTTCATAATTTTCTACATTAATATAAAACTGGGAAGTTTTCAACAAACTATATTATACTAGAAACCAAAAATCAAACTTGAAGAGAATGTCATAGTCACAACCACATTCAGAAAATCCAAAATATTTTTACAGAGAAAGCTAAAAGATTTGGATACAGATTAACCAAGAAACCTACTTCTTAGATGTATCAATAAAGCACTGCTTTCTAAAAAGCAAAGCTTTGTACATAAAGAAAAGATTTTCAAAGAAGAGTACAGAAGACATTGCACAATGCCTGCAGTTCCAGCATCTGGCAAAAGAAAATATAAAGCTGAAACTGTTGTGAAAAGTAGCATTATTTAATAGCTATTTCACATCCTTTGACTCATGAGACTTCTAAAAAGAAGCTTTTGGCAAAACATATACTGGAAAGGATATGTCAGGAAATTTGTTTCGCTCCTCATCTCAGCTCACCATCACCAAAAGTTCATTCCATGGGCACTGAGGGCAGCCACCATTCTGAAGGTCTTAAGACTGTGGAGAGGTTTGTAGATGAGTTATGGAGGAAATTCTAAATAAATAAATTAAGAGAAACTGCAACTGATAGAAAACTTCAGGAAATGCTAGTCAAGCATTACTGAACTACGAAAATACACGGTGGCAAGGGCAGAAGGGATAGCTGCCTATATCTAATTGGTGTCTCATCAGGAAAGGGCACTCAAAAGAAATTACATCATTTTGTAGTGCTTCTTTCCCTTCAAAAATTAACTCTAGAAGGCTTCTTGAACTACTCAGGAGCAAGCCAGATCAGACACGTCAGGTAGTGAACTCTCACTAATAATTAATTACAGTGAAATTCTGGGCCCATTTTGTTTTACAGCTTATATTGGAATAAAGCCACTGAAGTGCAGACATTGCCTCTGGCAATCACTCATACAGCAAGTCAGGCTGGGTCACTCCAGAGGCCCAACAGCACACCTGGCAGTAAGAACTAGCTACAGGAGAAAAAAAACTTTGAGCGCCAGCTGAGTCCCTGGATATTTTTTTCTCCCCTCTTACAAAATCCATTATTTTTAGGACATCCACACAGATTACCTAAAAAACAGTGCCTACAATATAGTTGGCTTGCCACGCTCACACATCTGCATGCAAACCGTAAAACAAGACTAAGTAAATTTTTTGAAAGAGAAAAAATTATACCATTAATGTCTCTGTTATAAACAATATTTTTTCCAGGTGTGTATATCACACATAAAGCAGTTGCACAGTCTGGGGTTTGACAAAACTGATCTTAGATAAAATAATACTGTGGGTGATAATAGTGCGGATCATAGCCCTAGAAAAATTAAGAAATTGATACGTGTGAGCAGCCACTTTATTTATTGATTACTCCATAAGATTAAGGCAAAAAGATTAGCTAACAGGAATTATTATCTCCCAGACTGCACTTTAATATTCACTGTGTTCAGTTTCACAGCAGCAGAAGCAAGACTGCACACATGCCCTCACTCTGTTTCAGGGCAGTAGTTCATGAATTCAAATAATGAGTGTTAGAGCAGCATTAACCTTGGGAAACTTTCTGTTAGAAAATACTCCCCACACTTTCTTAACTGTTTCCACTTATATTTACGGAATATGGTAGACTTGTTAGCATTGCGAAATCAAGAAAAATTGTATATCCTAGGAAAATTTAAATTGCTCCTGTGTAGCTTTATTTATTGGGATAAAGAGGCCGGGTAGCGCAGCAATTTTAAATTTACTTCAGTCAGTGCTTAAATTTTAAACATTAAACAGGTCCTCCTAAGTAGTAATGAGTAACCAGAGGCGAAACTATAGCATCATACATCAGCTTTCATTTAGTCTAACAGAAATTGATCTCTGCTTAAATTGAGTGAGAAAATTTCCTGAGCAAATCTTCAGACTTAGGCCTCATTAGACTAATGTTCTCTCTACTGATATAAAGGAATTTTTCTGTCCTGTAAATACTGCAAGACAGCAAGACTTTCTCATTCACGTATATAGGAAGATGTCATTGCAAAACAGCCGTGTGCAAATTTGACAGTTCATACTCCAGTCCAAACAAAAATAAACAGTGACAATGCTGAGCAGAAGAGCACTAAATCCTTTCCACAGTGCAAACTTTGTTACTTACACTACTGTTTGACAGCAGTTGTTAGGTCACAGGATCACAGAACAGACTAAGCTGGAAGGCACCTCTGGAGATCACCTAGTCACTCCCCTGCTCAAAGCAGGGCAACGGAGAGCAGGTTGCTTCAAACCGTGGTCAAATGGACTTTTAATATCTTCAAGGATAAAGACTACCACCCCTCAGGGCAACCTGCTCAGTGCTCAGTCACCCTCACAGTAAAAAATGAGTTTCCTGATGTTCAGACAGGACATCCTGCTCCTCACTTGCTCACATTTCTTCTTTTCTGGCTCTGTCTTCTTTACTGCCCTCCAGCTCATATCTATACACATGGAAAAGAAACACCTGAGCCTTCTCTTCTCCAGGTTGAACAGTTCCAGTTCTCACAGCCTCTCCACATAGTTAACATGATCCAAACCCTTCAGTGTCTTCATGACATTTTCTTTAATTTGCTCCAGTGTGTACATATCCATTTGTACTGGAGAGTCCAGGGTGGGACTGAGGACTCCAAATGTGGTCTCCTCAGTGATGAGGAGTGGGGAAGGATCATGAACAGTCTTGTCATCCAGGTCATTAATGAAAATGTTAAGCTTTATTGGCCCTGGCATCAACCTCTGGAAGATACAATTAGTGACTGGCCTTCACCTGGACTTCAGGCACAGAAGTTCAGGACATTTTCAGGCTACATTACCATATACTTATCTAGCCTGTACTTCAAGACTTATGCAAGATAGTGATGAAAGCCTTGCTAAAATCAAGATTAAAAACATCCACTGCTCTTTCCTCATCTCCTAAGAAATTCCTCTCATCATAGAAAACTGTCATATTGGTAAGCATGACTTTCCCCACATAAATTCACACCGACTGCTCCCAATCGCCTTCTTGTCCCTCACATTTGGAAACAGCTTCCAGGTGGAAATGCTCCATCACTGTCCCAGGGACTGAGGTAAAGTTGACTGGCCTGAAGTTCCCCAAATTCTCCTTCTTACTCTTCTTAATAGCTGCCTTCCAGCCCAGAGCCCCCTGTGCCCAAGCTGCCATGTAAGTATATATGTATGGTCTGAATCCAACTCACCATTTTCTGCTGAGGGGTTGGAGAGAGCAATGCCAGCACTGCCATGCATGAGCGCATATTTACCAACCATCCAGAGAGATTCTTGCTAATGCCTGGCTGGGGTAGAACCAGCTGGAAAACCATCTGTATCCATTTGTGAAGATACGCCCTACATCACTTTGGCAAAACACATACTTGTATGAGAATGCAAACTGCACCCTAGGAACTTCAGAATCTGAAGTGCCGGGCTGAGAGTCCTCTCATGTCATTTGGGCATATAAAAATTAAACACTTAAATATACTTTAGTCACTTGGGCAGCTCTTCATAGTCAGAGGAAAGATGCAGATCAGAGAACAGTTCAGCCTATCATAAAGGCTCTAGTATAGATCAAATTAATCCTTTTGCATAGCTGTTTCCTTATTCATAATGCCAGAAGCCAGAGAAAACTAATTTAGTCTTTAATGCCTAAACCATGTACTCCGAAGTAAAGTAAGAAGATTTGCCTTGTCACATTGTCTTCTACAGTTTTTAGCTACTTATAGAAACATAAAGGTAAAATATTTTCAATAGTAGCATAGATTCCTTAGGCATGAGATCTTAGATCATCAGTTCTAACCCTTCATGCTAATTTTTTCCCCAAAGTTTCAGTTACTGGGAATCCCTTCCCATGCCTTCCTAGCTTGTTCCTGAGGAATTGTCATAACTAGATACTGCCCCCTATTCTCAACTGTCCCTTAGAATAATGCAGGACAATTAGATTCTCGCACACAATGGACACGTGGAGTAACTGATCACTCTCTAGCTCTTTCTTTGAACAGCTTTTTACTTCCAAAATTTATCTTCTAGAATAAAACAACTCAAATATCCAGTCTTTAATCCTAAAACTTATTTTAAACTTCTGAATATTTGTATTACTGTCTTACATGCTCAGTCTAATTTATCATCATCTGCTTTAGCGTGAAGTACAAGAACAGGACAACAAACTCCAGCTGAAACCTTACTACTGCAAACTTAGCAGAATGATTGCTTTCCATGCCCTCAACACAAAACTTGTTAGAATATCCCAGAATGACACTTCCCATTAATGTAAGTTCAGCATTGTAGTCAAAACAGTTTGTACTCACTCAAATTCTTCTTTTCCTTGTTAACTGTCATACTTTGCTTTATAGTAATTCTTAGCAGCAAGTCCTTTTTTGCCATTTTGTGCAATGTCTTCTTGATATCCATCATTAAATCATCCTGACACAGAACAGTTGTGTTTTTCTTATCTTTTCCATGCAACCAGATATATCACACACAAGGGAAGAGTGTTCTCAACAGAATAATTTCACTTTCAAAGCAGCTTTAGCAAAATAATGAGTAAAATGTTAGAAATTCATACTAGAGATGGTAGAAGTCCAATATATTCTAAACCAGGGAGAGTGGTGACAACATGTAATGCAAAATCTTTCCTCAAACAGTAAGCTTTCAAATTCACGAGGACACCTAGATAACCAGGCCAAGTAGAAACTGTGAAATAATGCAGTATGTTATCAGAAGCAACATTTTTTTTTAAATGCTTAACTATTCATGCGTAAAATAAAAATCGTATTAAATTAAAAAATACCTGAGAAAAAGGAGAGAGGTTAAAAGTTGAAACACAAGCACATATCTCTAACACATGTTCAGGCAAAGGAATGTAATATCAGGTTAGATGTAAAAAAGGACAGAGAAAGAGAACTAGAATAAAATGGAAGTGTCTTAGTCAGGACAAGCAGTAATTAACCTCACTGACAAGGCAGAAGTCTGCAGAAAAAGTTCATAAAGAAAGGCAGAAAGGTGAAGGTGCATTTAAAGCAGATGTATCAACTTCAGCTGAAGTGAAGAAAGATCATATATGGCAGAATTAGAATCCCATCCCAGGATTATTTCATGATGTTACTAGTGCACAAGCTACAAAAAAAAGCCCAAACAAACAAACAAAAAAAACCCAAAACCCCACAAATTCAGATTATCTTCTTCCATGCACAGTATGAAACAAATCACCAACGACCAACTAATAAAGAGCATGACTGACACACTGAATCATCCAGTCTTGAAGTGAGGACTACATCATAAATTTGTATATCATGTAGTGCAAATACACAGAAAATATCTACTGTAATCATTACACAGTAAATTACCAGGGAGTATTCTATGTCATCTGAAGAGCAGACCTGGAAATGCCAACAAGACACAGATTGTTTTGCTGGAGATTTTCCTTTTTCTTAACTACTTTTCCCCCTCTTTTTTATTCTTCCTTTGTTTGTGAATTATATTCACTTATGCATTCTAAAAATTAAATCTTATCAAGCAAGAAAATATGCTTTTGTTTGGCAAGGAAGAAACAAATAAAGAAACGGAATATTATCTTTTTTCTCCTATAAATCTTATTTGATGCAGTGAATCAAAGCAAAGACTGCAGTTTAATAATATATAGGCTGCATAGTCCAGAGAACAGAATAAGTTACTAGAAACTTAAAAGAAATCAGTTTCTGAAGAATCTCCTCCAAAAATGCATTCACAAGAACCATGTATGTTTATTGCAGACGTAGACTCAGTGTTTATTACAGGGTAGGCATGCTCGCTGGCAATACAAAATATCAGGAGCTGGAATCGTTAATTTGTCCAAAGACCTCTATACAGAAATATTTCACATTTCATTTCATCATTTCCCCATTTCAGTGTGCAAGAGAAGGCACAAAGAAGAAACTTCGAGGCTCGTGGCTACAGAGTTATCCAAATTCAAGAATACTCAGCTCCACACAACCTTTTTCAAGTCAGATTTTTTGGTTTAATTATTCATCCAAAAGCCTAGATGGACAACAGCAGACCTAACTCTAAAGAGTTAAATGGGAACGCTTACAAGCCTTGTGCAGTAAAAGAACTTGTTGCATCAGGGTTAAGTTAAATCCACAACTAAAGTAAATTCACAAACAGCAGTGGTGACCAACATTGATTTTCATAACCTTCGAGTGCCCAGAAAGCTTCATCATTTTCTCCAGTGTAGGGTTTTCAGGACTCCCCTATTCTTTTACATTGGCTCTTGACTAAACTGAAGAAAACTTCAACCAAAGCCCACTTTAAAGTTTCAGCTGTGTTTCAGTGCACAGTGCTCCAAATTCCGACTAGTATAAACTCCTACAGGCATATGTCATCTGCTCAGGAGGACTGCACACCATCTCCTTGATTTCAGAGTACAACTCAATATACCACGAAATGTGCTCAATGGCTCAAAACTTTGGAACCTTCACTCTGAAAAAGTATCATCTCTCATTCCCCAAACTACATTGAAAATCACCCTGAAGCCCCATTCTGCTGTTATCACTCTTGTGCTCACTTTTCTGCCTTTCTCAAAGAACGTGAAACATGATGCCTCCATCACATTGGAGAATGCCTGCATCCACCACATCTTTCTCTGTTCATCTCCCTATGTACATCTTCTTTTTGCCTCCTATCTCTTCACCTGAATCTTTTTCTTCATGCATTTTTGGTCTGTTTTATCCTGCTGAATTGTATCTCTGGTATAACAGTGGAGAAAAAAGTACATAAATTCATGTTTTGAGTTTCAGGTCAAGTAATGAAGAGTAGCAACATTTGTATTGTCTTAATTGCATCATTGCATTCTGTTTACCCATACTTGCCCTTAGGTATACAGTTGTTTTTCCTTGCTAGAAGCAACAAGATATTTGGAACCAAAGTTCCATGTGCATTCAGGATGAAAACCAGCAATAAATATAAGAATCTGACATAAGAGTTTTCTACCTAATTCTTCCATTGTGCATATGTGAGCTGCTCCCACAAGCTGTCACGGTAGAAGAATGCACCAATTACAGTGTTGCTCCTTCTGGAAATAGTTGGAGGTCTGTATTTATTGAGGGTAAGGAATACATACACAAATAAACAGCTAACGACAAGTTTTTCTCCCACAAATAAATAACTCAAGAAGAAATGAACAATGTCAATGACTTTTATTTTGTTTTGTGAATCAGGACTTTACAAATGTTTTAAGCCAAATTCACAAAAAGTGAAATTGAATTCACTTCTTTTAAAAACAAGAAAAAAAAAGACACATAATGAATTTTTCAGGACCATCTTTTTTTTTCCAATCCATGTGTTAAAAGAAGTGCCATTACAGAGAGATAAAATCATGGAATGGCTGAGGGTGGAAGGCATCTCTGGAGATCATCTGGTCCAATTTCCCTGCTCAAGCACGTTCCCTGCTCTGCACGTTGTCCAGACAGGTTTGAAGAACTCCAGGTCAATAGACACCACAACCCATCTAAGCAACACATGCCAGTGCTTGGTCACCCCCATGGTAAAAAAAAAAAAAAAAAAAAAAAAGTGTTTTCTTGTGTTCAGTGGTAATCTCTTGTCTCTAGTATTTCAGTTTGTGCCCATAAACTCTTGCCCTGTCACTGTGGACCTCTGAAAGAGCCAAGCCCCAATCTCTTTACACCCTCCCTTCAGATATTTGTATATATTGATGAGATCCCTCCCAAGGCTTCTATTCTCTAGGATCAGCTCTCTTGGCCTTTCCTCAGAGCTGGACTGATATTTCAGTCCCTTAATCATCTTAGTGGCCCTTTGTTGGACTTTCTTTAATAGGTTCATAACTCTTTTGTATTGAGGAGCCCAAAACAAGACACAACACTCCAGGTGTGGCCTCATCAGTGCTGAATAGGGGGAAATATCACTTCCCTTGACTTGCTGGCAATACTTTGCTTAAGGAATCCCAATTTCCTTCTTTGACACAAGGGCACATTCCTGGCTCGTGGTGGACCTGGTGTCCACCAGGACTCCCAGATAGTCAGCCCCCAGCAGGTACTAGTGCCTGAGGTTGTTCCTCCCCTGGCACAGGATGTTGTGCTTACCCTTGTTGATCTATGTGAGGTTCCCATAGGACTATTTTTCCAGCTGAGATCTCTCTGGATGGCAGCACAACCCTCTGGCACATCAACCACACCTCCCATTTTTGTGTTATCAGTATAGATGGTGAGAATACACTGCCCCATTGCCCAGATCATCGATGAAGATTTGAAAAAAACTGCACCCAGTATTGACCCCTGGAGTGCACCACTAGTTATTGGCTTCCAGCTAGATGTTGTACCACTGCTCACCACCCTCTGGGCCCAGTCATTCAGCCAGTTTTCATTCCATCCTCCTGCCTCCTCATCATATTTGTGACTTGTTTTTAAATGTAATGATTTCTTATGGATAGTTCACTAACACATGCTAAGGCCCAGCTATCAGAATTTAGAATAAGTTAGCAAAATTAGCACATTTATTAAAATTAAACAGGTTCATTACTGTGGTTTAGTAAGGTTGAAGAAACACTTTTTACAGCTTTGACTGTATGCTAGCAGGAAAAAAGCAGTGTGCAGAGCCTAATTTCGTCCCAATGAAGTAGACAGGAATTTCGACACTGAGCTCAAAGTCAGAAGAATCATGTCCGAACAAGACAGGTATCAATAGCAAAATACAGAAGTCATGAATGAAAATGAACGTAGCAGTAAATTTTATATCCTCACCCATAAGAAAATAGACCATATTATGTTTTTTATTCTTCTTATAGCTACTTCCATGAAAATGAGGTGTCTTAAACCTGATAAATTTTGTGCTAGGTATTGTGCATCGTCTACTCTAAATGCTCTTCAACAGTCCAAAGCAAAAATCAGGCAGTACTTTCTCTTCAGCTTAGGTTGTATCCTAACTATGGCAGGGGCGGATTTTTCTTAGGCTTTTAGCTGCTAACATAAAATCAATTAACAAATGCAGTCATAATTATGATTATGAAGTCCATCATGCAAATGAGGTCAGAACTGGGTATTTGGGGGTTTTGCTAAGTACGATAAGTATCTTGCTACTTTTTAATGCTCTAACAAGTATATTACCATGAAATGAAAAATGTTAAATTATTACTTGTATTGCTCTATTTCACCCATTAATTGATGGCTGTTACCATCCTCCAATATATGAATAAGGAGTTGAACAGTAGGTCAGTCAAACCCTGTTTATAAATTAAAATAACCCATATAAAAGAGTGTAATTTTGCATGCTTGTGTGCATAGGCATAGGCATGAAAGTAGCCGCATTCTAAACAGGACAGCAATAATACATCATGCAACAGCGTCACACTGCAGCTGTGGCATGGAACCAGCAAGGAAGCCAACAGCTCTGCATTTTGCTCTGCAGATAAACAAAGACATAAGAGGATAATGTGCATAAGAGTATATAAACCCTGACCAAATCAGACATTCTGCCTTGCATGAGCACTTTGTATGAGGAAAGAAGAGCTTGCCCTGCCTCCTCCTTTGTTATCACAAGTAGTAACACAGAAATACATTTATACAGACTGTAGTATCTTGGAATATTCCGATTAGCACATACTGGGGTGTACAAGAGATTGATGTAATGCCCCTATTTCTAGTAATGAATCAACTCTTCTGTGTGATATGGGTACCTATTAATTATGTAGTGTTCCCATTTTACAAAATCTGTTTGCAGACTCCCTCTGGAATACTAATTCAGTACTTTTTACAGGCTTTATTTGTCTCTAACCTACATATGGCTAGCCACTCTTATTCACTCTGGTTATATTTATATTCTGTTTATACTTTTTAACCTTTAGCTCTTCCATCTTCTTATTGTAAACACCTAAGGCTCAGCTACAGGTTCCTTAACCAGGGTTCCTGAAAGTGCTGAGGGTCAGTGCCTGACTTATACCTGAGGATGAAGCTGGGGCTAAGGGAGGCCTTCACATTCAGGAATACATATGAAAGGGATAGGAAGACCCATGCCCCACCACTGAGGCAAAATAAAGCATCATCATGCTCATCAGACAAAACCCAGGGGTCATGACTAGATTAAATATCCACATAAAAATACTGTGTGCAGATAAATTAATTACACCACCTTCCTGATGTATTCAGTGTAATCATTGTCAGACATTATACATTTCTCATTTGAAATCTCAAAACTACTCATACATCACAGGGATTTATCCTTTAGCTGTTGATAACTGATATTTTAACAAGACACTAGCTATCTGCACTTCAACTTGCTGTTTTCAAAGATATGGTTCTCTGTTCAAAATAGGTGCAAAAATTTCAACTTTTAGTAGTCAGCAAGGGATTTTCCAATTACCATAACGTGATTTGATCACTACCTAGATGAACAAGCCTGTGCTTTGCACATTAACAGAAAAAAATAAGTGTAATTTTTCCAGCAGATTCACACCCATAGTAGAAGAAAGAGAGAAAGAGAGAAAGAGAGAGAAAGAAAGAAAGAAAGAAAGAAAGAAAGAAAGAAAGAAAGAAAGAACGAACGAACAACTGTAATTGCCTCTGCTATTCCAGTTTCTATTTTGTACAAACCACCCATTCATATAAAAAAATCTTTTATTCAGATAAGACACAGAATTTAGATGTCTGGGTTACTTGTTTGTAATTCTTAAGTGATAGCTGAAAATAAAATGGAAATCAAAACATTCTAGTCCCTGAGACCTTACTGCTCTAGTTCTTTAGAAAAATCCGTGTTTGAGGTGGGGAAGGAAAAAGCCAGCTATTAACAAGTTTAAGGATGTCCATCAGAAGCAACAGATTCTGAATATTTAGTTAACAAAGAGCAGGAATATCACTTAAGATGCTTTTAAGTAACACATATGACATGTAAGAGTAAGAGCTAGCTTGTTTGCACCATGTAATGTGGCCATACAAAAAGTTGTTGTTGTGTTTTCCTTTAGTGATTCTCCCATGAGTAAATAGATTTCATGTCACATATAGAGCACTGCACAGTATTATTATCACGTGAGAAGTACGGATTTCTCATACATTCTGCACATTGGTAGATAAAATTCATTGAATTACATCTCATCCTATGAAAGGGAAAATAGGCTTTTTACAAAGATATCAATTATAACAGCACTGTAATTTACACGGACATGGTCTCAGAGATGTCATACATTAACACCTCCTCTTTGTTAGGAAACACATTACTAATAAATCACTGACAGACTGTGACTTGTCCTAGACACTTTTTTAGGCAGTTTTTATGGAAGAATTCTGCATTTATGTCGTTCTTTTCCCCATCTCAGTTTTCATTTTCTTATCTACTCTCTGCTTTCCAACTTAACTTCTGCAAAAGTTACATTTTACTAGCTCTGGGATCTGAACGTCTTTCTGTTCCATTTATACATCTGGAATATTTACAATTGCTCCCTCAGAGATCTACAGACAGATTCTCAGACCATTTGTCCCTTGACTAGTTGTTAAGACTATCTAAATTGCCGTATGTTCCTATTTTAGGTCTCCTGCAAAGTCTATGTCATAAGGTTATAAAGAATCACTGAATGAGATAAAATTCAATGTCCCAGTTCCTCACTTCATTGGATCTGCACACAGTTAAGTTTGAAGACTTGCTCCATTGTCTTCCTATCGAGAAGTCATTTAAATTCCATAAGGAGACAATTGAATTCTTTCTCAAAACAGAGATCTATTAGCTCTTCCCCTTCTTTCAGTGAAGTGTTAGGTCAAAATTAAGCACTTCTGGCCAAGACAGTTATTCCTCTCCTCCCTTCATTTCAGACACTATTTTTACTTTCTAAGGTCATTTCTAGCAGCCTTTTCACAGCCTCTGGGCATTAATGTGAAATATTCATTGATCAATATTCAGTCCAAATAGGACAGATTATCAGAAGCTTGTGCACTTCTACATTATGCCCTAAACATTAAAAGTCTTTCAGGGACTGATCTTTCAAACATTTAATTGTGCAATCAAGTTTAATGGAGTTGCTCACATGCTTGAAATTAAGCATGTACTTCAGAATCATGCTGAACAAGATCCTAACTCTTCTTTATTACCAACAATTACTGAAGTCCCATTTTTTCTTTTAATTTTACCTAGTCTGTCAGACAAACATACCCATAAAACCCAATCTGTTACTGTCGTTCGTACGTACAATAATCTTTAGCTGACATCACCTGAGCCTGAAGTAGACAATAAATAAAGAAGCTTATAACTGCCAGGCATAAAACAAGACAGTTACACCAATGAATTTAGCTTTGAAACATTTTAAGTCTTTTTAGAATATAGCAGTTATAAGGAGAGTTAGAAAAGGAAAGCAAATGAATGCTGCCTTAGAGTTACCTCTCAAGCTGTCAAAGAAATCTCTGACATCATGAAACAGCCAGTATGCATGGGAGGAGAGTTCTGTGATGAAGATGCAATGCTTGGTGATGTTTTCCATACTTTGCAAATCTGATTTGAAACATTAATTTGTGTAAAGGCATGATCCTGCAAATCTGTGTAAGTAATCAATTTCTATTAAATTTTTGAGAGTTTATGAGGATGGAGGGCACCTGCATTTCAAAGGAGGCATTCGGTGTATTTCTGGCCATCTAATAACCATCCATCATAAAAAATCACATATCCGAACATAAGTGGGCCTTTAAACTCATCTCTGCATTTTGAAAAAAGTCAAAGATGACATTTGAGGATAGCTCTTGCTAGATGCAAGACAATCTGCCTTTCTAAATTCCCACTTTGTACTTCCCAAAGTTAATAGTCTGATACCTTCCAATATATAAATTCATACTTGCCAAAATACGTGGAATCACACTGCTACCTCCTTTCACACTCCATCTGCTGCATTTGTCATTTCTGACCACACTTCGTGCTGTGCCACCTCTGACTTGGGCCTGTTTCCTTGTAAATTGGAAAATGTTTATAACTGGGCTCATCTTAGAAATTAGGAGTGATGAGAACATTGTCATTAACATACTTTCTTCTGTATTATAATGTAGGATTTTAATCGTGTTGTTACACTAGAACTTCTGCAGAATTAAGTGATGGTTCGTTAATAAACACAGTCTCAAAAACAGGATCCAGATCCCAGACAGCTGAGGATAGTACTCATGCCTAGATAATTGCTCCCCTCATCTGAAGAATTTGAAGATCTGCAGGGAAAAATATCTATTTCCCAATTCCACCACGAACAGTTCAAACTGATCCAAGTTTTGCAATAGGCATAGCCTCTCCAGTATTTTTAATATTACTGTATTGAAGTGATACCAGTAAAACCACACAACATTCAGTATTGTGTCTTCAAATAGTTACCATGGCAATACTCATTAGATGCTCTATGCCAAAACAAAATGCTTCAGGTTACTTTGAAAATGTGAAAAAAGCTTGAAATTGTTCAGCTTTGTCCTAATTCTGTCACTGCAAGTGTGACACAAAGTAGGCAGAGCTTTGATACTTTTGTTTTTTTTTGCAGTCAACTTTTTACAGCAGTATTTTTCCAAAATAAGCTGTTCCCAAAATAAGCTGTTCCCAAAATAAGATGCTTTGTTTATGCCTCACATTAAAAAGAGATGGAGTGGAATGAGGATGTACCATTAGGGACACAGAAGCAGAAGTCAAAATAGCTTTAAAAAGAGGGAAGAAGAAGAAGAAAGAAGAAGAAGAAAGAGCATGGCAGTAGTTGAGAGAAAAGAAGTATTTTACAGTGACAGAAGGAACATAGACAATCCTCTACACAGGCAAGACATACTTTGACTTACATTTATGAAATTGGAATTCAAATGGGAACAGGCAAAAAGAAGCACCATCACAATGATTAAGAGAAAGGAGAATTTCTGAGAAAACTTAATATCACTTATAAAACAGGATGACTTTCATCTACTTAGCATAGCAAAACAGTGATCGAAAAGAGATATGATAAGCCTTTATGAATATATTAAGAGGAGTATTTGAGAGGGAGAAAAATTATCTGAATTAAAGGATTATTGATAGTACAGAAACAAAACCAATTCTCTAGAAATTGGACAGGGATATGTTTGCACAGAAAACCTGAAGATTTCTTGTTGAATGCAAGGCTGATTGCCCCATGATCCTATGATCTTTTCAAATAGGAAAATGAGGACGTTTAAAGCTGAGTGTAGAAGGGTAGAGATCCCTCACGTCACCTGTGTTTTCCTCTGTCATTGGATACCGGTTTGGCAGCCATACAGCCTCACTCTGTTCATCCTTTGTTTGATTTTGATCAGAGATGAGTCTGTTTCTTTCCTATGAAGACTTGAGATTTTGAAAGGTGTTGCCTGAGAAGTAGGAGCTCTAACAGGGAGTCAAACTGGTTTTGGGAAAGGCTTGTTTTAAAGAAATCCATGGATGACCTGCTAAGCTGCATGTATTTAATAATGAGTTTGTATGAAGCGTGAAGCTGTTTAGTTAATGATTGCCACCAGTGTTGCTCTGTGAAAAAGCAAAAGTTCCAGGTGATCCTAAATTTGATCTCACTAGCCTAAACTCTTGTGTGAGCCCAAATCCAATATTGCAGAGCAGTAGAAGCCAGGGCATATGATGGCTGATGATGGTGATATTTCCAAGCAGGGAGGGGGCAGGTGGCTCCTCTCTGAGTCTACAGAAAACTCAAGGCTTCCCAGCTGCACCTGACCAAGCAGGGCCAGGAACTCTTCCTTCACTGGTAGACAAAACAGCTCAGGACACATCCTCTGCCATAAACAGAAAGCATTCTCCCCTGTAGGAATACCTACAGCTGTGCCCACGTATTGCCTGGATAGTTGGCATGGGCCAAAGTCAGGATAGGGAAAATGTGAACAGTTAGCGAGTACAGCATGTGCCTTGATCCACATAGCCCCAGATTTAGCTGGAGGGGACAGAATTTGCCCTGTGTCTTTCAACCTGTTACAGCTCCACAGCAGCCTTGTCCTGTTTGTCCATGTAATGGGAAGTAGTGCACAATTCTAACAATAATGCCCTCAGGTGAATAAAATCCAGCTGATGTCAGTTAGTTATATTGTTTCTGAAGTGCTCGCAAGACAAAAAAATTGTAAAAAATGTTACTAGCGGGCATGTTTATGAACACAGAGGGGAATGGATTTGCTGAGTATAGAGGTGCTGTCATATTTTAGAGTACAGCTTCTCTCGTAGCATCCATAACCCTTAAATTTAACACAGACAATATTGTCCATCATCAGCTCAGCAAGTGCTATATGAGTCAGATCAGTACAGGCAATTTTTCTGCAAGAGGCAGTTTTTAATGCAGTGTTGAGTGAATGATACCTTTTTTAAGCTATTCTCAGAACAGAACAATATTTCTTATTTACAAATAATACCACCGGTTATGCTTTAATCTACACCTTTTATTCATTATGGATAGGCCACAGCATAAGGCCATAGGTCTCTCAGTCTAAGAATCTATTAATCTGTGCTGAGTTGAAAAATTATTTTTCCCATGGGATAGAGGATTCTCTTGGCTCCTAGAGAGTGATAGCGCCACCACTGACATCCTCATAGTTATTCCCTAGCAGTTATTCCTCCACAGCTGTCCAGAACCAAGCCTGCACCCCTCCAGCCACCACTGTAATCTGAAGCCACAAGGTTGTAATGCTTGATTACAGCCCAGCTGAAATACGGTTGAGGTAGAGTATAAATCCCAGGCTCCATCTCAAACCTCAGCAGCAGCCTGCCTATGAAGGACGTAAATGCCGAAATGCAGGCTTCCTCAAGTTTGGTAGGATTCAAACTATTTTTTTCTCCTTTTTTTGTCTAATACATGAATGCCAAGCAGCCACCTTCCCACTCTCATGAAAATTCCTACCACATTTCTTGTTGGAGAAGATAATCCTGTGGATGTGTTGGTCTACATACACATAGATATACAGAAGGATGGACAGGATTTTCTTGCCCAGAAGGACGCAGATTATTATTTCTCTTGGCAGTTTTTAGCTGTGTCAATTAACCTTCCTGTTGTCTGCCACTGGAGCTGAAAATACCGCCATCCCCATCTCAAAGCCCTGGGTTACAGCCATTCATGCCAGAAACTTCTTTTATTTGAAACGGGGAACTAAGCCTTGCTCCACAATGCAGCAGTCAGTTGTTTGGCTGAGTGTCAGCAGCAGCTGTTTATATAACAGCTTAATTTGCAGCCACCTCCTGATTTTACTTTAGTTCTCCTGCAGCGCCTGAACGGTAATGAAAAAAATAGTGGACAGCTGCCACAGGAAGGTTTACAACACACAAGAACAGATTTAATCATTGGAAGGAAGGGTATATTTTTCATTTTCCATTAAGATAAATATGTCTTCAGCTCTGAGTGTATGCAACAGTTTACCTGCAGCTCATAAAAACTACCTCCAGCCTGAGAATTAAAGATTGCCCTTCATCATTATGGATCCAATTTTTCCTGAGGCTTAAGGCCTGAGTTCATGTTGACTCTCCCACGAGCTCTGACTGTTCAGCACTGCTTGCAATCTTATCCTTCAGTCACATCAAATCAGGGCATACAACTTAAGTAAACTCCACCAGGTGGCTGTGTACTGCTGCTCTCTTGTGGTCTGAAATTGTGTGTCCTAGGAGAAGGCTGTGAAGTCACCAGTCAGGGTCATGTGGAGGAGAGTCTTAAGGGGCAGAGGGATGGTGGACCCCTTTGACAAAGGATGCTCTCTATGGGGCAGCATTAGGCTGCCAATCAGACACCAAAAGCCCCTTCTTGGGGGACAGGAGGCAGGAGAAGAACAGAGCTAGACACAGGACGGGAGGCCAGTGCTGGGAGGGCAGGTGCTGTCCTGTGCTCGCTCCCAGAACAGCAGGCAGAGAGCAGAGGGTCCTGCATTCCAGAGAAGCAGGAGCGGGAAGGGGGTGGGCAACCTATCACCCCAAACAGCAGATAAAGGATTTTCTTAGGAGGTTTTCCAGCAGCCAGCTCTGCAGAACTGACCCCAGCACTGCTCTACCCTGGGCCCTAGGTTCAGCAGACACTGAAGCACAACCTCATTCATAACCAACCTTGAGCATATATTTGTGTAACTGCTGCAATGAATTCAGTATCTAGTGTTTTGTAGGAAAAAAAATGTGATCCCTGTGTATAAATTAACAAATGCAATTAACTACTAAATTGCTTTGAGCTGTGGAAGATACAGTTGGTGGTACAGCCTGGAAGGAGGTAGGCAGCAGGAGAGTGAATTATCATTTTGTACCTTATGTTCTCAGAAAGATAACTGAGATAAGGGAGGAGAAACAGGGCATGTGGAGTTTCTGAGTGGAGTTATAATAGGAACTAAACAGCTTAGATAAATCTGCAGCAAAGAGGTAAGACTGTAATGGACTGTTATATTTTAGGTTGTGTTCCGCCTTTAAATGGGGCCATTTACTTAAGAAAGGTCTGTAAGATATTAGGTCTAGATATAAATGAGAGGAAAACCAAATAATTTGTTACTAAGAGGAAGAAGGTATATCCAAGTGAGCTAAGTTCTACACATTCAGCCAGCTACAGACTCCACATAACCACAGAAAGGCTGTAGAAAAACAAGCATTTGCAAAATGAAAAAGACAATCACCACTACCCCAGAGGAGAAAAATCTATATTTATGAAGTGGACCTCAAATTCAAATTTACATTTAATGAGTTTGTAAGCACTTGAGACAATTGGGCAGAAGGCTGCAGGGCAATACAAAATATGGACACTTGGAAGCAAGGAGAGTCAGGCAGTTAAAATTCCTCAAATAGTAAAAGAAGACGGGCGAACTTATCAGTCTTTCAATTGCAGATTTTCTTTTTAAAGAGATTTCTTTTCAAATTATATTGTGTGTTACTGTAAATTTGCGAATCCTCATCTATCCACATTCCAGTTCATCTATCTCCTAACTCAAGGCTAACTCAGGAGAGATAACTAAATACATTGCCTACTTGGACACATAGCAGTTTGTGCCCGCTGCATCTCAGGAAAGGGAGCTTAGAGTGAAAGAGAGTGTGTCTGGAAATCTAGGTTAACATCTTGCTTTTGACCACTCAAGAAGGAGCCAGCATTACTCCCTTTAGTTTGCTTACATATGAGCCTCCAACCACCAAATGCAGAGGGGAAGCAGGAAGGGAACTGTGGCTCTATGTGTCTCTGACTTACTACATCACCCACAGGTTCTTTGCAGGTGGTTCCCATGAGTCCTGCCTTGCTCAGTCAGTGCCTGAGGTCACAGTCTAAACACAAAACATGTGTTAAATTATCCAGGTCTTGTTAAGTACTTGGAGTTGGAATCAGAATTTTAAATATCAAGAGAGAAAACTGGCAAAGACGATGTATCTACTGCATTAAAAAAAAACACATAAATTTTGACCGAGATTCAACCTAGCTACATGCCAGCATTGAAAGAGGATCTTCCCTACTCCACAGGCTGGGGAGAGTAAGGTACCTCTGAGAACCATCAGCCACCTGAGTGCTGACACATTGGTGTCTGCCTGGACCCATTCAGGACCTGGGTCTTCACAAGTCAGAATTAATTTCTGCAGAGGCTTACATTCAAAGAATGCTGACCACTGCTAAAAGTAAGGCTTGGCCTCAATGTGACAGACCCTTTCTCACCTCCATGGCTTCTACGGGTACATCAATCACAAGAGGAAGGTCAAAGAGAATGTACCCCCACTGATGGTTGGAAATGGAGATCACGTATCAACAGACAAGGAGAAGGCTGAGGTGCTTAACAACTTTTTTGCCTCAGTCTTCATCAATAACTGCTCTCCTCACCCCTGCTGGGTCATGGGACAGCAAGATGGTGACCAGAGGGTTAAATCCCCTCCCACTATAGAGGAGGATCAGGTTTCACAGAATCACAGAATCACAGAATAACCAGGTTGGAAGAGACCCACTGGATCATCGAGTCCAACCGTTCCCATCAAACAGGTGGTTTGTGACCACCTGAGGAACCTTAATGCTTATAAGTCTATGGAACCTGATGAGATGCATCCTGGAGTCCTGAGCGAATTGGCCAATGTGGTTGCCATGCTAGTCTCCATGATATTTGAAAAGTCATGGCAATCAGGAGGAGTCCCTGGTAACTAGAAGAAAGGTAATGTTGTGCCCATTTTTAAAAAGGGTAGAAAAGATGACCCTGGGAACTAACAACCTGTCAGCCTCACCTCTGTGCCTAGGAAGATCATGGAACAGATCCTCCTAGAAGACATGCCAAAGCACATGGAGGACAGGGACGTGATTAATGGCAGCCAGCACGGCTTCACCAGGGGCAAATCCTGTATGACCAACTTAGTGGCTTTCTATAATGGGGTAACTGCAGCAGTGGACATGGGTAAACCAATGGATGTGATCTATCTAGACTTCTATAAAGGCTTTGACATGTTCCCCCACAACATGCTTCTCTCTAAATATGGATTTGATAGGTGGATGGTACAGTGGATAAGAAACTGGTTGGATGGTTATATTCAAAGAGTACTGGTCAATAGCTCAAATGGAGATTCATGACACGTGGTGTCCCTCAGGGGTCTGTACTGGGACAAGTGCTGTTTAATATCTTCATCGATGATATTGACAGTGAGATTGAGTGCACCCTCCGCAAGTCTGCAGACGACACCAAGCTGAGTGGTGCAGTTGCCACACTGGAAGGATGGGATGTCATCCAGAAGGACATGGACAGGCTGGAGAAGTGGGACTGTGAGAATCTCATGAGGTTCAACAAGGCTGAATGCAAGGTCCTACACCTATGTTGGGGCAATCCTCATTTTCAGTACATGATGGGGGATGATGTGATTGTGAGCTGCCCTGCAGAGAAGGACTTGGGGGTGCTGGTCAATGAGAAGCTCGACATGAGCCGGCAATGTGCGCTCGCAGCCCAGAAGGCCAACTGTATCCTGGGCTGCATCAAAAGAAGCGTGGCCAGCACGTCAAGAGAAGTGATTCTGCCCCTCTATTCCTCTCTTCTGAGACCTGATCTGGAGTACTGTGTCCACTTCTGGAATCCTCAACATAAGAAGGATATGGAGCTGTTGGAACGGGCCCAGAGGAGGGCTACAAAGATGATCTCAGGGCTGGAGCACCTCTGCTATGAGGACAGGCTGAGAGAGTCTCTATAGAGACTTTCCAGTACCTGAAAGGGGCCTACAAGAAAGCTGGAGAAGGACTATTCATAAAGGCTTGTAGTGATAGGAATGGGTGTAAACTGGAGAAGGGCAGATTCAGACTAGCCATTAGGAAGAACTTCTTCACCATGAGAGTGGTGAGACAGTGGAATGGGTTGCCAAGGGAAGTTGTGGATGTCCCATCCCTGGAGGTGTTCAAAGCCAGGTTGGATTGGTCCTTGAGTAACCTGATCTAATGGGATATCCCTGCCTCTGGGATCTTTAATGTGCCTTCCAACCCTAACTATTCTATGACACTATGATTCTATGATTCCTTTCTTCACTGAAAAAAAAATAGTTTAACTGCAGAAGTCCAAAAGATTCACTAGGAATGACAAGAGCTGAGGACTTTTAAGCTTACAATAGCAGAACTATCTCAGTGAGGTCTCACTGGCTGGCTATGTGCTTCAGACCATGTTTCTGATGGTTACTTTGAGACTGCAGGAGCAAAAGCAGAAATTCTCAAAATAAGAAAGGCAGTATCTGCCATGGAAAGTAATAAAAAAGTTTTGATGAGTGGAGCAGCAGGGTAACTCTGTCAAACTCATGCATCCATCACTTTAGCACACACATCATAAAGCAGACAGAAGCTGTTGAATAAAAAAAAATAATAAAATGGCGACATATAAGTAAAGTGGGTTTACTCCATTTTGCATGCATAAAAATATTATAAGGGTGAGTATGAAATAAGAAACTCTTGGATTTCAACAACAGACTGATCCTTGGACAGATACGTTAAAATAATAAAAAGGCTTCACTGCATCAAAAATACACAAAAGCTCTTGATTATTGTATAGTACCATATTGGACCCCCTCGCCTCTCCAAAAAAAAAAGCAACTGTCATCAGAAAAGCCCAAGAGAAACCCAAAAACTTCTTCCCAAAACTAGATTACTCACACTTCATAGATTTGCCAGAAGTAGCCTGGGCATTTTCAATTAGAAAATATGATAATTTTCATTGTAGACAAGTAAGAACACATCTAATTATTGAATCAGTTACACAAATGAACATGGTTTGAAGAAAAAGCTAATTTGACCAATGCCTTGTTGCATGTCAATATCTCTGCCATATGGTGAGGGTTGAAGATGAATTATTGTTCCTGTTTTGTTAACAAAAGAGACATGGTTGAACTATGACATCAAATTATGATGAGACTTAAGTAGTACAGTGAAAATAGCACACAATATAAAGACACCCGGCTGTGTTGTTTGCTGCAATAATTTCCTTAATCTCAAAAGAACATAGCTGGTATCACACTCAGAGCAGAAAGAACAATTATGCCCCGAGGTATAAACGTATGTTCAAATGATTTAACCAAACATCTTTCAAGATTATTCCAAAAGTGCAAGGAATTTTATAAAAGCAAATGCCAGCATATTTGCCATGATGATACCCACAGGGATATAGCACATCGCTTAAGCTCAGTCTTAGATACATACTTTGATGTTTCATAACTGACTCTGTACTCAAATATAAAGCTTATTTTAACACAAGTACTGACTTGCTGAATTTTATACCCATATGTTTAAATAGAAGAAACTGACAAACACCCAAATATGTTAAAAATATTTTTATGGATTTACAGGGTTATAACGAGAGTACTCAGATATATGTTAACTTGCGATTCAGGCGACTGCTTCATTCCATCAGTTTCAGAAAGAATCTACAAAACTGAATAAATAATAAGGAGGGGGTGGGCAGTGCACCCATCTGCCAAACAATTCTCCATTAGAAACATAGAAAAATATAGGAAAGTCAAACTTAGAAAACTCAGCATTTAAGGCAGGGGAGGGGAAGAACTTTAAAAAGCCTGGGTTGAGGGAGGTAAAATCAGCCATGGAAAAGGTAAGGAATACCAGAAAAAAAAACTATTTTGGCAACAATACTTTTTCCCTATTATGTCTGCATACTATGACACATTTTTTAAGTACATAGTCATCTATCGTATTGATGTAGGATCTCTGCGTCTCCCATTGCACAGGCAGTACAATTCTGAAGGAAAGGATCATGGGAAAGTGAATGTAATTCTTCTGTATTGAAGATGTATTCTTCTCCTGTCTATGAATGACATGGTAAAACAGACCATCTTTACCTCTGTTTTTCTCTGTCCTTGACTGGAAAATAGTTGGTAATTTAATTGAGCATTTTTAATAGCAGACAAACATGATAGATTCAAGCTACTAAATT
Organism: Phaenicophaeus curvirostris; assembly: GCF_032191515.1. NCBI lineage: Eukaryota > Metazoa > Chordata > Aves > Cuculiformes > Cuculidae > Phaenicophaeus > Phaenicophaeus curvirostris. The sequence continues at coordinate 25,291,282 of NC_091392.1, forward strand.
CACTTTGGTTTTACTTATGTTAGGTACAGTGTAGATCAAAACTTAACAAGGCTACACCAAGGCATGAGGTCACCAACAGAGAGCTGGGTAGCTCTTTAATATGAGCAGCAGTTCACAGCATCATTGAGCTTGCTTATTGTGGGAGGAAAGAAGTGAAATCCTAGAAAAAGGACTTGTCCTGCACTAAGAAGATGCCATGGTTCCTGGTGTATGAACTGAGAAACTGTGAATGTATAGGGAAACTTATGAGATACCTTTTTTGCAGAGTTTTGAATACAGATATTTACGTGTTCAATTTTAATTTATAAAAAAAAAAAGGTATTTCTCGTTTTACAGCAAACATTAGAAAAAATTTTGTAGGGGGTATTTTTTATATATATCTTGTTTTACTTAATAACTAAGAAAAGTTTTTCTGACAGGCCATTCACTGATACATATGATGTTATATTTTTTATGTGTTGGCCTTCTTGTATAACATCACCAAACACTTTAAGGGAAGGCTTTTTGCTTCAGAGATTTGTCCATTTTTAGCCGACATGTGAATGACAAAGAAATAAAAGGATCATTCCGCTCACAGCTTTGCTATTTAACCTTTTTTAAGACCTATTCTTAAGTGCTACAAATATGCTGAATAAAGGTGGACAAAATAGTAGGCCAGATTAACTTTGGGTTTGTGTTTCATAAAACAGGTATTTTGTTGGAAATCACTCATTACACTCTCACTGGCCAAAATATGTACAAAACCAGTTTCTCAAAAATTATTCTTAATTTCTGTGTTAGAGCAATTGCATCCAATTGTTTAAAGTGAAAGAATTACCTATTATCAGTAAAATTTATCACAAGCTTTAGAATATATTTGGATGTATCCCAAGAATTATTTCCTTCCTACAGTTAGGACGTGGGCTGAATTCTGATTGAGCACCATGTACCTGCCAAACAGGCAGCTTTGTTCAATGTCTAAACTTATTTTAATCATTCATATCTTTTAAATCAGCAGAGACTTAAGTATTGCATGAAAACTATACAGACTGAATAATAACTTCTGCACAAGTTAAAGAGTTGTTTGGGCAAAGACGACCTGTTATATAGCTGCCTCCTGAGGGGAAGAACGGCCCAACAGCTTATCTTTTCAATAAGCTGTCCTGTCTTCTTTTTAACCAAGATAGAATACTTTGCTCCAAAACAGATCAATAAAAGGCAGCCTCACAGAGATACTACATCTGCCCTCTATCTAACATTTTGCAGAATATGAAACCTTTTGGTGAGAATCTTTCATGTATGTTCACATGTCAGAAATATAGGAGAAGAAAACTATATGGGAACTACTTCTTCTCATCTGTAAAGTGATGTCTTCCCATTGTGATTCCCAGTAACATGAATGAGTTTGAGATAAGAGTGGAGGGAACAGGTTGGAAACAGATCTATATCAGCACTTTACACTAGCTAACCTGTGGCCTTCCTTTCACCTGAGGCATTTTTGTATACCAGTTAGAAAGAATATACAAACCCTGCCAAGTGAGATGGAATCACAGCAAAATTAAGTCAAGGCGAATAAATCCTGTAACAGACACTGACCCAGCTGGTTCCTGATATTTTCAATTTAATGATGTACCTTTCACATCTATTTGACAGAGGTGAATTGTTAGAAGACAAGTAGACACATCGGAAAATGAAGAGCTAAAAACAGAACCAATTCAACCCTGACAGCCATCGAAGGCTCTAAACATGATGTCTATAGGAAAAGTTTATTTTGCTGTCATCTATCATGTACTCTTAACAAGTGTAAACTTCCCTGTGTATCAACTGTTCTATTAATTATTTACTCTTGGACATATAAATCCTTCTTAGCACTGCAGTAATAGTACTTCTGACATGATTTAGAAATGAATCATACAATTTATAAAACTCTAGCTGATGTTATAAAACATCTGTTGCACATCTGGGAAAATAACATACTTCAACATGCACAGTTTAGTAAAATGGATCTATGCAGAAACAATAAATCTGTCAGTGAAGGTGAGAGATCCAACTCTCTTGATGGGTACACACAAACTCTATTTGCTTTATGGACACTCTCCAAATACAGAAATGCTCAAATCATTATAACTGTGTGTCATAACATTACATAGATATATTGCTTCACCAAAGTGGGCATTTCAATGCACAAATGATAACATAACTGACTGTAAGGATGCTATGTTAAAACCTTTAATTTTGAAACTTCACTTCAATTAATAAATGCCTTGGCTAATTCATTTTAAATCACATCTAATATTTTTTAAAAGCTAAATGCCCTCTTTACCACAACTACCGTCAAAAATTCAGTCATAAACTCAGAATTCAGCAAAGATACCCAAGAATTCCCACACAGAACATAACTCTCAAGTAGCAAAGATCAGATTTATTACTTTCTCTTAGTAATCAGGCTATTCATCATTGATTTGCTCCTTAAAATATTCCAGGTGTTCAAACGACAGTTTGAAACTATATTGCATTACTTCAGTGCCCAGTCCCAACATGAATAGCAAAACGGTGGCTGCCAACTGGAACATACTGGGAGTGATCCATGGAAGGAATGATTTTATCCAATGTGTTCAAACCATCAGCAAAAATCATGGCCAACTTCATCCTTACTTGCAGGGGGAGAGGGGTGTGCAGGCTGTTCATCTACACAGCAGCAGTCATGCAGAGGGATGCAGGAGAAAGAGCTATGCTACCCAATGCTAAGGCTTTCCATCTTCTCCTGCCTTATATCTAATCCCCCACACTACATTCATCTACAAGCCAGTGGGATATTTTCACAGACATAGAGGAGCCTTGAAGTGCTTATCTTCCGTTGCACACCAAAAACAGCTTGAGGTTTAACACTTTTTTGTACTTTTCAACGGGTTATTAAAAATACTTTTGGTTGAAGTATTATATCAATGCAAGGAGAGTAAAGTTAATTTTGCTTTTTGCTGTTAAAAATTCATATCCTTACATGTTACATTAATAGTCCTTTTGCCATTTAATTGCTCTTGACTACCTCTTAAGAATTAAGGAATGTAAAACCTTAAGTTATAATGACTTCGAGCACAAAACCAGAATAGATTTAGGATTAGAGTTTACATTTGATTTAGTTCTTCTAGGCTCCTGGTCATTTAAACCTAGTTGTAAGAGCATTTCTATAGCCAAATCAGCTTCTTATTTGTACAATTCATCCATCTTTTTGGCTTGCAAGTGAAGAGTTTTAGGTTACATAGGATTTGTAAAATATAATTGAATTATGCAAAATTTAATCAAGAAATTATGTTTTCTTATAGCTTGAAGTAATTCCTAAAAATCTCATTAAAATCTCTTTAATTAGTACTGGCATAATTGTTCAAGCATCAAAGGAGATCTTATTCTCCATCTCTAGTGCAATTGATAAAATCATTTTGTAATTTATATGCACTATCACTTCTGGGGAAAAAGTAGCTGTCTGGCATTTCCTAAAGGAAATGTTCAAAAATGTTCAAAGAAAAAATGTGCAGTCCGTTGTACTGTCATTATGCTGTACACGTCAAGAATAAAGAAACTGTGCTTATTCCAGCAAAAATAGTGTTCCGAGATAGCAAATACCATATCGGTCAGCAATGTTATCTGGAATGTACACTGATTTATAATCTCCATTCTGTCTTGTGGTGTATTCTTGTTCATTCATTACACAATAATATTTGAAAATTGTATCTGATCACCATCAGAAGTGGAAGGAATGACTGGCTATAGCTCATCCATCCTGATGAGAGTCAAAAAAAACATGAGAGAAGAAACTAGGTGGGCTCAAAAGAAAAAGCTGCACATCTACACTCATTCTTGGAAACAGTTGCATGCCCTAGGGACATGCACACAGAGGAGAGCTTGAACTTTTGCAGTGCAGTAGTTGTGTGGACGCAGCATTTAATCAGATGTGCCAAGGAGTAAACAGGTTTTTCAAATTTTGCATCTCACTCCACAACCCCCTGCCAGCTGTATGCTGCATGCCCACCACAGCTTGCTCCGTAGAAAGGGTTGCAGCTGCCACAGCCTCCAGCCACTTCTCTGAATGCCCTTCCAAACCATGATACAGCCTTCTGCTTTCATGGCTGACAGAGAGTCGAATGAAGCCCATCACCTGGGCGAGCATCTCAGATACATCTTCTCCCTCTGCCAGGGGAAACAGTGTAGTTGTGCAGTGGCACCTGCAGGGCTAGTAGGGACTGAACAGTGGGAAGGCAAGAGGGAATGGGAAAAGAGGAAAATAAGTGGGAGAAGAAGAAGGAATGGAGTTAAAGTATAATACCATCAAAAGAGAAATGGGGCCACAGAGAGCCAAACACCATGACCCTGGGGTTTTAAGATGGAGGTTAAGGGGTTACAAAGATTCCCCAGAATCGAGGAAGAAGGATGGTATGGAAACAGGGAGTATCTAAAGGAGAGAGACAAGGGGAAGCAGTAGTTGGAAAGGCATGGGAGAGATGCAGGTTGAAGCTGCCCTTCATAACTTCAGCAAGCTCAGCCAACAGAAGGTATGAATCGTGTAGCTCACTAGTATCTAATATAAATAAATCTAAGACCAAAATCTCTAACAATTTATAAGAGTCAGGGAGAAGAATCCAGTGTTTTTAGGTTAACCTCAGTGCACCATTCTTTATCTGAGCTCCTCCACTCCTTTCCATGTAGCATGACAGAAAAAATATGAGCCTTTGCTCAGCAGCTCTCATTCTCAGTGCACTGGTATTAATGCCAGACCCATCCTGCTGTTTGTCCTTCTTCTGCCTAATGGAAACTAATCCGGAAAGTGAGTACAGGAATTGCGTACCAACAGATCCCTGGCTCCCAGAGCAGAAGAGCTATCTTCTTCAATGGAAGCACTTCAGTACTGCATTGATGTATTCATGCTAAATAGCCAAAACCCAGGAAGGCAGCAAAGGTAAATATATGTAGACAGATAAACCTGCAAACACACAGCCAAAGATGACAAACTGTCTGACCCATATTGCCTTCTGTCTTCCCTCAGCCAAGAAGTAAAGGTATAGGTAAAAGTCTGGGGATACAGAGCTGAAAAAAAAATAAGAGATCAAGGTTTAGTTGATTACAGCTCCCCTATAGCTCCTTCATTAACCCAAAAATAAGAGTTCCCTCTTCCCCTTGAATTTAGTTTTCCTGCTGTGGTGGAAAGAAAACCTACCTCTTCCTGAGTAACGAAATGTTTTCTAGCAGCCTCATTTTCTTCCCTTTCTGAGCTTCGTTAAGGCCTGAGCATCATTTCTGCCTCCTTAAGCTCAGTAGGCTCAGTCTTGTTTCGTGAGTACCTCAGTTATCTGTTAATACATTGGTCACATCAACTGCATTTTCAGATTAATCTTTGAAAGATCTCTGATATATAGGAGAATTTGGGAGGTTGAAATAGAGGACGGAGGATCATTTGTATGATTGAAATATGCTTTCAGAGTTATCAGACATTCAAACCACAAGACTTGAATAATAAATGATGTTTCTTACAAGGTGCGAGCACAGGTGCTGGGGGGATCCATCAGTGACTCCTCACTTAGTCGCATATTGGCATTCTTACTGACTGGCTGTCACTATGGTTATTATTATTATAATTAATGCTAATAATGGTAATAATAGCATTATCTAGAGCTAGGTAGAATTCTCAATTTGTAGATCTCAAAATACTTTCCAGGAATCACTGATTCCTCAGTTCTCTATTGGAACCAATAGGACTAAATAAAAGCAATTTACTTTTCAACGTGCATCACTGTCTGACACTAATTAGGCTGACATTGGCCTTTATCCACGCATGTGACCATAATCACTTATGGGTGTTGTCTGAAATGCTGCCATAAGCTAAGAATTTAAAAATCTGAAAGACAAGCTGCCTGTCAGGAGAATCAGGAGGGACATCAGCATATAAATTCTTTAGAGATGTAATTTAGTAAGCAAAAGGCTTTAGTCAGTTTTTCATATGTTTGGGGGTGTTTTTTTCTCACCTTGCAAATGGAAACTTTCCATGACTATCAAGCTACTTTCTTATCACATGTTTTTGTTTAAAATGTTCAGCATATAACTGTCTGATGTCTGGAACAAAGCCAACAACAGCTGTGCATTTGGGCATCTGTGAACCACTCCTGAGAGCCATACTAGTACAGAGCATCAACCAGAGCATCAATGCCACAGCCATTTCCAGAGGGGTCAGTCCAGCTCAGAAGATGTGTAGTTTGATTTCTCCTAATATGTTCTGCCAAGAGAAGTAATTAGCTGAAGTACAAAGCCACCTGAATGCAGGTACATACCTTTGAAGCTACTTTGAACTTTTTTTTTTTTTATTGTGAGTTAGGATGTAAACCTACTGAAATAGTTTTCAAAGTCTTATATCTTGTTCCTTTTATTATGGGTATGGGAAGAGGATAAAAGGCCATGAGAACGAGTTAGAAGACTGTTATATGTGCACTGTAAAATTATCTGCTAGAAGCTTGTTGCCAAGTAGAGTACCAAGTTAAGTATTGTATTAAAATTTGCAAGATCATTCCTAGTATCTTCATCTCTTTTTTACAATCAGGTAAAAAATTGTCTTTGTTATATTATGGTCATATATCATAAGCAGTAACTACATTTTTAATTAATGATTGCAAAGTTAATTATACATTACAGGATTCAGAATAGACTAATACAGCCAAAGAACCATGCTATTATGTGACTCATATATTTCATGCTATAAAAACACATAGTGAACATTTGGGTTGTAAAATTTACCCTGGGAATAATGCTGTAAAAATTAATACAGAGGCTGCTAGCTCAGTCACTGCAAATGAAAAATACTTTTACATTGAGTATGTAACAATAAACTTTCTGTTATGCAGGCAATCTGGACTTGGATGAGGGTGAGATCTGTGGCCAGGCACTCAAAGGGTCTTTTGCTTCCAAATATGGATAATTTTTATACCCTACTCATTACAGCTACTTACAATATTATCTTTAGCCTTGGCTGTAACAGTGCATTGGAATATCTGATCTGTGCCATGAGTTGGTGAAACAGTACAAGTGCACAGCTGAGTCTTGTGCAGACTTATCACAAGGATCAACACTGACTTAACCCTCTGTCTTCATGTCGGCAAACGTGACTAAAAATTGTTAACAAAAGTTGTGGGAGAACTGCATGGGACCAGATATAACATGAAGGCACATAAGTGCTCCCTTTGCATACTTTTCATGGACACACTAAGACAGCCAAAGTACTTCTTTCTGCTTTATATTTATTTTAATTGGAAGACTGGGTGTTCCATAAATGTGACTGTTTCCCCCAAATCCCTGTGCTAAAATTGTTCCCTCAACACCTCCATTGGTTATGCAGAAGTGTCACATTGAACTGAATGGGAAATAGTAAAAAAGTAGTCACAGGAAACAGTAAAACCAAAGTAGAAAAAGAAAGGAAGACTTGACAGGTCATATAAAAAGGCAAAAAGATGCTGAGGAGTAGAAAACAGAGAAGCAAAGGATCTCTGGGGTAGCAGTAAACAAGCAGAAAACTGCAGCGCTGCTCAGAAGTTTAAGTTGCATACTGCACTAGCAAGGTACTGGCAGATATTCAGTACATAGGTCAGGTTAAACTTCAAAAATATCCATGTCCCACAAGCTGTTAAGTTCAGCACAGCTATTATTCTGCAATGTCAGACACTTATCGGTGTGGTGTATTGAATCAGTCTATGGAAGTTCGGATGTTACATATTTTTTTTTTAAGTTATTACTTCTATTAGTTTCTAAATTAAAATATAAAACTAAAGCCATTCCTTAAATGAAAAACACTGGAAGTTCTTGAGCACCTATAGCATGACTGTATATTATACCTGGCTTCTTATACTATATACTCAAGATTGTCTCTACCTTGTCCAAAAAATAAGATAGTGTTTTTTGTGAAATACTTTTTAAAAGGTTGATCTAAATTAATATATTCATAGGCCACTGCCCACTCTCTGTTTAGTTCACATTTCTACATTTCTTAACTTTTTTATTTGCCTCTTAGTCTCAAGAGAATTCAAAAAAAATGGAAAAGTTATTAAAAAGGGGAGTAAAAATATAAAATTAAAGAAAAAAGAGAAAGTGAAGTGAAAGGAGGAAATTTGAAAGCAGAGAAGGACAACAGAAAGGAAAGCAATACATTGCAACAGGCATTTTTCTTGTAGAGAATACTTGCTATATGACAGCATGGCTGAATACAAATACTTACCTTGTCAACAGAGGTCAAAGGAAGCAAGGTATAAATGTGTTGGGTGTGGGTGCCTTTCCCATTTATGCATGACAGGATGGTACGCTTTTCTTAGGAATGGTAGAATTTCTAATTTAGAATAAAATTAATTTTCATCTACTCTGGTAGCGACAGTGCTGGATATTTCAGAATATGTTTTTCTGTTTAAATGTCCATTTCCATGTTTGTCTGACAGGTGATTTACAGAAAAGTAGGTGAAAGATTTGGGGTTAATATCATACAATTTTTCTTCTGTAATGTTTACATACAGAATAGTATATTTTAAAGGTTACTAAGGTCTAAAATATTCCAAATACCCTGGAAGTATAAAATAATATGTATCCAAAATAATCCTTTTCTTCTGTAGCATTATTCCTCCACACTCATTCCTGGAAGAGTTTTGCATACGTTTTACTTTCCTCCTCTGAGCAACTTCACTGAAAATGATGGGATTCTTTGTATGTGCACTTCACTGCATAATCTTCTCCTAATTTCAGCTATTTTGACCACAGCACAGACATTACAGAGAATTGGTATGGCATCTTCTTCCTAAGACTGAACTTCTGAAAGCCATGAGTAGAGGTTGAGCGCTGGAATACAGAAGATCAGCCTTTGAAGCATATCATTTGTCTAAATCAATCTTCCTTGCCAGCTGGCAAGAGCAAGCAAATGAAGGATAACAGAGAGTCTTTTCCCCAGCAGAAGGAAAGGTAAAGGAAGGTAGAAAGGGAGCAGCTTCATCCTCTTGCCTTAGATCAATGGAGCACAGCTTTAGGCAGTGTGGACAGTGCTGACTGGGAGGGAAAGAAGAGAAACTTCATCTAGGAGAAAAGAGTTATTGAGGTGCTCATGTCCAAAAGACCTGAAACTGCAGTGTTTTGCAGCTGGAAAAAAGAACTGTAGTGTTATGTTCTGATCCAGGCCTGAATTCAGTATTTTTCCATGTGATTTGCATTTGCATGTTCCGTGCAGACACTGTGTTCGTTCTTTCAATACAGAACTTGAAAAATAAGCTATTTAATAGCAACTCTGTCTGCATAGACTAGGAAACTAAGGAAAGACAGCAACTAATTCAGCCTAATGGGTTCTTTTATTGCCAAGAAACATTTACAGATTTCATTACTGCACTCACTGCTACTGAACCTGCTAAATTTTTCCTATTAATATTCTTACTTTGTTCTATTAATATTTATATACTATGCCTGGTCAACTTTTTTATATCTTGGCATTTCCCAGACATTAACTTAGCAAGGAAATGTATCATATTTACTGGATAAGAGTTACTAGATAATCCTTCTCTCTTCCATGAAAACATGGGAAAGAGATTCTAAGGGCTTATTTTCAGTGGCCCCAAATTGTCCATTCTAGAATTAGTCTGACATAATTCTGATGTACTGCAAGGCAACATATGAATTTATTGCAACCCTTAACATTTCTCCAAGAAACCAAAATTCTGTAAAACGAAACTTGTTCTGCTTAAGGCACTTTAGCAGGCAAGATACTGGATTTAGTATCAGCCTAGCTCTGGCAATGATTTGATGTGCAATCTTGACTTCATGAGCTTATTCTTCTGCACCTTGTCCATTTTTCTTTCACTGCAAATCAGCTATAGCAACTACAAAGTCAAATGTAGTATGTAGTGCCTGACACAAGAAGAGTCTCAGATCTCATGAGACCTATGAACGCAGGAATAAAAATATCAAGGAAGAGTATTCATAGCACCCAACTGTATGATCCTAATTTAGCCTAGGAGGCTACTCCATTAACCAATAAATGATAGTTCATCTGAAGTGCCTACAGTTCTTGATTGATAGGCAAGTGTTAAAAGGTGTTCTGGTAAGTTTAGTGCCTTAGGTAATATCCTCTTTAGTGAAATGAACCACATGTTTGAAGGGGTCCTGTGGTCCTAAGTTGAACCAAATCAAACAAGAAAAATTCAGTTCAGCTGTTGACAGCCTATTTTACTTCTCATAGAGAAAGGAGAATGAGAAGAAGGATATATCAGTATAGTTTCTAATTCAGAATAAGTGAGAATCACCCACAGATTTGGCAAAAAAATCACTCTAACATACAGTTACTTGATTTATGTGAATTGCACCACTGGTAGCAGCAGAACTACCACCTGGGAACACAGGCAAGTTTTCCTGCTTTTAGAAGTTTATGCTTTCCTGAAGTAATTAAAGTAACATTAATTCTTCATAAATTAAGGTGTCTTCTAAATAATATCAACATTTTCAATTTGTTTTAAAACCTTTTCCTTGTCACCAGGTTAGACTATAAACAGGGCAATATGTCTGCTAGAGTGCCACTCTGCAGAGAAAATAGCTGACTATCTATGACAAAGAAGAACTGTCTAATTAGTCTACATTTTTCAAAGAATAATTGCCTGTCAACCAGTTAAACCATCTTTCTGGAAATACATTTCCCGGGGCAGCAATTGAAATTACAGGTATGTCCATGTGGATCCCTGATAATATAAATCTTTCTCAAAAGCTGTACTACTTCTATTGTTTTATAGTATATTTTCAATGCTATTTTGTATTTGATGCATAGGCCAGAAAATTAAGGAAAAAATACATTTAAAGGGCTTTCAGGGCTCCATCAACAGTACTGTGCAACTAATGTACAGTAGCTCATTTCAAATAACAAGGACAATGACTTTTTTTATGGCATATGGTAAATGTTCCTCATTTACAACAGTTTAAAACATTGCTGTTAGTTTTTCAGAAGACATAATGCCCATATATTAACAGTGGCATGAACAGAATAGTGCAAGGTTGAAGAAAAAGAGAATATTAATGCTGTCATTCCAGGTAAAGATGGAAGCTATTTTTGGATCTTCCTTTTAAATTCTGCTTAGAGCAATAATGTATTCATTATCAAACTCCATGTGGTCTTTTGCACAGTAAAACTTATTCAGTCTGCAGTGTTACAGAGGTGAAAGTACCTTAGAAAACATAAAACCTATTTCAATAAATATTAGTATCTTTAGCAAAGCTCAGAGGAGATATTTTCCAATACCTCATTATGTATCACATCTTCTTATTCTAACAGTAATTAGGCATGAGGGAAAGAATAGATCTTAAACTGGGATAAACAACTAAATTAGAGATGCCATCTACTTGTTTTTCTCTAGTTATATCACTGAAAATGTATCTTATATGATGTAATCAAGAAACTGCTAAGGATACAGCAGGAAACTCTGCTTACTTATTTATTGGACGTTGGTTTTTATATGACTTAAATTTGCATAACTCAGCTTCTACATTTCATGTAGTGTAACTTGTATACTGTGATTTACAAACCACACATAGTGAATTTCTGGTTTTATTAAGGCCAGGGTTTTACAGCCTTCAAGTGTACAAACTGTGGAATTTTGCATGTTCAAACTTACCAGGACAATTGGCAACACAGCTTTCTACTAAATATTTATTCCCTTGTTGTTATCACCCAAAGCACTATGGTATTTAACCACAGGCTACTAACATTTGCTAGGCAAAAAAAGGTTTTTTACATTAGCAGGGAAAGGCTAACTGCAATATTTGGCTTTCCAGTTTATATGAGAAGAAATAAAAATCTCCGCTAATTTTAGTTGCCTCCGAAGTACAGAACTGATTCTGAATATTACATACTAGAAGCCAAAGAACTCTTACCATCTGAAGTGGCAGACACCACATGTCAGTTTTTTTGTGTTTATTTGCCAGTCGTTACTATAAATTCCTGAATGTCACCCTTGAGAAGTATTTCTGTCATTCTGTCTGTGAAGCACAAATTCTCATTTTCTTTCAGATTTTCAGTATACAAAAGAAGCCACAGATGGTATTACACATGGAAAAAAAATGCATTGAGCTTAATGAAATTTGTGGTTATTCTACTACAAGGCCTAACATGAACATTTATCAAAATACTCTATTCATTCTTGCTAAAAAACCCAAAACACTGTTATATATTGACCTCAGGTACCTATTTAAGTTTTGCCTTAGTCAGCTTCCTTTATTTATATAGTAAGTATACAATATAGCTTTATAATTGCTTTCGTTTGAAAAAATAATTCTAGGAAAGGTGTTGTAGTTGCTTATATATGTTTATCATGTGCAAGATCATTCAGAACATAATTTAATAATAATGAAAGGACTCTGGGAAGAAAAATGTGATATTTAGTTAGCAATAGTAAAAAATAACTTATTTCCACTACGTCAAAAATATTCATTATTGACTAATAAAACAATTAAGTCCATAACTTGAATTCTCTTTTCTGTATTTCCAGAGGATAGTATTCAGTAAATATCAATCTACTTCAGGCTTTGTTTCTCAGTATTTTACAATTAATTTAATTTCTCTCAAGATAAATAGGTGCAAAATGCAGAAGCAAGCACCTTCTTCCCACCTCTGCCTTGCCTTTTAGTTTCCAGGGCAGTATTTTGGCCACCAATAGCCTGTCTTGACCAATAAAGCCTCCCAGAGGAAAGGCTTCAGTAGAACCTTGGCCAGACACCTGTGCCAGCTGATACTCAGCATCAATATACTGGCCCTGTAAAGACATTTCCCCAGCTGTCTCTGAAAGGGGTCTAAAACAGATGCCTCCTTTGCTCAGACTCTACTGCAGGGACATCTGCTCTCACTGAAATCCAGTTTGGTTCAAGTTGAGTGCTCTTCCAATGAAGAAGAGGGTTTTAATTGTACAGTAAGAGCCTTTTTTACTCCCCAGACAAACGATTGTAAAGGATTTAGTAAGGTTGTTGATTATTTTGATCTAAGCAAATTTTCTTTTATATAGAGGCTCGGAAAGGATCAACTTTGCTTAGCACTATTTTCATTTCTAGAAGGCACGTTGCTGTCAACAAGATAAATGACATAGACAATCTATGTCAAAGCTATTTCCTTCCTGGCGCTCTAACACCAGGCAGTCTCTACGTGGACAAATAAAGTAGGTCATATTATATGTACAAAAATGTAATAGAGGAAGAAACTTGCAAGAAATGCCTCACAAAGACTGCATTAGAAAATCTATTACTCCCTTACAGTGGCAAAAATTGTACCCTGTTTGAGGCTCTGTGTGGAGCATGGGAGTAATTTACAGATGAATCTGTTGATAAGAATTGATGGGATAAGGGAAATGGTGGCACAAGTTTTCTTTTTCTGTTGAAAGTATCACAATTATATATAAGAAGATGTTGCAGACTTCCACCCTCAGGCTTGTTGTACACTTACTGCTAATATGTCTGGAGAGTTTGCCTTTCTTTCTCTTTTTCTGTGCTCATTCCCACAAACTAATGAAATTTCTTCTGAAACTTACCAGGACCATAGCTCTTGATTTAGAGCCATTACCATGGGTCTTTTCAAGGTTCTGTCAGTACTGTCATTGCAAACTCCAAGCTTCATTTATGTTGAGCAAAAACCCAGCACTTAGGTTGTTTTGTTATTTGTCAGCTTGCGTGCTGAGTTACAGCTTTGTGTAGATGGGGACGGACTCATCAAGTTGTCAGTGCAGAGCCAAGGATATTAATTGAGGGGAGATTTATCTGTGATGCATACCATCAAACCAAGGAGTAAAATAGCATACGTTTTATTTAAAAAGGTGTATTGTTCAGTTAGACACTTCCCAATAAGATTCATTCACTTTTCTAAGCAAAGTAGAAAAGCATGAGAAAAATAGCTCATTTTTCTCTTCATTATGCATTTTCTTTTCCTCTCTCCAAACCTGGGAGTTCTGAAGAGAGATGGTTGTTCTCGTTTCTTTTTCTCTTTTCTTTCCACTGGTTATTTCTTTTAAGAAAATGATAAAAGTTTTCCCAGACTGGACTCTTCATTGGATTACTCGGTCCTTCATTGGCTGAATTTTCAGGTGTGTATGTCCATCAGTCACGTCAAACCAGCTAGGTATGGACCATGCTTACAGAGCACAAGCTCTATGCAGCTTCTAAATGCCATGATTGAGGACACACCTTCAGAACTGTGAGTCTTTTCCTATGTGATCTCTTCACACCAGAGAGACCAGGATTAAAGTCTAACTTCGCAGTGAGTTGGCATCCCCATGCCACATCCTCAGGCAAGAAACTGAGCCAGGTTAGACAGATGTCCTACAACTACTGCCACTCTGCATGTTTCCAGCCATGGGGAGCAGTAGCTGCCTTCATCCTGTGTGCCCCATCATGCCTCAGAGACCTCTTTATGCTCTAGCTGGGCTCCAGAGCATCATCACTGAGGACTACTGTGTTACACACTTGATCACAAAGCAATTCAGCTGGCAACAGCCATGCATTTAGACGGGCACAGTTTGTAGCCCTGCAACATCATTGAGCCAGGAAGACAGCTAGATTTTAAGAGGTTGACAAAAGGAAACACCTATAAATAAATCACTGCCTAAGCAGTGAGAACATCAATGTGTGATTTCTGATGGGTTTGTGTTCCCCCAGCCTTCCCTACACCTTCTTCCATGGATGATATGTCATGGTCACACACTCACTGGCTTGCGTGGGCTGGGACCAGCTTCCAGCTACTCAAGGGCTGCCAGGCAGAAATCATCAACCTTTCTCTCAGTAATGGAGATCTCTCTCCTCTATTTAGGCACCAGTCATAACCAAATTTGTAAGAACTTAAACGTGTTCAGTACCTCAATTCTTGTCTGAAATGTGAACCCTGGTCAAAAATGTGAAAAATTAGTAGGAAGGCAGAGAAGTACATACAGAAAAGAGAACTGTATATGCTTTTATTTGTTTAGGAAATAAGGCTAAAAATATTTAGAATTATAGAATCATAGAATCACTAGGTTGGAAAGGACCCACAGGATCATCGAGTCCAACCATTGCTATCAAACACTAAACCATGCCCTTCAGCACCTCGTCCACCCATCTTTTAAACCCCTCCAGGGAAGGTGACTCAACCACCTCCCTGGGCAGCCTCTTCCAGTGCCCAATGACCCTTTCTGTGAAAAATTTTTTCCTGATGTCAAGCCTGAACCTCCCTTGGTGGAGTTTGAGCCCATTTCCTCTTGTCTTGTCCCCTGTCACTTGGGAGAAGAGGCCAGCACCCTCCTCTCTACAACCTCCTTTCAGGTAGTTGTAGAGAGCAATGAGGTCTCCCCTCAGCCTCCTCTTCTCCAGGCTAAACAACCCCAGCTCTCTCAGCCGCTCCTCATAAGGCCTGTTCTCCAGCCCCCTCACCAGCTTCGTTGCTCTTCTCTGGACTCGCTCCAGAGCCTCAACATCCTTCTTGTGGTGAGAGGCCCAGAACTGAACACAGTATTCAAGGAGCAAGTACCGACGAGTACAGTGCTGAGTACAGAGGGAGAATAACCTCCCTGGACCTGCTGGTCACACCGTTTCTGATCCAAGCCAAGATGCCATTGGCCTTCTTGGCCACCTGGGCACACTGCTGGCTCAGGTTCAGTCGGCTGTCAACCAACACCCCCAGGTCCTATTCTTCCAGGCAGCTTTCTAGCCAGACTTCTCCTAGTCTGTAGGAAACATTATATATATATCTATCCTACATCTCTATATTCTAAAAGAGAACAAAATTAATTGATTTAGAAATATAACTGCATTTTTCTGTGTTAAATGGACCATCAAGTTTCCATCATGAGCACACCACTGACATCACTGACATCTTGATTTTGGTTTCAGTGGAAACAGAATTCAGACAAGAACAGACAAATACATCAAACAGCAACAGATCAGACTGCTTAGATGCGTGTTCAACTTTGATTATACTTAGCCTATAATATATACACCCTCCGGGGTCTTATGTGCTATAAATAACTAGAGTGGTAAACTTTGTGAAAAGACAAATGGACCATGTAAGACAATATTCTTGGTTACACCTGCAAAAGTTGAGAATCTAAATGTGAAAAAAAATTGACATACTGCATTAAATGTGATGAGCAATTTATTAACCAAATAGACTCATCAGAAGTTATTTTTGCTGCAGTTGCAGTCTGCTTTTGTATACTTTTCGGAAGGAACTCTGGGCATGTCTCCCACTCTCATTCATTCATTCTGCCGGCAAAGCTCACTGTGGCACTTTGATGCCTAATAGGAAATTGTCTGCACAATGCAATTCTGCTGGAGCCCACTGAACCTGAGCTCTACTTTATCAAAGCAAAGTGCTTATTACTGGTCTGAAGTTAAAGTTATTGATTCAATTCTCAATGGAGATGTTATAAATCCTCAGACAAGACTGAATTTTGTAGGTCACACATGGCCTTTCTGAAGAAACAATTCATAAATTCGCAATCTCTATCAGAGTCCAATTTCTGGAAACCATTGTTCAGACAAGAGAAGACAATGATAGAGTAGTATTCTATCCAAGAGATGCTAAATGACACAGGGATGTTAGCATGGGGAAAAGCACCACATTGCAATCATCCATGTCATTTCACAGAGGATTTTCTTTACTACTGTATGTTATGTATAATAACAGTAATAATGTGAAAGCAATGACAAAGAAAAATACTACTGAAGAAAAGTTTTTCAGTGAATATGAGGATGAAGTTAGCAATGTGTATAAAAATGAGTGAAGAGTCATCACTGCAAAGGAGTTACTGAACAGGAAGTCAAGTTGATGAGGATATTGTCTTTTAGAGATTTTTCTGTGCCTCTGTTATAGAATCAGCACCAATCAAGGTTTAAATCTCAGGAGTTTTCACATTTATTTCTATGTAAATTGCTAATGTTTCAATAGGGGAAAAAATCTTAGCATAAATGAAAGGGGAGAAAGACACAGCATTTCTTAAAACAGGAACTTCTACATTGCACCAAGTTCTGAAGCAATTGTTTCACCAGTGGGGCCCATGTTAGACTCTTACAGCTCCCAGCATAATTGAAAAGGTTTATCTTCCTAGAAAGACGACAGCCTTCACTGCACTACTGTAAAGAGCATTTCTCTCCATTTCCTCTGGTTTCCTCTTGGCTGCTGTCCAGTAGATCAGAGATAGCTACTATGCCACAGTACGCAGTGGAGTTTTAAGGCTTTTCTTCAGGGACCACTGGCATGTACACTTTTACCATTGCATTGTGTCATTAAAAAAAAGAGTAAGCTTCAACATATATTGCACTGGCATATATTTTAGGCAGGAAAAAGGTGTTTATCGCAAGATTGGTTTTATGATCCATTCAGTTCCTCAGAAATACACCTGGTATTACCCTCACATAGTTACCTTAATCTCTTTTTTTTCTTTCCAGAATATAGGTTGTATTCACAGCTGTAATATATCATAGAAAACACCACATGGTACAGGCCTGCACTAGGGAATACACACTTGTTCATAAAGTGCTCTGGAGATTTTATCAATCAGTACAGATACAGAGAACTACCTGTTGGCTTCCTAAATGTTCTTGTGGTTCCCTTTTGGTTTAATGACCAATACAAGACAATAATGGAAAACTGCTTGCACTTACAGGTAAAAAGAAATATGCTTTACACTCAAGGAGTGTGGTAATATTCAGATTTGGATTTGAAGCCAATTTAAGCTTAATGATGAGGTTTAAAATCAGACTCTGTAGAAAATTTGAACATAGATCTAATGATATTTAAATAAAAATATGTGAAATGTTGCTCCAAAAGAGCTGAAGTGTACTGAGCTCACTTACATGCTTACATGAGATTAGATGTAACAAATACATGTATTATGATGAGTGGTAAAACACTGGCACAGGTTGCCCACAGAGACAGTAGTAGCTCCCATTCCTGAAAACATTCAAAATCAGATTGGATGGGGCTCCAAGCACCTGATCCAGTTGCAGATGTCCCTGCTCATTACAGGGGAGGTAGATTGGGTGACCTTTAAATGTCTTTCACACCTCAAGGGAGACAAAGTAGGACCCAGAACTGCATTTAAACATTTAGTTTATTACCTCTGATATTATAATTCTAAGTCAAAAGTATAAGCTGAAGTCTAGACCAATATTAGCATCCTATAAGGGTTTGAAGAGGGACTATACAACCTGTACAGAGTTCAGTGATAAAGTCTTCAGATGTTTCCTCGAAGCTGCTGCAAGTGGTGTTTCTGCAAACACTCTGGGGTTCTTATGTTGTTGATGCCTGTGGGGGATCTCAGACCAGCTGAAAGGGAGTTCCAGTTATGACCCTCTCCTCTCAACCTCTTATAGTCCCTTCTGAAGTGGTAACATCTGGTGTATCAGTCCGCCCAGCTCCTTATCTTCTTTACCTTTGGCCAGTGATGCCACTGGTAAGGGACACAGTGGGTTGCTTTGTACCCTGACAGTGCCACCTGAACCAGTGTGTAGGGACCCAAAAAATGCCAGAGTCATACTTCAAGTCATTTCCAACACACAAAACTCACAGTTCCTATATCCATAAGTCATCCAAGTACAATATATATTGGTTTCTATTAATAAATCTTATTAATACTTCTGTTTTCATGATCACCTCTGATTCTCTGTTCTGTGGTTATGGTGTAACTCTCTATACAAACATTGATATGGAGGAGGGGTTGACCAGGGGCCAGTTTGGTCATCCTGATAGACAAATGGTTATAGACATAATGGTTAGCTCATTCTTCCAGACTCATTCTTGCTGTACAGATGGGCTTTGATATGGTCACTAATGTGGAGTGGCCACCAAACCTCCGCCTCGCTCCTCTCCACCCGGCGACTCGGTAAAGCAGCAGCCCTCTTCAGCAGCCTCAGAGGGGGAAGGATATGTCAATGCCCTTTCCAACCCAAATTACTGTATGATTCTATCATTCCACACAAGCGCTCCTTCCAAACAAACTCTAGAGCATTTCAAGAGCCTCATATTCCAGTCAGTGGTGGTGGTGTTGATTAAGGCAGTTCTTCCTCTCACTATAAGTGGAAGAGCAGAAAGGAGATGTGTACCCTGCCCTCAAAGATCCACCTTCTCCTGATGCATGTGGTTAAAAGACCTTCAGGGGAATAGTAGCTGGTTTGTTTTTATTTTTAAATTAAGCAACAGAAACCTTTTAAAAATAATTACAGAAGGTTATGTCTGTTGTTCTACAGGTAAACATAAACATTGTCATTAAAATAGCTTTAAGGCACCAAAGAAAAGAAAGGGCAGGTGTGTATAATTAAATTGATGAGGCAATAAATCAACTGTTACCAGTGCTTCTGCAGAAAAACTTAACAGTCCCAAACAATCACAAATCAGTAGATTATTTCTTATAGATGATGCAGCACAGCAGCAGCTCACCATGTTCACATATGAGCAAAACTCCATTTAAATTCTTTCCCTCAACCAGCTTCCTGTCATAGGATACATCTACTTAAGCACCATCGCAATAAAAATAAAATAAACTTCTCAGTTAATTCAGCTTTCTTTCTCTTGAAGGTGAGAAAGAAATTTGATCATTGCTGTTTCTGTTTTTAAATCCCTGGGAGCCACTCTGTTACTGCAATGACACAAGTACACAAATTCTGAGGCAGACAAATGGATTTTGTAACTGAAATCTAAAATATTATTATCAGGTCCTCCAGAAGATGTAATGTTAGTCCCAAGAGCAATACAGTGATGGGGACACATTGCATCATGTCATAAATCCCATGTAATTTTTTCATTTCCATCTTTTCATCTCCTTTGCAACATGTCACCCCCCCACATGCAGAGAACTGAATGGAAATGTTTACTGGGAATATTTGTACCTTGAAGGAACAAAATGTGCTTTCTGTGTTATCCCTGTGAAAACTGAATGGACTTCCCTGCAACAGTGACTAACCAGGTACTACTAAATCCAGACACTAAGTCACAAATATTTCACACCATTTTCAGAAATGGGTAAATAGGGGTAGGTGCCAGAAACTTTTCAGGCAGTTGACATTGCATTGGAGCTGCCATTTGAATAAGATAGCAGTTGAACATTCAGAAACACAGGCACATGACTTCATAACCTATGAGTTATAAAAACAGGAATTTGATCTCTTTAGTATATTCAATTCCCCATCTGCTTAAAGTACTTCCCTGCAAAACAATGTTGAGTAATGCTTTTTAAAGGAAACTGTTGCTTAGTCTTTACCGTGTATCAAATACGGCATTGCATTTCAGCATTTATGCAAGTTTTATCTTCAAGAAAAATCATCAGAGTGCAGTGTAGAAGTAAACTTACTGGTCCTTTAGAATATATAGACCACATACAGTCATCAGTACACCCTCTGCACAGTGTTTTGAAAAACTACTATTAATTCATACTCCTGTGTAGTAGAGTATGCATGTGCTGACAGAAAGATTCTTTCATATGTCAGCATCATGGTGGCAAAGATCAGTTTTAAACCATCCTTTAAAGATAGTTTTAAAAAAATGTGAATTAACATTAATGAGTCCAATAGAAAACTAAGGCACAAGCCCACTAAATAAAATATATTTTGCAGTTAATTAAATATTTTTGTAATTGCAAACATTTATCCCACTACACTGAGCATGTCTAAAGTCAAACTCACAGGCATTTGTGATGGAAGCTTGCTGAGCTACAAGGTGGCCACAGAATATACTGACAGTTTAAAAGACACTTTTCTGGTAAAGTCAAGGCTTTAACAAACATTCACCCTTAATCATAACACCACTGAGATGACACTATATTTCATTACCTGAAGAGTTGAGCTCAGGATCTATCTGTGTTATAATTCACTGATTTGTAGCATTAAGCTGGATATATTTTAAGTACAAACTATGACAGGCAATAATGGAGAATATTTAACTACAAACTGTGACAGGCAATAACCTCTCTCTGGTTCTCAGGGAAGTATTAGACCTTAGAAATCTTGAAACAGTAGTGAGACAGATTAACACAAGTCTGTAAATCTGGTGAAGATGTTAGCTTAGTCTTTCCCCACATGATAGTGACAAAACAAGTTTCAGGCATAGTTAGCATGAATTTAACTTCTGACAACTTTCAAGTTAGGGTGCATCAGCTAGTAGACAGTCAGTTCTAGGTCTCCTAACTCAGGCATCAGTGAGACACAGGAGAGTAAATACGTTGGAAGGAAGTAAAAATGCTACAAACATAAGTAGTAAAACCCATAAAACATCTTAAAATAGCTATAAGTGTATGAGTATCTAATATAATCAAAGTCCTTTGTATAATCTTCACTTAAAAGTTCAGAATGTCATGAATAATGAAAAGCATGAGGAAAAAATAAACAGCATGGAAATATATAAACGATTTTGTGTATGTTTTTTCAATGAACATTTAATGTTTTCATCTACAAGCAACTCTTGCTTTATTACTGGTAACTTGGATATTTTTCAGTATTTAATCTTAAAGCGCTTTGGAAAGAGATCACAAACACTAACCTGGTTGTTCTCCCCATCTTGAGCTCCAGATAAGAATGACTGTGCTGGTACCAGTGCTGTGACTAGTCCAAGTGTTTCTTCCCCTTAATCAAAAATGTACAAGCAGTCCAAATAACTACAATAATATCATTTGAATATGGAAATACCTACTTTCCCTATCAAGGCCATAAGCTTACTCTACAAATGCTAAGAAAAAATATAAATGCAATGGCATTGTAAAATACAGATCTATTTAAAAACACATTACATGAATAAGCTGACTTAAATAAACACTCAGTTTTGTATCTACTATACTGAGATATGTTCTGCATGTTGCATGACCTTCTTTAGCTCCTCATGAAGCATCCAGTTCTCAGCCCTCACTGCAATGAAGGCTTGTTCCAGCAAGATAATATTTTAGTCTCTGAGAAATTTAATGAAAACATGAAAGGTATTCACGGTCATTTTGGCAGAAAGCACTAGGACAAAGGAATGTATGTTACCAAGCATTTTTCAAGTATTACATACTGATTCATTTTGCTTCATTTGTGTAGCTGCCCAGTATTCCCACTAAGCTACAAAACAAGTACCAGAAAAAAAGAAATTAGGAAAAGGCACGGGGGTTCAATAAACGCTAAGCAAAAACAATAATTCTTTTTCCTCGTTTTGTCTTAGTATCATGGCTGCATTGACACTAAGTGTTTTTCATGCACTTTTCTTAGTTTTTTCTTTTTCTTGTGAAAGGGCAAGTAATTGATTTCTTCTATAAAGGTTTTTTAAAGCATTCTTGTCACTGAGATTGCTTTTTATGACCCATTCAGGTTCATCTATTGCATTCTTCAGTTTATTGCTACCTGATTTTCTAGATGTAAGAATCTCTGCAATGACTACATGTGCACTCTGAAGAATTATTTTCTTTTTCTTTTCATCTACTTCTCTATTCATCCTATGTCCTTCTCCATCACCCAGTCTCACCACATCAAAGTGAGTCTCAACCCATTTACTTACTGGTTGGCTGCACTGATGCTGCCATGCACAGAACCAAAGGCTGAAACACTCTGTCTCCACAGCTAAGAGACTATTCTGGCAGAAGAATAGGGAGAGCTGGGTTTCCCAAGGGGTACATATGTTGCAGTGGAGGATTGAAGCTTATTTTTTCTGAAATGTCCTTGTAGAAAGACTGCAGCCCCCTATGATGTGAGATAGGCATCAGGATATCTTGGATTGCATGGATCCCCATGAATAAGAACACTCAAGGGAAGGTCCCTTCTGTCTTTTTCAGCTGCTTATCTACCCAGCTTGCAGTCCAGCTAAGTTAGTATGCAGCAAGAAAGACAATTCTAAGCATAAAGGCATATTTTCCTATGTAACTAAACTCATTAATTTCCCCTTCTCTGCCCTAGAAATTGCATTAGTTCCCTACCTATACTCCAGACTTCCTCCTGGCTGACTAGCAGAAAGCCTGCTAGAAAGCTGCAACTACTTTTAGGAGACTGGCAACACTAATTTCAACAGTCTTTGGAAAACTGAAATTTCTCTGTTTCTGATTTTTACATATTATTATTGTGTATTACTCATTTACCCATTCCCACCCTCAATGACAGCACTTGAAAAACTCCTTAAGAACCTGCTACAAACATAGGGCTTAGAGTTATTAAAAAAATAGCATAGGCAAGGGCATTGAACTGACAAAAGGAAGCACTAAGGATACTCACTTATTGAAATATGGGTTTGACATTTTAAAAATAAACATTCCTTTCACGTTCCTGTGAGGTTACAAAAAGAAAGAGGAGGGTGAGAACATCAGCCAGGATCTACAAGCAGTGCTATTAGAGCATTTCTACAGCGCAGAGCCCACAGGCTGAGCACTGCAGGGTTGTTCTCACAGTGGTGCCCACAGACATTAATCTGGGAAAAACAAGAATGAAAGAGGGTATAAAACATCTTAAAGATTATTCCCTTTCAGAGATCAGCATGGTTGTAAAGAAATGAAAGCAGTTATCAACTCCCGGAGCTGTCTGGGTCTGGTACAGTAACTGCTATGAGCCACTGACATAATTTTCCATGCTATCCCCTTCAAATAAAGCAGTGACTCTGCAACAGTGTTAATATTTTGACTTACTAAAACTTTGATTTCATTCTTGTCTTTTATTATGGGTTTTGTAGGTACACCAAAAGAGGCAAGGCTCCAGTGTTGGACTGAAAGTTTGCGAGACGTTGGATGACCAAATTTCCTTGTTTCCCAACAAGCTCATTTCAAATAATGGAAATTAACCAGATTTATATCAAAAAAGAAATCAGTGCTTTCCCTGGGTTTTGTTAACCATGAAACAATCGCTAAATATAGAACATTCCTAGTACCTCTGTTCATGACACTAATAAATTTTGCAACAAAAAATGGCATAGATATTGAATTACTAAAAAGGAGCATTTGCTCATTGAAGTGTAGGCTGGTGTTCTGCCACAACCATTACTTTGTATTCTTGTCAGGCTAGAGGAAAATACAGGCAAAAAACCCCAAATAAAATTAATCAGAACAAAACATCTACTCTGCTGATTATTTTAGAATTATTTTAGATTATTTCATTTAAATCTTAAATAATTTTTACTTACTCCATGTGCCCCTAAAATCTGATTGCATGTTTACTTCCTTTTTTCATATTTCACACCCAGGACTTCAGTCTTCTCAACACTGCATAATTATTTTTTCAGTCATAATCCCTTTTTCCTTGCCCCTGCTTATAATCTCAGGCCTCTTTCTCCCTCCTTTCCTCCACAGCCAGAAAAGGTCAGAAATCTCTCCAGTATCATAAGTCTTTTGGCATTTCATCCATCTTGCAAAGGTCTGAGTCTACATCTGATTCAAAGAAGTTTTACCAATTGCCCAGCTTCATGGGCTAAGCCTGAAGAAAGTAAATTGATTCATCGTGTTTTCTTCAACTCTTCCATCTGCCTGGTGTCAGGGGAGAAAGGGCGATGAGTTGTGAGGGTGTTTTTCAGCACCTTACTTGTCTGGTTGGTCTCTGCCTCTCCAGGAGCTGGCTCTGCTTTGAAGAAGGACTTTGAAGGATCCATTCACTGCCATGACACCCACTACAGCTTCTGCCTACACAGGGTGCACATCATCATTCTGGGGCTCTCTGAAGTAGCTATTCCCTGGGAGTTTTGACTCTGCCTTGAGGCAGAGTTTGCAAGCACCTATAGTGGAGCTTTAGAAGAGCTTTCAGTGATCATACCTCTGTTGTCCCTGTTTCTATCCAGGTCACCTTCATCAACATGTCATTCATTAAATATAACTTTTTTATTCTTGCTTTTATTGCAGCTCTGCCTGCACTGCATCTAAAGCTGCAGTGATCTTGGTAGTTCCCTGGTTTATAATTAAAAAGTAATACTAGGATAGCAAAAGGCTGCATGCAGTGCTATAGGGTACAATAACACAATGTTAGAATCCCTGAAGCATACTTGTTTGTGCGAGGCAGGCTTTTCTTGACAAGTGTCAGTTTATGAGGTTTGACTTAATCATGCAAAGGCAAGCAGCAAAATTAATCTTACTCTGTGACTGGTTACTCCTACCTACAGTACTTATTTTATATTTCTGATTGTTTATACATAACAGGATGTATTAGTATTTACATATCAAAATCATCTGGGTTTAAAAAAAGTCCTAATCTATAAAAGCATGTTGGGATGATTACACGCCCTGATGAACACACCCTACTGTGTTTGATGGCAGCTAAGCCTCCAGTTTTGGTTGATTCCTTGACTGCTTTATATGCCACACATTGAGAAGTAGCATGTCTTGGGACTGATTCTCCTGCAGGGAAGGAAGATTGTATTTGTGACAAAAAAGTGCTGAGCTGTCACTAAAGGTGTCGGGTCCATTGGCGTTTTTGTAGTCCACTCTTTTCAGTATCTATTATACATAGTCACTGGCTCCTACTGATATAGTTTCTAATCTGAGCAGCATTTATTCTTAAACCCTTTGGTCTGAGAAGGAGTATTGTTGCCATTTTCACAGCTGGGTAGAATGAGGCACAAGGATTTCAAATTATTTGCCCAGGATCACAGAGGGAGTTCCTGCTCCTTTGCAGTGTAAGTCTGAGCTACAAATGCACTACTCAATTCTGAACTCTCATGTTCCTTTGATGAACAAGCAAAGCAGGGCAGTGTGCTGGCAGCATCAGTCTGGCATGAGGCCACACACATCACTGAGGAGCACACAACCAGCAGTGAGGTTACAACAGGCTGTGCTGATCACATATTTTCTCTTCTGCACAGCTCCCAGCCTTATACATCAGGGTTTCATTGCTGGACAGAAATTCTAGGGTTAAAAGCCATTTAACTACGAAGTCAAGGTTATTGTACAATCATAAAATGGGGTGAGACTATAAGGTCACTGAAGCACCCTGCCAAGCGCACATGTCCTGGAATTACACAGGCACCCGGACAAAGGCAGTTTCAGCACAGGCTTTTTACTGTTTTCATCCTGCTGCAGCTGGTGCAGCAAGCACAAAACCGGGGCCATTACTGGCAAAGAAAACAAACTGCTGCATAGAAGACAAGGCTGCTACACCGCGCTTGTGCTTTGCTTACAGCTCTGGGCCTGAGACCTTTGGATACCAAAAGAAGCCTCTTGTGCCCCCGGAAGCCTCCCTGGGACTTCTTAAAGGGAACAGTAACAGTTATTAGACATGAACAAAGACGTCAGATTGAAAAGGCATCCTGTCAAAGTGACACAAGATCTCATTTTGAGTTTTGCTATTGGCCCTGGGGAGAGAAGGCACAGAGCTGTGTACTTGAATCCTCAGTCCTCTGTGTTGGATAAAAGGCTTCTGTCTTCCCTGAGGATATAAACCCATCTTTTTTTAATATTGCAAATATGTGCTTTCTGGCTGTCTTTGAGATCCATACAGTCTCTAATGAAGAAGCTGAGGGATATAACATTCTTCCTTTTGGCTCTTCAAAGCACTTGCCCCCAAAATTACATCACCTAGAACATCACTTAGTCATCTTCCAACACGCAGCTTAAATCCAAAACTCTTAAAAGCATTGACAGCAGAAATCAAGCCGGATAGGGCCTTTGTGCTAAACCCCAACACAGATTTTCAGAGCTCCCCTTGGGAGCTATTCCCAAGGGGGAGGAGATCAGGATTAGCTGAGCCTTCCCACAGTCCATGGCTGCCAACAAGACTGGAGTACTAAGTGAAGGATAAGGGGTGAGAAGGAGTATAAGAAATAAGAAGACCTGTTTTATGTGGATAGATTGTGCTGGGATTGTTTTTTTCCTTTTCTCTCATTTAAGCTTCAGAAAGATAAAGTAGCCAGTAGGTTTGCCATGCATGTCCCTGATGTTTCAGATGTATGAACATACTGTAATTATAAGATGGAAATCTATGGAAGGATAATGTGCTCACTTTCTTGCCCAAAGTCTCTTACAAGGGACCAAAATTGCTCCTTTTGTTACTGGAAGAAAGATAGTGTTTAATATTAAAACTAATTTATTCTAAATCTGGTAGCTCCAAAGAGTTCTACTTGTAAATAACTTGGTGATCTAATTTCTTTTCAGTTGCCTGTGCATTTCTTTGCCTGTTGAAGCTGTAAGAGTCAATAACAGAGAAATACTTCAGTGAATTGCCATTTCATACAAACCAGTGACATCAAATTTCTCCTTGGCCTGATCTGTTAATTAGCAAGAGTTTTGCTGAACCTAGCAATTGTCACTGATGTTTGATAATATGTTTAGGTATTTGCCTTCCTTCATTTCTATCATTTTTGATAGATAATATTTTATAATAGCTTTTAAATTGTCCCATCCCCTCCACTATAGCTTCTTCATTAATGACAGTCTACCAGCTTAAATATACTGCATCTAATAACACAGTGTTTGATATTCTCTGACTACTTTAAATTTACAGTTTCTCCTTTCCTGCCCACTCTCACAGAAGAATATCATATTTTGATCCATGTCTCCAATTTATATCTCCTAAATCGCAATATCTCTCGCCTTTTCACTGCTGTTTAAAATGTCCTCCAAGCCATCCATCATTTTAGGTCAGAGTGGTGCAGTGAGGGAGATGCAGCGCTGCTCTGTGATTGCACTGAATCCATTACAGTGCTGGGCCAGTCAATAGAAACAGCAAAAACCCTGCAATATAACAAACAAGAACCTAGCAGATTGATTACAGTAAAGGAGAATACTAATGCCTTAAATTAAAAAATCTGACGGTATCCTCAGCTATTTCTCACATTTGATGCCAGGCTGTACTTGCCTTCAGCACAGACCATGACAGCCTGCAGCATAATAACAGGGATGGAGACAGCCCTGGTCCAGACAGGGGGAGAGTCAGGGTAAGGAGATGAAGGGCTGTGCAGCCATTCAACTGTAGAGCATAGACATCAATGTAGAAATATATTTTGTGTCCACTGAATCTAACAGAAAGAACAAAGCCCCTTTATCCCTGCTAGTATATCTGTGTCTGCTTGTATCTTGGATTTCCTCAAAAAAAAATCAACACAGCTAATTCACCTGTCCTGTAGTTTGCATATGTCCCATGCATTTAACCTGTCATGACTAAAAGGTATGGACTCCTATGATATTTATTCATCTTCCAAAAGTTACTAAAATACGTTGTATTTGAAATCATGAAATAAGACAATTGCTGCTTCTCAAATGTATTTCTAAAACACACAGACTTTTCCACAATGGTTATTTGCACTTTCTTAACCTTCAAGCTAGTTTTGCTTTAATCTGAGTGTACATAATATTTGCTTGTATATGTATAAGAGTATTTCTATATACAGGTAATATTTCTGTATATTGGGCTTAAGCATTCAGTCACTCCATTGATGAGAAAGCCCTGAGCTTCGGTGGTTCCAAATGTGTGAGTAGGAAACATAAGCCTTGATCTTCCAAATTTGCTAAAAGCTTGTGTCATGGATTCTGATAGGGATTTGACCACAACACTACTGAAAATGACATAAAAATGTTACTGTCATCAAAAAGCTTTCCATTAATCTTCTGTGTGTGCTGATAGGTAGGATATTTTTCCCTTTATGGTTAGGGGACAGATTCCAAAGTTGATGTACGTTGACATACTGACCATCTTCAATCATGTAGGAAGTTGTCTATTTGAGGTTTTGGGATTCGCCATAGCAATAAGAAGAGAATATTCTTATTCTTCCTA
The DNA here is from genome assembly GCF_032191515.1 of Phaenicophaeus curvirostris. NCBI lineage: Eukaryota > Metazoa > Chordata > Aves > Cuculiformes > Cuculidae > Phaenicophaeus > Phaenicophaeus curvirostris. The sequence goes on from NC_091392.1 coordinate 25,319,953, forward strand.
CACAGATAGAGAAAAATAGCCATATTATTTGAATAGTCTTACTCCTCCATATATCTAGATCATCTCCTGTTTATCTTTGATACCTATTTGTACTTAGGTAGTATAGGACCAGATTCTGTTTGTCTAATCAATGTGAGTGGGTTGCTGTCTTCCTAGTAGTTTCATCAAAATAAATGAATCTACCAGAGAGTTAAGGGCTAAAGAATAAAAGTAAATAAAGCATACTGTCATCCATCACTCACATTTTATGAAAGCAGAGGCAAAAATTCAGCAGGAATCACTGAGAAGAACAAAATACCTATATAAATGAGTACACAACTAGCCTTGTCTGTACGTTTTCATTTCTGTGTAAGTTTGGTTATTTTACTTACAGCTTTGGAGACAGAGAATGAGGAGCAGACAAGTGTAATTTGCAATTGAAAAAAAAGGTCCTTTTCCTGTGCAAAACCAACTTATAAGTTGATAGATATCTTCTCTTGAAAACTGAGTTTGATGATTCATGCTTAGGTTTTAAATACTACGAGTGCAACACAAAGGGGGTTGGAACTAGATGACCTTTAACGTCCCTTCCAACCCAAAATACTCTATTATTCTATGATTCTATGATACTATGCACTTGTACAATATCTGCTAGCAAAATCCTGTGAGCCACTACCATATTTTTGGAGAACATGCTTTTCTGCGGTAGTAGGATGCCTTATGAGGAGGTGACATAGAGTAAAGATGCTTGTTGCCAAGTACATATCTCAAGTGTTAGAATAAAGGGACAAAATACCTTGAAGGAAGAACAGGAACATGGGATTGGTTGTTGCAATGATTACAATACTTTTGTTCAGTTTGCATGAGATTCATCTCACCTAATTTTAGCACTCTAAAACTTATTTGTTAAATTTGAACTAGCCATCTAGAAGCTCTTTTCTCTCTCAGAAGAGAACAGCCTTTAAAACAGATTTCATATTCTAAGATAAGTAGTGTTAATTATTCTTTGGTGGAGTCCTCTTTCTACTGGCTATCCAATAGAATTGGCTGTAGAAGCCTAATTTAGTTTAGGCCAAATGCATAACATCTAGGTGGTTAAAGCCAGCTGAGATGACTCCCACCCTGTTAGACGTTTAGTGGGTGAATCATTAATAGTACAAGTTTTTAATTGGCAGATGCAAATATTTTACTCATAGAGACCCTGCAGGGATGAGCTTTTGGTCCAAACCTAGCAATTTCAAAAGAGAATTAGATAATATCAAGCCCAGGGTTCCCTCCTTGAACTAGGTCCTACCTTCACAAGGACTTCAGGTTTTGGTAGGACCCTCGTTTTTTCATCTCTACCAGGAATTGGAGCCCTAAGCATTGTGCTAAACTTCTCAGGCTGGCAACAGGGAATATAAGAGTGGCCTTTAATAGTCTCTAAAGAAAACAAGACCAGACTGGCTGATCCCAGCAGGAACATCTGGTAGGGTGGCAGGGGATGTCTGTGAAATTTTGTAATCTCTTGTGTATCTTTCAGAGCAAATGGACAGACTGGTCCTCTCAGCAATGGCACTGTTGATGTTCGAAATTCAGAAGCCAGATAATGTACTAGAGATGGTGATCACACTCTATAGGTTTCTTCATTTGTGTTATTCCTTCATATCGTCATGTTTTCATAAAGGCTGGTGGTGGAATTCAGGTGGGCAGATTTGAGAATTTTTCTCTATATTATCTTAAATTAATATAGTTTCCAGCTAAAAACTAGAAACCCCAGCTAAGAACTAGAAACCCACTGCAGCTACACCAGATGCAATCACAAACTTGTTACCATCTTTTATTTAATTTGTGTAAGTCATTGACATGTATGAGTTTCACACTATGGTACTTAAGTGTCCTGTGTAAGACAGCCACTTCTCTGCTGGTCTGTGATTAACCACAGCTGCTAATCTCAGTGCCATCTCCTGCCTTGCTAGACTGATTCCTGGCTAATGAATGACTCATTTAAATACTTTTCTTCCACTAAATAGAAAAGCTCAGCTATACTTTATCATATCAAGGAACAATAGTTAACACTAGGTGTTCGTCCCAGTTAGCTATTCATTTGCTCACTAGGTACAAAATAAACTTTCTCATGAATAACTCTTCTGAATGCACCTCACAACTTTTGGCAGTGAAGGAAATACATATTTTTATCACACACTTCATCTCACTGACTGCTTTCCATCTTTCCTAAGTATCTTTGTGTGCTCTTCTTTCCCTTACATAAGCTGCTATACATGTTTTTCTTAGTCTTCCTTTGCCTGTGTCATCCTTACTTAGTCTAGTCTACAGTATATGGTGTCTGTCAAGAGGTGGCACAGCATCTATAGAAAACAATCAAATTGCCATGTTGATGCTGTTAAACAACTGGTTCAATTTACACCATTTGCTTGTCCTTGTGCTCTCATTTTAAACTTTGTCAAACAACAATAGCTTGTATAATTTCTGTTCGCAAAGGACATCTTAATGCCAGGGTTTGTTCTCATTACATTTTTTATCAGGCAGATAGAATTCTGAGCCCTTTTTGTTCTCATTAACATTTATTAGATGAATGGAGTAATCGTGTGTCATTTTCTGGTCTCTAATGATCTTTGCAGGAAGAATCAGCCAACTTCTCTCTGAACAAGGTGGGGTAAGCTGTTTTTAGGTATTATACTTGCGGGTTTTATAATCTTATTTCTGAGGAATGTCATGGGTTTCAAAATAATAAGCATTTTCCTTCAGGCAATATCTCTTTAAGGGACATGTCACATCTGGCTGTCATAATCACCATGTATTATTCCACATGATGGAACATGGCATGAGTGAGCAACTGGTGGTAGCAGAGTACACAGGAAATCTGGGGAAAGCAACACTTCCTCTGGGTGCGCTTAAGCAAAGCTTTTCCTGTCCCTTAGATCTGAAGTATATGTTCCCTAGAAAGGAACAAGAGTCTAGCAGAAAAACAACAAAAAAATGAAGGTACAGTGGTACATTCTGCAATTCTGTTTGCCCAAAAGATTCATTTTGGACTGAGGAAATAATCAAAGCATTCTTTTTTTCTTCTTCCCCAAATTCAGGACCTGTGTAAATGTCCCTGTTCTGGCCTTGGCATTTTGTGAACTACTACCCAGCAAAAGGAACGTAACTGCATGAGGAACCTCAGAGCCCACCACAGGAGTCATGGCAGGTCAGATGTCTCCAAAGAAGGACCCAAACCATTGCTTAGAGAACTGCCTTAGCCAGTAGCAATAATGGTGGCCAACAGGCAGTATCTGAAATCATGCGCGTCTTCAGGCCTCTTTATGAGAAATACCTGTGTCTGATCAAGATGCACAGGGCAGTACCTGGCTTCAGCCTCTGTGCCTCAGTGCTTTGAGGTCAGGTCCTCTAGCAGTGTCTAGGGGTCTAAATCCCTATGCCTTACTCTGAAGGAGCAGTTCTGCCTTTTGGCTACAGAAGAACCTGGCTGGAAACACTCACTCCCATGTTGCAGCCAATGTAGCATATGCCGGGAGCCTTGGGGCTGGCCAGACAGCTGCAAGTTGTAGCAAGCTTAGTGGGATCCAGCAGCTTCATGGGCCAGGACACAGTCCCACAGGACCCGAGTGAAAGAGAAAAGCAAGCAGGATCAACCAAGAGCACTCCACACCAGCACCAGCCCTGAGTTGACTCTAAAGCCAATCCTGAAGGTCAGGGGCGCACTTGGGGCCCTAAGTGGGCAGTGACAAAGCCCTTTTCATACTTGTTTCATACAGAAGTACATCAATCCTGCAACCTGCTCCAAGTACCCATGTCTTTCACTGCATGTGGTCCCTTCTCAGCTGCCATTTTCACAAGGATGAAGGGGTAGAAGCAGCCCCAACACAAGAGGGCCATGCCCTCAGCCTATGCACCTTCATATCAGAGGAGCTAGAAGGAAGGTGCAGCCAGAGGGGCAGCAAGTGTTGGTTTAGATGTCAGCACTGCAAAAGAAAACTAAAAAGTGAGGACCAATAAGAGAGCTAAAATACTTCCTGCCCCACAGCAAATCATCTCTGGACCATGCTCTCTTAAGATTCCCTGGCCTCGGTGAGCTCTTTCATTATCCCACAGAATATAGAAGATGACATAAAATAAGAATTTAATAAAGAACCATGATCCCAGTATGATTCTAATCTCAGCAATTTAACAGACAAAATGCATACATTGGAAAAGAGTGGTATCATACTTTGTCTTAATTAATACTGTCTCCAGGCTGCAACTGAGTAATAATTAAATGCAAAAAAACCTGCCTTTATGTAGTGCTAGGGTTAATATTTTATGTATGGTAGGAGTGAAGAAGGAACAGAATGATATTATTTGTCTGCCAAGTCAGGCAAAATTGATCTATGCAGAACATTTTATATGTAAAAAAGAAACATATTGCTCACTAGAGAGTAAAAATAGGACTCACATCATTAGAATACTAGAAATAATCTAATTTGTATCATAGATCATGTCACTATAATTACAGTATTTTTGAAATGTTCATAATATAGTCTCGTTCTCTGTCTTAGGGAATTGTGTTGTTTTACTTACTGTTACTAGTGGGCACATGTTCCATGTTATGCTCCTGTAGCTTTAGATAAAACGGACAGCTAATACTGCAGAGAGCTACTCAATAAGATACAAAACATTTAACTGCATCTATTTAAGAAGCCGTCTGAATAGCAGAATTTATTGCAAATAAGATAAATCACTGCCAATATTAGCAAGTTTTCAAGTGTCTCTGCTCTCGATTAAATTACTCCATCACCTTAAATAAAATCACCTTTTGAAGGGAAACTAAAACCTCAGAGGCTTTTATCTCCTGGCCCCTACTGTCTACCCACATGCACTTTCCTGACCTCCGCTAAACCCCATCTTGAGTCCTGCATCCATCAATTACAGTGACAGATGTTCCCATTTTATACTGTATCTGGCAACCAGAGTGAATCCTGTTCTGGAGTGCCTAATGCCACCATGAGTTTAGCGTCTGTGCCCCTCAAGGTCCCAGCCTCTGCAGGAAGGGATTTTCCACATATAGTACCTTGGCAACTTTCTTCCAAATGGACAGTTTGCTTTGAAAATACCACAAACAGGTGAATTACCCCCTCCCCCAGACACACTGCTAGATTTCTAGGAATGCAACTATCATCTCACCTTTTCCAAAATCTGGTCCCTCCCATCTACATATTTATCTCCTTATTTAACTTAGCATCTTTGCTACTCATTCAGCAAAAGCTCAGCATTACACCTGTCCTGCCCCTTTGTACTAAATTGAACCCACCATGGAGCCACTAAGTCAGCATGCACTGTAGCTGAGCACAATGTTTTGCATTTGTAAAATAAGCTCAGGATTGTTTAATTTGGCACTCAAGAGGGATAAGAAGGGCACACCACAGAAGGGGGAGGAAGCCTTTCACATCAGCTACTTTGATACTTATCTCTGTAGCCACTGAACTGTTACTAACATAAATTGTTTTTTTTTTCTCAGCAGTAAAAGAAAATACATCCTGAAACATTCACATTCCATAACTGAAAATTATAATATGTGATGACACTCTTTGCCCTGGAAAATGCACGTATCTCCTTAATCTCCAGCCTGATAGCACACTGGCTTCTTTTCTGGAATAGGGTTATTGAAAGATGGAAGTTTAGGGAGTACTGCAACGCTCATGCACTGTCATAGTACTCTCATATCTTTCAAAGTTATGCTGTGCTAAGGTGCAAATTACTAGCCAAATGGGATTTTCAGGAAGACATCTATAATTACCTTCCTAAAGGCAAAGATATCTGCACTTATTTTGGCTTTGAACCAGCAAGGCATTTAATAACACATTTATTTTTCCGCATGAGACTGGAGCAATTAATTTCAAGTGAAAAGATAAGGAAATACTTAACTGCTTTGCTAGACCTGGGCTATGAATTGCACTATAAATTAATGCTAAGGAAGTAATCATGCCTTTCCGTGTGATAATTTAGTAAGGGCAAAAGAACTGGTTGAGGAATGGAGTCTCAGGGAAAAAAAAATAAACAACTCAATACTGGAAAGAGAGGAGTGGACAGCCTGTGGGAAAGCATGGACATCTCAAAATGGTTGACTAAGATTTCCATGCAATGTTCTGATCCCATTCAAATCTGTAAGTCATTGATGACTGCAGCCTTCATGCACAAAAGAAACCTCTGAAGATTTGCAAGACTATGAGGTTAAAGACAAGGCTCTTGAAACATGCAGCCCCAGAATAGATTCTCAGTTGACAATAAATGATACATATCTGAAGCAAGATCAGCTCATGCCATCCAGGAGTCTGCAGGGAAGGTCAATAAAGAGGGAAGGAGGTGGGGGGTGGCGGGGGGGGGGCCCGGGAAAGAGGAAGAGATATAATAACAGAAGACTTTGTCCCAAGAGAACTTTAATGTTTAGCTTATGGATAGGTAGATGTGCAGGAATACAGACAGCAAGTAAAAACAAACAAAAAAACAAACAAACAAACAAACAAAAAGCAGCACAGTTACAAAGTATAGGGTGCTGAAATATTTATGTAAGACATTACAATGCCCTCAGGAGGTATCTGCAATGTTACTGAAGTTGAACAGGTGATCTGAGAGCTTCCATTCATGTACTTATTGGAGAAGGAACTGAAAATCTGAAGAACTCTGATTAAAGTACTCCTAAAATAGCAAAGAATTTGTTATTGTCTTCCTTATGCACCCAAATTGCTTACAGCATGAGAAATACTAACACAAGAGCTTTCATTTACCTGAGGCAATGAAAACCCAATTGAAAACTATAATCAAGGAAGGGCAGAAAGGAAGCTTAAAATTCTGCCTATTACAGATTAGTAGCTAATGTCTGAGCAGCCCAAAAGAGAGATTCGGAAAGACGTCATGCTTATCTTCTGTTTTCCTTCTGTGTCTCAAAACTCATCTATCACTTGTGATCAAGTTATAAAACTGCTCTTCTTAATGACTTAAGAGCCAGAAAAAAATCTACTCCCACGCATATCATCTATGGTAAAAAGCCGGCATATCTTGTGTCACTGTGTTTTGGCATGTAAAGAAGAACATATATTCTATCTTTATTATGAATGCTGGATTCTGTGATAATCTGCTGATATTATTCTAAAACAGTGGATTTTGAGTACTGCTGAAAATATCCTGTAGCAGTTAACCAGCTATAAATATTTAAAATCTCTTTGACATTCTTGAACAGCTAAAACTCACTAATTAACACTAATGATCAGGGGGATAAAATTAGTGAATAATGGAACAAATACATGAACAAAGCAAAGTAATGTATCAACAAACTTGTTTGTTAATTTATTTGTTTCATTTCTTATGCAATGATTTATAACTAGAGTTAAATAGAACTCTTTTTTTTATTATTGTTATTTTGGCAAAATATTTTCGAAGTGGCAAATGCCAGGCTGTTAAAGCTGAGACATTTTATACTAACTTCTGCACACAAGAAAACCACTTGCATTAAAAATTGTACACGTCCCTAGCTCTTTGGTATCCTACCAAAGGTTACATCGCCTTGTTCAAACTACTGTCAGGCAGAAACATGGGGTCTATCTCCAGATAAACTAGCACTCTCATAAGCAGAGTTCAGTATTATTCAGATATTAGCCTTGGTTCCAGGTGCAGTACCCACATCATGTTTGCACAAACCTCTGCCCATACAAGTTAGCCCAGACAATGCCGAGTGCTGTACACAGTCCATCAGGTTCCCAGCCTGGCTAGTTCAGAATGGCCTTGTGCCATGGAGTTGCATGCCCAAAGATAACTAGCACCAGGCAGCTATTGTTCAAGACTAGAAGGCCTGAGAGCACCTTCGGCATCCTCTTGCTATAAGTGTATATGTATAGTGATGGCAGGATTCTAGCATCGCTGTGCTAGCCCCATATACAGTCCCTAGGCCTGTTCTGGACTGCTCCATTCACTCTCAAATTAGCAGAGCAACTAATTTCTTTTTTTCTAAACTAAAAATCTTAGTTTAGAACTTTTTTCCATATAAGCTTTTTAAAATGCACATTTATTTTAATTCCTGAAATTATAGAATTTCAGGATTTGCAGTGCATGCTTTGTTATAATGATGATGGTACACCTAAGTCATAAAACTCAAACTTGCAGAGAACTTGAATTTTCTTCACATTTCTGTGTTCTAAAGTTGGTCCCTTAGGAGTGTCCCTAATTTTACCTGCTGGACAGTGAAGGATCTATTGGAGCACACAACAGCTTCCATCTGGCACCAGGCATCCAAAAACAAGCTCCTATACACAGCAGGATTTCACCAGCAGAGATGAATTAGTACACCTGAGGTTCACTCCCCTCTCTTCTTTATTAAATGGGGCATATGCACGGACTACAAATAAATTAATTCACCTGGGAAATTACTTTCTGTGTCACCAACTTTTCTACGGCTTCTCCTTTCAGAGGCCTGAAAAGACTGGTACTGTTCAAACAGGCAAAAAATAATTAACCTCTTTGTCCTTCCTATTGATCAACTGTGACCATCCTCCTTTTTTCTGGCTAGGAGGAATAGGTTTGTGAAATAGTTTTTCTACGGTTTACCCCTGGTCACTGCATGGGAAATTATGAGATCTACTGACGCAGAAAGAGCTTATAATTAACTATCTGAGATGTTCAAAAAGCTGAGCTAAAGGGTCAGAGATGAGATCTCGGCCCTTATCACGTCTGTGGAAAATGACCAGCTCACAGACAGTTCCGCTTCCTACTGAAAACAGTCTGGTCTACAAGGATTTAACCCTTAGCCATTGAGGTTTTTTGCATGCAGAAAATCAGTTGCAATGCTCCAATGAAACAGTTTGAACAAATGCAGAATTTTCCTTCCAGTCACCCCGCCACAGAGCTTTATAGATATTCACAGGTGCTGTGTGATGCAGCTCCCAGAACAGTTGTCTGCCTGTAAGCACCTTCAACAATATTTATTAAAGTGGATGTGGAACTGGTTCCAAAATTATGTTACAAATAATCCTCTCAAAATAACACATTTGTCTCTGTATGAAGAAAAAGACATAGGTATCTTCATTCTGAACAAAAACTTCTGTAGATTTTGACTGATGAATGGTGGAAATGATTGTGAAGTGTTTTACAATAACCAAGAATTCCATATGAAAGTCAATTCTCTTTCACTGACAGTCCTGTGCTATGCCCTAGGCTGATCTGCTGTATCTCTATTTTTCTTCATAATTATAAACCTAATAAGAACAATAGCTCCATTCTTCCAATGCTGACACAAGAGTTCTTGTAACAGCTATACCCCCATTTTTTAGCCAAAGAAAAGGCAAAAAACATCAGAGGTCACACAGACTGCTGCAATGCCAGTGGGGTTTTGCTCAGCAATGTCACACACCTTATGTGACAGCATCAGTGATGACACTGAGGGTTTTTTGGAGGGGAAGAGGTGGGTTGCTGAAGTGAAATGGAAAGTGGAGCCTCAGTGGGGTTTGTGGGTGGCACTGTTTTCTGGAAGCAGAAAGGGTGGGCACAGCGAGGTGTTTAGTCATCACCAGGTGACCAACGAGATGGTGAGACTTGGTCTCAAAGGTATTTTCCAACCAAACAATTCTATGATTCTATGAGATTGTTTTCCTGTAGGTGTATCAGAGGTATCATCTGTAGATCTGAGGGAGGTGGTCTTGGAGAAAGAGATGAGGGCTTGGTATTTACATTAAAGGATCCATTTCCCAAACAATCCCAATGAAAACAAGACAGGTGGCCTGCCTACTAGATCCCAGGAAATACTAAGATGCATTAAGCTGATGCTAAATAATACGGAAATCTAGTGGTTCTTCAGTAGACATGCCAGTTCATTCACAGCTGGAGCTCACTAGAACTTCAGAAAACAAAGGAACGCACAATATACAAACAAATATCTCCCGTGGGAACTGGAGGAATTCAGGTATCAAGCTAAGGTTCCTATTGCTAGTGTGGGACGTGACTAAGCCAAAGCCTCTTGCAGACAAAGTGCTGAACAAAGCAGACAAACTCTCCCTAGAGGATAGTGCCCATAACGGTGACATTGTTCTTATTACTGCGGTCAAGCCTACAGACATATTACTGAGATCAAGCAGGATGAAGCCTAAGGGGAGGAAAGTAAAAATACGTCACATTTCTCTGAAAACAGAATTGTTTCTTTTTTTAAAAAAAAAAATAAATAACATATCCATAGCATCTTTCCTTTGTAACAAACACAGGTAAAAACGCAAAAACCTGGTAAACAGGCTGACAACAGACATCAGATCCCTAGGAACAGCAGCAGGATTCACTATGGACCCACTCCGCGTCACATGTAGCTGCTAGGTGAAGAGGACAGCCTTCTGAGATGGGATATTACTCTAAGATTGTTATTTTATCTGTGATGAATAAGGCACTTCTGTTATTCCTCTCTGGCTTTTATGTAACAAAAAATACTTCTTTCTCTTCTTCCCCAACACCCCCCTTTCCCATGGAACAAGGAGAAAAATTATTCTTTTATGGATTTGATCCTTGGTGAATTTGAATTATTAATTATTAAACACTGAATTTGTATTTATGGTCATTTGCTTGTATTCTGTAAAAACAAAAAAGTAGGGGAGATTTTTCCCAAGTAGTCCACAATCACAATTCCCCTGAAAACAAACAAGGGTTGCGTTCCAAAGCTAGTTACACATTTTAATAGCCTATCAATTGTATTTATACACATACTTATTCAACGATATATGTGCATATGTATTAAGTGTATAAAGAAAGCCACAAATAGTGTCAGGTGTATACAACGGACCACTGTAATTTGAAATGTATAGCAACAGGCAAGGAAAGCCACAGTCTTTGTTAGGAAGAAGGAAATGATTGATTTGTGATTGCTCACTTAAAATTCTTGTTAGCAGAAACTAACCAGGCAAAAACATATATACATGGCATAACAGTGGAACCCAGAGACAGAAGGAAGAAATGCACTCAGTTATTTCACGTAATTTATAAAATATTTTTCTTAGAAAATTACTATTTTCATTATCAAAACTAACCTTTTCATTGGGTCATGTAAAATTCATACCCTGTGTTTTCTGTCTTTAATTAACATAACATTATTTAGAGTTATGTGCAAATACAGAAATCAGTGTTTCTAAAGACCTCATGCTGAAAAATAAATTTAACCCACATTCTCCAGCTTGTATACTGCATGAGTGATTCTTTCCTTATCTGCCTTTTAATTACATTGATAAAATGTAATGGCCAATTGCAGTCTTGCAGTTTGGGGAAATGTTGCACTATCTTCCCCTAGACGCCTTAGTATTTGTTGTTTATTTACCTCTTACTGTAGTTACTGAAAAGATAGTTGTCCTTCCAATAATTACTGGTAGGCTAATAAAATGATAAATGACAACTTTTCCTCTAGCTACAAATTAGACTTGTATAGGAAAAAAAATCTAAATTATTATAATTATACAATAACAGTGGAACCCTCAATGCCTTTCGCAGTGAGCTCTGTACAGATATAGCAAGCCAGTTTGCTATTTAAATATGAGCTGAGAAACAAGAAGTGGTTGTAACAACTGAAAAGACAAGGAAAGGTGGTAACAAAGAGCTAACTGCAATCTGCACAATATTCAACATCAAAAAAAAAACAAACACCAATAAAACAGAGTAACTGACTAGCTCTGAGAATACCAAATAGAGCCAGCTGAGCATCAGGTACAGAAGGGTTATTTTACCGTTTCTGGCCACTCATTTTAATTTGTTATAAAAAAGCCTCACTTCAAGAGAAGAATTTGCTACTTCTTTATATCACTTCTACAGGTACACGACAGTTTCGCAGTTTCTCTCAGATACTTAAAGGACCATTATCCCAGTCAATGGCAATGAATGAAGGCTGAGTCTTCATTCAGCTGAGTCTGACAGGAGGAAATGATCTCAAGTTGTGCCAGGGGAGTTTTAGACTGGATATTAGGAAAAATGTAGTCATCAAGCTCATAGGTTGCCCAGGGAAGCAGTTACCATCCTTAGAGGTATTTAAAAGACATGCAGATGCTTACATGCACCACGGACGTGACAGGCAGGCACTTTATGAGTGAAAGACAACAGCAAGCAGCTGGAGGCAAGATCTCCCTAAACCACCACAGATGCTTGTTAAACAAACATCTACCGACTCGACATCTGGACATGGTGCAGTAATTGGGCAGTAGCCATCTGTGAAGTTTCCGTAAGGGAAAGCAAATTAGCAGGTTTCATATACGGGAGAGGTGAGCCACTAGAGCCCAGTGGGGAAACAGCTGTGTAGATAAACATCACTACTTGGTAGTGAACACTTCCCCCAGTCTGACCATTCCAGGAAAAGCCAGTCTCCTGGCCCTTCATCACAGTAGCATGGATGGATGGTTGCACCTTGCTGCTTGATGGAGGAGTCCTACAGCACAGACTTATTTCGTACCACTCCTAGAAAGTGGACTACCAGAGGCAAACAGTACATCAATACATTGCTGCCACTAGATGGCAAAAAGAACACATAGAAAACAGTTTCTGAGAGGAGAGGCACTACTCTTCACTCAGTGGAGCTCGTTGCTTCCTCGGGCAGCACAAAAGCCCTCTCCAAGCATGAACTGTGCCTTTGGAAAAGCTGCATTGGTTCCCAACGCTGCCTAATTATCCCAAACCATCTGCATCGAGTTCTGTGGTAAAGCTAGATGCTGAAACAAAACTAAAAATAGGCTGCAGCTGGAGCCCACACAGAGTGCAACTTTGAAGTCAGGGGTGAACAGAGCTCAGAAGTCTGGTTGCAAGAAACTGTGAACCTCTGGGAAGAGTGCAGAAGAACCGGGCTGGGGGAAATCCTTAGCCGTGCAGAAAGATTTACTCCACAAGACTCTTTATTGTCTTGTAGAGCAATTATGGGAGACACCAAACGATGTGGACATAGACTTAACTAACACAAAATCACCTCACTCACCCTAGGCTGAGCTGCCAGATAGTGCCCCAGAAGCACTTGGTCAGTGAGCAGCCTCTGGGTGGCAGTGCCAAAGTATCTGTCTCATGCTAATACTCATGCCACTATCAGCTTATGCCTTCTCTGCTGTGGACCAGTACAGGTGCCTGTGTTGGTACCTGCCAAACTAGGACTGTGGAAATGCTCCAGTAGAAAGAAATTACTGTCTCTCAGCCAGATCAGTTTTCCAGCAGCTTTTTGCCTGGCCAGTGCAGAAGGCAGCATGAGGGAAGCAGCAAGCAGCTAGGAGCAGCAATTTCTCAAACTACTGCCAAACATCACACCCCAGCCTCAGACAGTGAGTGGACTCCAGTGGACACTGGTTGTTCACTAGGTGACACCAGCTCTGTTATAACCCTTGAGTGTAATTTAGGTGGAGTTGTTCTATTCTGTCAGATTTTTGTTAACAGCTGCAGTGATCTGCAATTTGATTCATTCAGCTTGCCACAATCTGACATGCAGCCCCATTTTTATACTTTTTGGACTTCTGTTTCCTATAGCACTGTTTGAGACCTGGAAGCAGAGAAGAACCAACATTCTAGGTCTGGCTGGGAAGCAGACAGATGTGAAGTCCACCTAACTAGTCCTCATCTCCCCAAATGCATGAAGACAGGCATTACAATTTTGACAAACCACTCTTCATACATACACCAAAGCACGCTTGGCAAAACCACACTGAAATAATGTTCCACTTCCTCTCAAAGTAAATGCCTGGGCTGTAAAACTAAAATGACCTTTGGAAGATACTAGATTTAGTCAATCAATAAATTGCATCTGTTATTCAAGTAATTGAGACTGACAGCTCTGCTAAGGACCAACAGTACTGTAAACTTCCAATGAAGACCAGTGACATAAGAAGCAGCCATAAATAAGCTCTGTGACGACATGTAAGCTGATGAAATCTGGCTGCTTAGCAGCCTGATTGAAGACTGTGCAGTACCTGAGCAAGCTGCTTGCATTTGTATTTTCATTTGGCATTGAGGGTGTTTTTTGTCTGATACGGGTTTCATTTCAAACATCAAGTGTGAAAAATTATTTGAGAAAGCCTTTCAAGAAATCTAAGCTAGCTTGAATTTTAAAAGGTAAGCTAGTGGTCAGTATGGGAGGGGAACAGAAAAAACATTTACCAGTTGAAGCTTTCAGGGCACTTTCTGGGAACAATCATGTTCCTTTCCCTCTAAGGCTGTTCCAAACCCAAGTTTATCAGCAACTGAAATACAGCTGGCACAAACTGTGAGCACAAACACTATGCATTTCAGCAGCCAAAGTGAATAATAAATACATCAACTTTCTGCCTACTCTGTTATTTGCTATAGTGGTCCACTGCTGGAATGAATAAGGTCCTCACACCTATCCAGCAGAGTGTTTTTCAAAAATTCTCCATGCTCATGAACACCTCTGGGTAGAGCTATGATATGAGCATGGTAGACTCAAAATAAACCATGTGTTACATCAGATGTGTCTATGCACCAGACGCAACCATACCCAATAATACCTCTGATCCAACAAAACATTAGGGCAGCCTGATCTAGTGGGACGTGTCCATGCCCATTGCAGCGGAGTTGGAACTGGATGATCTTTAAGGTCCCTTCCAACCCAAACTATTCTATGATTCTACAATTGTAGCTCATATAAATTCACTAACATCACTGGAATCACAGACACACTTTACATCGAACCTGTGAGCAAAGGCTTCATGTGATTGGATTCTGAACGATCACCATTTTTCAGGACAATCAATAGACTGGAAAGAAAACAGTGAGACAGAGATAATGAAATATTTTTTCTGTTGCTTCATGGTATGAGAATAGGAGTGGCCTCAAGGTAGTAAAGAGCTTTAAGTTCTGAATTGCATTTGGGAAGGCCTGGCAAGAATCTTATCAGTTGCAGGGGAGGGGGCAGTAAAGAAAAGCAGCAGCCTTTTGGCATCCAGTGTCAGGCTGAGAGGCAATGGTCACAAACTGAAATCTGAAACACCATTTAAATGTTAATTCCATTTAAACATAAGAAAAAAACATTTTTAGTAGCAGGCGTGTACTCGCAGGCATGATTTTTAAAATATTTTAATAGCCACATTAGTAGGAATGCTACTCTCTGTTCCTTTGGAAATAGAAATAAATCCTCAATGCATTTCAGTCCTACTTTTAGCAGTTTTTTCTCACTTTCTTATGGTTTATTATTTGTAAGTACTTTATTTCAATGAAGGAAGACAGAAGTTTTATTTTGGTTATCAACTAAAACATAACTAAACCACATAAAAACCATTATAATCTACCTGGTTCCACAATAATACACCACTCATCACAGTGAAGTATGTTCCTCTGTAAAAAACAGAGATGGCAAACAAAACCTAATTGAAACAAATTCATAAGCAAGAAGCAGTTCCTGAAGACAGGACACCCGCAGACAGCTGTGCAGACAGCACTCAGTCCCATCCAGCCTCCTTCTCCGCACTGGCCACGCAGCCTGGTGCCTGGTGGGGAGAAAGCAACAGATAAACCAGATAAGCGGGTCAATACAAGAAGTATCTAAGTAACTGTGTTTTTTGAAAGTTAGATATAACATCCCCCTGATAGCATGTTTTCTTCAAAACAACGTTTTTCCAGTCACTGTTCATTCTTCTGAGGATGATAACGTCTTGTGTGAGGTATGACCTGTGCTGAACAGATGTCTCTTCTTCTGTAACCACCTCTGTTCACAGTTTTCCCATCTCAAAGGCAAGGTCAAGGAGAGAGTAGAGCCAGCTCCAAACTACCAAGGGTTTTGGCCGTCATGAAGATCATAAATAACATTAAAATTAGACCTTGGAATATATGAGGATTTCTGGGGAAATTCATACACATGCATGTAAGCAGGAAATGCATTTTGTAACAGCTCTTGCCTCGCCGCACAAGACGCAGTGCTACAGACTAGGAGAAGTCTGTCTAGAAAGCTACCTGGAGGAGAGGGACCTGGGGGTGTTGGTTGACAGCCGACTGAATATGAGCCAGCAGTGTGCCCAGGTGGCCAAGAAGGCCAATGGCATCTTGGCTTGGATCAGAAACGGCGTGACCAGCAGGTCCAGGGAGGTTATTCTCCCTCTGGACTCGGCACTGGTGAGACCGCTCCTCGAATACTGTGTTCAGTTCTGGGCCCCTCACCACAAGAAGGATGTTGAGGCTCTGGAGTGAGTCCAGAGAAGAGCAACAAAGCTGGTGAAGGGGCTGGAGAACAGGCCTTATGAGGAGCGGCTAAGAGAGCTGGGGTTGTTTAGCCTGGAGGAGGCTGAGGGGAGACCTCATTGCTCTCTACAACTACCTGAAAGGACGTTGTAGAGAGGAGGGTGCTGGCCTCTTCTCCCAAGTGACAGGGGACAGGACAAGAGGGAATGGCCTCAAGCTCCGCCAGGGGAGGTTTAGGCTGGACATTAGGAAAAAATTTTTCACAGAAAGGGTCATTGGGCACTGGAAGAGGCTGCCCAGGGAGGTGGTTGATTCACCTTCCCTGGAGGTGTTTAAGGGCTGGGTGGACGAGGTGCTGAGGGACATGGTTTAGTGTTTGATAGGAATGGTTGGACTCGATGATCCGGTGGGTCTTTTCCAACCTGGTGATTCTATGATCGACGGAGATGACCGCCTCGCGTTCCCCAGACTTTCTAAAAGCCCCAAACGAGCTCTGCCGGCTGCCACCGCCGCTCCCGACCTCCCAGGGGCGGGCGAGAAACGCCCCCACTCCCCGCCCCAGCGCTGGGTTCGAACGCCCCGCGGCCGCCCCGCCCCCTCCCGCGGCCACGCGTGCGCGGAGCCTCGGCCGGGGGGGGGCGGGGCGCAGCCGCGGCGCGTCCCGCCTGTTGTGCCGGAGGATGAAGAAGATCTTCGGGTTCGGGAGGAAGAAGAAGGCGCCGCCGCCGCCAGCCGGCAGCGGCCCCGGCGGCGCCTACGAGCTGCGGCAGAAGGAGCTGGGCAAGCTGCACCGCGCGGCCGCCGCCGGGGACGTGGCGCAGGTGGCGCGGGCGCTGAGGAAAAGCGGCATCGACGCTCGCGACAAGGCGGAGCGGTGAGCGCTGGGGCGGGGTCGCGCCTGGAGCCCCCGGAGCGGAGCTCCTGTTGATCCATTGCAAGCGTAAGGCAGCCAGCTGGAGGTTTCGGCTCTTCTATACGTCAGCCCTTTCATGCCTTTTATGAGAAAAAAAAATCAGGATCAAAACCTTCATGGCGTTCTGAATCCGTGTCTGTTTTATCAGAGTAGTTCATAGAATCATAGAATCATAGAATAACCAGGTTGGAAGAGACCCACCGGATCATCGAGTCCAACCATTCCTATCAAACACTAAACCATGCCCCTTAGCACCTCAACTAAGCTTCCTAGGCTGCCCGTCCTAAGGGCTGGGCGTTTGCCAGCCAGCTGGCTTATTGCCCTGAAAACATCAGAACCCACCTGCAGTTGTAGAAGCAGGGAAGAGCGTGAGCTTTAAGGGACGTGGGCTGTGGGCCGGAGTGTTGCTGGTCACATAGATGAGGGATGCAGTTTCAGTGTGTTTTGTGCATGTTGTAGCTGCCTGAGTCAAGGTGCCCAGTGGCATTTGTGGAAATTGCTGCTGAGTGTTTTTTATTTGTTACTTACTTATTTTGTTGCTACCTTCTCTTCCACTGTGGCTGGTTACGTCCATAGGTCTTAGCAGACCCTTCTATGAAATCTGGCTAGTTTTTGCATTTTAATTTCATCTTGTTCAGAAAGCTTTGTTTCCTCCAGAAAGGTTTCCTTTTGTGTGTCCTGCTATTATCAGTGTTTTAATTAGGTAAATAAAGCAACACACTCTAAAAAACCCTAAGAGACAAAGCAGCGTACATACAATAGAACACTACAATAGTTTTGGCATGAGCATGCGGAAAAGCTGCGGAAAAGTTTACCTGAGAGGGATTCAGTGGATGGTCTGTGTGCTTGCGGCAGTCCCTGTACACTGTTATCAGCCATGAGGGTTGCAGGTCCACCTGTGCTCATTTGGTTGTTGTGGATGTGATATGTGGCCTGAGTGACCCACAGGTGCAATTGTGTTTCAGAGCTTCATTGTCTTCTCCGGGGCTGGAAAGAAAAGTGAAGAATAGGAAGTGTGGGAAGTAATGGCTAGAATGTGTCCATTGTTGTTGTCTCAGTTTTACTCCTCAGGATTTTCAAAAGCAAAATCTTGCACCGTGGTCATGGCAAATATCGCACCTACAGGCTCCTTCCACAAAGTGCGTCCTGTAGTCCATAGGATTTCCCAAAACATGCACTTGGAGCAGCATTGGTTAGGAGCAGGCAGCTTTTCCGAGGTGGTCTAGCAAAACCTTCTGCCTTTTGCCCATCTCTTACGGGCAAAACTCAACATGGAGTTGAAAGTACTGTAAGTATGATGCCTGCTAGTCATAAATCCTGGGTCGAAGCTAATTGCCAAGAGATTTACCCTGTCACCTGCCTGTCAGAGTGAACCCTAGAGCTTAGCTTGTAGCTGCTGGGTTGTCTGCCCAAGTGCCACTGGAAGGGCATGCTGCCAGCCTGCTGTTTCCCTGTGATCTCTCCCAGCTGCTCAGGAATGAGCAGTTATCTTGTACCCCATGGGTGACTAGCATAGGATTGCAGCAGCTGGAGGAACAGAGCCTGGACATGGTTCCAGGGCTGGGGGGTGACAAAGCAACTTTGGTGTCACTGCAGGCCTTTTGTGGAGACAGGCAACCGGGAACACCGATATTCTCTGCCAGCCTGTTCCCTGAAGTGGATCTTCTGTGGAGCTCAGTACTCCTTCCTCCAAGCAAAGCCATTTTCTTTTGTCTTGGAAGACTGAGAGGCTTGGTTGACGAGGACAGCAACAAGTCCACAGATTTTCTGTTTGCAAAGCAGATAGTGACTTCTTCAGGTTTATCGTGTTTCTGAGTGCTTGGTAGAAGTAGCTGTTAGATGATTGTCGACTCCTTCATAAGCAGTCCTGGTTGGCTTTTGGACAGTCTCAGTCAATCTTTTGTTCAGAGATGAAGGATCCTGTACATTTATATCAAAGTTTCTCAAAAAGCAGTGGTAGTAACTCTTG
Organism: Phaenicophaeus curvirostris; assembly: GCF_032191515.1. Taxonomy (NCBI): domain Eukaryota; kingdom Metazoa; phylum Chordata; class Aves; order Cuculiformes; family Cuculidae; genus Phaenicophaeus; species Phaenicophaeus curvirostris. Next base: position 25,338,966 of record NC_091392.1, read on the forward strand.
ACAGACACTTTTGTTGATGCTTCCAACTGTTCCTTGTCTGTAGCAAGTTTTTTCAGTTTCTTGTGTTTTTCTTGCACTTGTTTCCATGGAGGAGGCTCATCAGTTGCCCAGTAACAAGAAGTACCTGCATTACAAATTGCTGTGTTTCTGTACCATGTGCTACTGCATTCGTATACCTCTCCCTTTCTGTTTCCACCTAACCAGTAAGTCATTGTGCTCCTGGCTCTCAACAAGGTACCAAAATAATTGCAAGGTTAGTTGAACTTTCTTAAATACAGAGGACTTGCTCACAGTGATGTGTTTCTAAACTAGTTCTGGCATTCCTCTCTGTTCTTGAGGAACTGCAGGATTTTTATTGGCGTCGCCTTCAAGGGAGGAAGGTCCTGGCTGTTTTCTGTTTTAGAATCATAGAGTCATAGAATGTCCTGAGTTGGTGGGGACCCACAAGGATCATCAAATCAAATTCATGTCCCTGCATAAGACAACCCCAACATTCACACCATGTCTGAGGGCATTGTCCAAATGTTTCTTGAGTATTGTCAGGCCTGTTAAGTGACCACTTCCCTGGAGAGCCTATTCCAGTGCTTCACCACTCTCTAGGTTAAGAACCTTTTTACGATATCCAGCCTAAACCTCCCCCGGCACGTTGTCCTGCCATTGCCTCGGGTGCTATCATTGATCAACAGAGAGAACAGATCAGTGCCTGCTCCTCCTCCTCCCCTTCTGATGAAGCATTAAATTGAGATGAGATCTCCCCTCAGTCTCTTTTTGTCCAGGCTGAACAGTCTAAGTGACTTTAGCCGTTCCTCATACAACTTTCCCTCTAAACCCTTCAACAACTTTGTGGCCCTCCTCTGGACACTCTTCAGTAGGTTGATATCCTTTATACTATGGTGCCCAAAACTGCACACAGTAATCAAGGTGGGGCTGCACCAGTGCGGAGGAGAGCAAGACAATTGCCTCGCTCGACCAGCTAGCAACGCTGTGCTTGATGCACCCCAGGACACATTTGGCCCTCTAGGCTGCTGGGGCACACTGTTGGGTTGTGTTCAACTTGCCATCGACCAGAACCCCCAGATCCCTTTCTGAAGGGCTGCTCTCCAGCCTCTCACTCCCCAATCTGTATGTATATCCAGGTTGCTGTGTCCCAAATGTAAAATCCAGCACATGCCCTTGTTAAACTCCATGCAGTTTGTGATTGCCCAGCTCTCTAATTTGTCTTGATCCCCCTGCAAGGCCTCTTTGCCCTCAAGAGTGTCAACAGCTCCTTCACAGTTTCATGTCATCCACAAACTTGGTTAGTAAACCCAAGTTTTGTTAGCTTGTCTCCTGCTCTGTTGGGACAGCTGTCCTGCAGAACAGCAGTGGTTTAGGGGGAAACACCTGAGATGTTCTGTGGTTTGAAGGAGCCTTTTTCTTTCTGGTAAGGCTTTAACTTGAAGAAAAAAGGGCTTCTCCTGTAGTAGGCTTTTTCTGACTATGATAGTTATACATGTCAGGAAGGCCAAATATTTCTTTCTATTAGTCAGGATTACAGTGTACTGCTGTCTGGTTTGCTGTGTGTTATCAGAGATGCTTTGGTGCAAGTGTATTCTTGGTTTTGCTGCAATAGCAACCAAGCTAAAGAATAAGCAGAAATTCTCAAAGTATAGCGAAATAATAATATTCTTTCTATAAAACCCATTTCCTATATCTCCAATACATTTCTGCACATGAGTGAGCACCGAAGAACCTGGCAGTTTACTTTCCATAGTTCTCAGATTCCCGAGCTTTGGTCTCTGTTGCTGTGGAGTTTGTGCAAATTCAGTTCTATGGTAAAGGAAATGTCATCTTACTAATTGGACACTGTGGAAGCTTTTTCCTATCCAACCTTAGCCATTTCCTGTTATCGGTAATAGAATGAGAAATCTTTTCTTAAGCTTGCACTTTGCAAGGTGAGACTTGTGGTTGTGTCCCATTTATCACAACCTGAAATTATTTAGTTGTCTGTCTGTGCTAATTTAATATATCTAATTTTTAGGACAGCTCTGCATCTCGCTTGTGCAAGTGGCCATGTGGATGTCGTTAAATATCTAGTAGAAAACAAGTGTAAGCTAAATCTTCTTGACAATGATAACAGATCACCACTGATGAAGGTATGTGGAGTGTGTCTATGATCTTTGAAGGTGCTCTTATTTTGCAGCACTGGGAAGCTGAGAGAAATGCAAATGCTGGAAGTTTTTCCTTGTCTGTGTTGTTCCCAGGCAGTACAGTGCCAGCAAGAAGAATGTGTGGCTATTGTGCTAGAGCATGGTGCTGACCCAAATCTGGCAGATGCTGATGGCAACACTGCTCTTCACCTTGCTGTCATATCTCCTAATACATCTGTAGCAGGGCTGCTACTTGAGCATAATGCCAATATTGATGCCCAGAATAAGGTAAATTTTTATAATTAAGGAATTTATTTCAAAAAGTTGCATTAATTTTTCTCTTCAAGGTTTTTTTTACTTTGATTTTTTAACTTGATTTATTTATATATCTTTTCAGGAGGGATGTACACCACTTATTCTTGCTGTCTCCGAGCATCATGAAGAGATAGTAGAGTTTCTCCTTGAAAAAGGAGCTGATGTGCATGTCCGAGATCAGTGTGAAAGGTGAGAGGCTTGTCAAAAATCTACATGAGTCTCCTTAGTATTCTTTAGGTTGGATTGATGAGGCATGGGAATAAACTCTGAAACAAATAAACAGTCAGGGAGCCACACAGAAGGAGTTATTTCTCTGTGACTTGTGAAAGCAGGGCTGCACTTGGCTGCTGTCATTCAGAGGATGCTTTCCACATTGAGGATTGCAAGAAAGCATTGTCTGCGTTGGCCCTTCTGACAGGCAGTGTGCCGTTAGCTCAGTAGTATTGCCTTAATTCGGAAAACAGTCTCCTGCATAGTTTGTATGTAGTTGTTTATGTAAAAGCTTTGTCTGAAGATTGAACATTTAATTGTTTTAACTCACTCTGTTTATTGTTGCTCTTAATACTTAATGAAAACTACTTTTTCTTACATTCATTCTAAAGTAATGGGGAAAATACTTTCTTTGAGAGCAAACAGGAATGAAAATAAATGTGTTGTCCATGTAAAATGATGTATTTCATATCATATTTTGTATGTTTCAGAACCCCACTTATGACTGCTGCTTCTGTTGGGGAGCATAATTTGGTAAGAGTTCTTCTTCAGTACGGTGCTGATCTTTCCGATAAAGACACTCGTGGATGGACAGCTGAGGATTATGCTGTTATTTGTGGGTATTCTAGGTAAGTCTTTAACTTTATCATTGGAATAAGTTGTCAGTGATCAGCGTGGCTTTTGAATGCTTATGGTAACAGCACCTAAGTTTAATGGTGTGTTGAGACCTGTCAAAGCTGTGCTCAGTAAAATCTTCCAAAATGTATAATTCCTGTGTCTAGTGGTAATTGGGAAGTTGAGGAAAATTTCTACCCAGAATTCTCTATTAGATTTCAAGATTTGTTGCAAAACTCACATCTGCCCAATATAAACTAGGAAGTGTCTATATCTGCCATTAATCCAGAGATGGAACTTGGCAAAGTGAAATACATGTAAACCTTCTCCCCATACTAGCACCCTTGTCCATAGTGATTTCCACTACAATGACCAGGAGCTACCAGCTTTTTGTTTCAGAGAAGATCTGATACACCTTTAGTTAAAATCTTAAGCAGTTTTACTCCTGTTGTATATAGCTTTGTAGCTGTGGGTATTTCTTCTTTAAGGTCGCTATGCCTGCTTAAAAGCTAGGTTGAAAAAAACGTACCAAGCAGGAGTTAATAATTTCATAGGTATGTTTATAGGATGAACATGACTATAGTGAACATTGAAGTATGTAATAGTAGTGCAATAAATTCTATGTGTATTACCCTTAGCAAATACATAGGAGTATATGAGTTCATGTGGCTATGAATGTGTGTAGTGGATGTTAATCATTCTGTTAAATGGTATATGCAAGTTTGTGGTTGTTTTTACCAAATATATTTTCTCTCTTTCTCTATATATAGTCTTGGTAAAAATCTGGCAGAATACACAAACTGGGAAAACCCAGGAGAAGCTTTGGCAGACGGTGCGCAAGGCAGCACAGCACATGGCACTCCTTGCCTGGCAGGAGCTGCTGGATTTACATTGGGTGCACCTGCTGTGGATAGAGGAGGTAGGATCCTTAACCGTGGAGGAGCTCATGAGGAAAATCACTATGGCCTTTTCTTTAGGTGGTTTGTATTGTTAACACTTGTGTTCACCATTGACTTTAGCAGAGGCATCAGATGGAGTGTTGTGAATGTGCTTACTTATTGCTAGTTGGAGGTGCTTCTTCCCAGGATATTTTATTTAGGAAAAATTCTCTTCATCCTGGAAAAGTAACTTCATAAGCTACAACGATGCAATGTCTGTATGTACTCTTATCTTCTTGGACATAGTTTGATTTACAATAAAAATAATGCTTTTTTCCCACTTTCAGTAATTTGTTGAAATAATTTTTTTAAAAATATATATTACCTTGTGATCCAGAAAAGCAATTAAATTGCATTGTGATCAAAAACTTAACTCTTTTGGTTAGTTTTTAAAATCCAGTCTGTGCTTATGAGCTCACATAGCTGTAGAGGAAGCTTAGAAAATTAATATTTTAATATAAATGAAATTGATTTTCTTGTACTTTAAGTCTCAGGCCCTACAGTAAGAAGTTAATTATTCTTTATTTTTTTTAAGGATGTTAAATCAGAACAACGTGGCAAATGGGCAGCAGTGTTCAAACACAGTTCATGACTGCTTTTTAAATATGTCAAGAAATGTTAGCAAAACAAGGGATATTTATACTCATTGATTTTTTTTTTTTTTTTTCACGGATATGGAAATTCACTTTAGAGGCAAACTTGATTATTTTGACTTGGGAACAGTTGCTTTCTCTGTTACTGCCTCCTGTGCACGTAGATAATTGCTGTATTACTACATTGTAATAGCTGACAGGCCTGAAGAATAATACTGTTGTATTCCAAAACTGACATACCAATAGGGAAATATGTGTTCTTGAACCAGATAATTTGCCCCATTCCTTGAGAATTCCAATGCTGCTAATATAAGACCCCAATATTATAGGAAATCTTTACTACCTGTATTCATTTGAAGAGGCACACTAAGTGTAAAGAGGATGTTACATGGGTTAAGGACTTGGGAGGAGAAAGAGTATGCTCTGTTCTCAGTCTGTTTCTACTAGTGCTTGTTTTTCTGCTCAGCGGTATGAATCCTTCTTTTGTGCTCGGTCTTTTGAAAGATGACCTCAGCATGTAGAGTGGGAGACAGTAGAATATAGGCAATGTTTTATTGACATTAGTTCTGCAGACTGGCCCACACCCCCAAAGCACAGGTCCTGCATCTTGAGAGTCCCTTTGATATGCTGTAGGCTTTGACGTCTCTGTTAGAGGAGAAGCTAGGGTTACCTTGAGAGACCAGAAAAACACCCACGTTGGAATTCATTTCTTTTGGTCTTCTGTATTGTTTTCCTGGGGTCTTCACTGTTGTCCTTATTCCTTTTGCTGCTTTTGCACTCATTGAACATTCTTCAAAATATTCTCTAATGAGCAAGTCGGCATATTTAACAAGTCGGTTCACGCTTACTTGTATGCTTACTTTTTGTCAGAATAGGAACCTTTTTATTAATCACAGAGAGGGTCACAAGAACCTCCAAATGAATGGCTTCCAGCTCTAGTGTATTGAATGATAGACTTTTTAGATTTGAAGTTAAAATTTCTTTGCAAAAAATAATGATGCAGTTTTTATAAAAAGCAAGGATTTCAGTTAAGTCTTCAGTGGCAGGTTTGGGATTTTTTAGCTACTGCATTGCATATTAGTGTGTTGTTCCTTCAGTGTTTCCCTGAGTCCCTACAGAAACTGTTGGTTTTTTATCATAGAGCTCTTGAAAAAGAAATAAGTGCTTCAATATGTTTTACATCTCCTGGAGTCAGGAAAAGTTGTCCTGTATCTATCATCTTTTAAGAAGACTGAGAAATGGAGAAGGGATGAAAAACCATCTTGCACCCTTTCTTAACTCTTCAAGTGTATCTTTTGATAGCAGTCCTTTTGTTGTATCCATTCCATGTATTTATGGTAAAATCAATATAAACGGGACTCCCTTCTGTTCCGAGACAAATGTTACAGCCTTGTCACAAAGAAATTTGGTGTCAGATAGTTGCAATAACAGAGTCACGCTATTTATCGACTTATAATACGAAATTTCATTAAGTAGGGTAGGTGGAGCAGGTAGGTAGTGATTTAGATTCTAAGACTTCTGTTCCACATGGATATGAACAGAAACACATGCATGACACGTCAGTTAATGCCCCTGTTTTGTCCAGTTATAGCCTCTCCTGTAACCCTAGGGGAACAGAGTATTTGTTCTGTGTGCTTGTCATGCCTGCATTCTGGCTGCTGGCATAGCTTCTGTATGTAAACAGTTCAGCATGGTCAAATTGATGTAAGCAGGACTCTCTTACCTTCAAACTGAGGTAGGAGGGGCTTATGTCTGCATCAGGCACCAACTGAAACAACTTCAAACATGCTAAAACCGTAACTTGAGATGAGTCAGTATAAATAACATAGCGTCTCGAAGTTGCATGGTAGTGTGAGTACTTAAAGCCAAGATTTCCTTCAAAATTTCTAGGTAGTGTATCTCCAAAGTTTAGTTGTTGGCACCTAAAGATTTTGGGAATGCTTAGAGGGAGGAATTTTAAGTGTAAAACACTCTACAAATATGAAGGAATTGCATTTGCAGTCCGTTCTGGACAAAGACTAGTCAAGTTGAAGGAAATACAAAGTTTGCAGTAGAGCAAATTTCTGATAATCTGATTCAGTATTTCAAAATATTGTAACATGCGTCTTTTACTTGGAGCAAGTAAGTGAAGTTACACCGTTTGACACGGTCTGTTGACAGCAGAGTTCTGGAGATCATGATTGGTTTTCTTATTAGCACTTACAGCTGTAGAGTAGGCTGATAGTCATGGTGTGTTCTCCCATTGCTGTGACTTTGTTGATGTACTGCTTATGTTTTCCAAACTTCTGGGAATTCAAATTTATTTTGATGTCATTGTTTCGTCTGTCCTTTCCATGCCTTTTCCTAAATGGATATAGGAATGCAACAATCTCCTAACCAGACATCAAGAAAAGGAAAATCAAGGAAAGGTATTCTATATGGTAGCATTTCAAATATGAACAATGTTGTTGTATGATATACAATTATTAACGCATCTATGATGTTTATTATCCTAGAGGTCCTATTTTTGGTGGTTTTGGTTTTATAAATTAGACTTGAAAGGAAACTTTGAGCACTTTTTATTTATTTGCATGTTTTGCATGGGCCCTTTATTACTGAATTTAGTGTTTAATTTCTATCAGTGGTAATAGTTTTATTTTGCTTGGTGTTAATATGTTTTTCTGTTACTTCAAAATGGAAATCGACTTCAACTAGAAACTGCTTTTCTAGATCCCATTTCTATGGTGGGGCATCAAGGTCTGTCTGAAAGCTAACTCCTGAACTTTCTCTTTTCCTTTATAAAGACCAGTGTGACCTGGTTTTATCATTGCTTAAAGTTCCTATGCATTGAAAGCAAAAGTTCAGATAACTTACTCAGCTTACTCAGTTTTGATTAATTATAACTATACTAATTGAAAATATAACTGAAGTCACGTCTCAGGAGTTTAGTGTGGAGCAGTCAGCAACATCCAGCCAGTTCCAAGAGACAGATTTTTATTCAGCTTGGAAGGTTAGTTGGTAGATTAGACTGCTGGTATTAAGGGAGTTAAGAGAAAACTGAGGTATGTCAAACTAATAAATATTTTTAAATATTATGTGTTTATTATAGGAAACATTAAAAAGCAGAGACTGTGTTGGTATTTTAGCTGTTTTAGCTTGTGCTTGCACTGGAAGTTTCAGCCTGTTTTGTTTAGATGATATGTCTACACTGAACACGTACACTGTATTTCATTGTCTAAAGCCCTGTTTAGGTCAGGACATGTGTGCATCAAAGGTCAACATAAGCTCTGTCTTTAGGACAGGCAAAATTCCCATGCTCATTTGTGGTTTACTGATAGTACAGGAGATGTCTCCAGGCACGATGTGCATTTGTTTTCGCTTTAATGATTTTGTCCAAGACCTGCATTTGGTTGTCATCACGCAACTTTAAGGGAGGTAACCAATCTCCTGTTTATAAGCAACTTAATTTTGTTACAATAGTTAACAAAAATTAATTGTCAAGAACCTGAGGAATGCTGAAATAGCTACTATGTGAAAGTTATATTTGTTATTTTTTTGCCTTCTTTCTTGGGAATTAACCCTTTTTTATCATACGAGTTGTTCATAGTTGAGAGGTTTTAGCGCTCAGCAGGCTGGATTCATAGAGTTCAGCTTCCTTTAGTACATCAGTGATGATTCTCATTGAGTCTGCAAGTAGCCCCAAATTGAGGGGATCAGTAGATATGTTCCAGGGCAACACTGCCATTCAGAGGGACCTTGACCGGCTCGGTGAATGGACTCTCAGGCCTATACTACGAAATTCAGCAATGACAAACCCCAAGTCCTACCTGTGGAAAGGGACAACCATTTGCTACAAAACATGCCAGTACTGCCTGGCTGGAGAGCTGGCTTACTGAGAAGGCCCAAAGAGTCTTGGCAGAGAGTGAGCTGAGAATAAGCTATTTGCCCTGGCAACTGAGAAGCTCAGCAGTGTCCTGGGCAGTATTAAGAGCAGCATAGCCAAGAGTCTGAGGAAAGTAATTGTCCACCCCTAATTGGCAACCCCTAGATTGTGTCCAGCTCCCTAAATGTAATTTGAGCCACCAGTGCAAGAGAGGTTGATCTTTTATTAGGGAGCAAGTTCAGTGGAAGTCGTTGAGACCCATTGGGGCAGAGGTGCTTGTCCTTTGAGGAGGGGCTGAGGCAAACTGGGCTTGTTCAGCATAGAGAAGAGACGACTTTGAAAGGGACCTAGCAGCAGATTCCAGTACATATGAGGAGAAAACACAGTCAGGGCCTTCCCAGTGGTGCATGAGGGCAGACAGATACAAGAGGTATAAATTGAAACAAGAGAGTTTCTAACTGGATGTGAGAAGCTTCACCATGATAAGGACAGTAAAACAGAGAGGTTTTACAGTCTCCCTCCTTGGAGGTGTTCAAGACCAGACCGGCTAAAGTCGTAAACAACCTTATCTGACTTTTTAGCTGAGCCTGTTTTGAAGAGTTGGTTGGCTAAGAGACTTCCTGAGGTCCCTTCTGACCTGATTTATCCTATGACCCTACATGCAAATGCCCTTCATAACACTGATAAAAACTTCAAGTGCAGTGTAGAATGCCCTGATTTTGTCCCTTTTGCCTGTTGAATACCCTTTTTCGTGCAGTATAGAGAACTGCTGGTGATTTTTCTACCCAAGGATAACCTTTAGATCTTCATTATGTTTCATGATTTTATATTTCCAGAATAATCTGTAACTGGTTAGAAAAGCAGATAGCATAATATATAACAAAGTTATACATAATGTTACATAAAACGGTAAAATCTGTGCATGTGGTATGTACTCTGTATGTAATAGGAGTACTTTGGAAGTTCATTTACTTACTGTCTTGCTAAACCACCACTATTTTGTTAAGTCTTTACTAACATAGCATATTCATGCTATGCTATTTTTATTTTTGTTTTAGTTTAGAGATGTAAAACTTGCAGATGTAAGAGTCTAAAGGGGAAAGTCTGGCCTTTTCTTTTTTTTTTTTTTGTCTAATTCTGTATGTCTTGAAAAAGCAGTTGTTTTGGGAAATGCATTCATTCTTGCTGTCTGGTGTTGAATTGATACCCAAAGTTTCATTCTGTTATGACCTGTAGAGTAGTCAGTGTTAAATGTTTACATGTACTGGTCAATTTTTAGGAAGCCAAATCTAATTTCAACATATCAATTAATATTTGAACAGCAATAGATGACTTCTCCCATGGAGACTTAGTAAGGTGAGACTTTAAAAATACCTAACCCTTACCTGTGGAATGATTTGAGAGACATAGTACTCATTTTACTTTTACTTTTTTAAGCTCTGAGAAGGAAGGGAGTAATGACACTTGGCATACTTCTGAGGAAGAAGAACTTGATTTTACCCCCAAGGTATGATACATTTAAAGGAAAAATATCCAGTAGAAATAAGTGATTTGAAGGCAGATTTTCTCTGGGTTTGTAGGAAACGGCAGTTCCAGCCAATATTGTTTTCTCCTTAGAAGCAGTCTCTGGCCTGCCAGCCTTTCTTCTGCTGTGAGTTTTTCCTGAAAGACCTGTAGCTGTGGCAGAGCATGCAGTAGATCTGTGGTTTGGGGCAAAAGAGCAATAGGTGACGAGATAAAAAACACCATTGTTTTATTTGTGGTTGCTCATTTGAGTCAAATTTGCAAACTTAAATTTTGTTTCTATTATAACCTGTTCTGTTCTTCTCCAAACAATGTTATTGTTTCTGTAAATTGGGGAATAGAATGCTGACTGATAAAGGAAAAGGTTATTTATCAAGATCTACTGAAATCCTTCATCACCTAGTTCTCCTTTCCTCCTTGTCGGGTTCCTCAAGAATGCTCTATGGATGAGTTACTCTAATGGGTCATCCTTTTTCCTCTATGAGATGACTATCTGTGCTTGCATGTAATCTCACACTGCATGTTTTCCTTTATTTTTGAATGCTCAGTTAGTGTTCTTTTTGTCAGCTACAAGCTTTTGCGCCTACTAGTTTTACTAATGTTTTGAAGAAATAACAATTTCTGCAGTGATGTCTGGAGCTTCTGTTCACTGGGATTCTGCAGTGATGAGGAACCTGAGTATGGTAGTTCAACCCAGTCTTTAATGCTGAAGATGCAAGCATGTTTAGTTTTGATATGATTTTATTTTCTTGCTCTGATTTAAATATAAATGATGCATTTTTCTGGCATGAATTTGGAATTTAGGAATATTTTGGTAAGTAGACTTGCAGGGACTAGTTTATGCACTAAGTCCAAGGATCTTAAAAAGTTACTTGCATTGTGTGCAGTTGCAAGTAAGTATCCTGTAACTGTGATCTTAAATATTGCTGAATTTACTTAACTTATTTTACTTTACTTTTTTACTTATCTGTTTAAAAACATATTTATTTTTTTTACAACTGTTATGCTTGTAAACATAGTTTTGGAAAAAATTTACAGAACGGTGCTTGGACAGTGTTTTGGGATGAAATACTCACTGAATTTTGCATATGTGAGGAGTATTTGTGTAGTTAGAAGTATAGGATGGAGCCAGCACCCAAGCACTATCAAAAGGAGAGCTTGATTATATTTATTGTTCAAGATTTTATATAAACAAAAGCTGGTGTTTTTTGTTTTTACTGTTAAAAAAAATAAAATGCTTAAATAAATCTTTATTTACAGAAGCAGCAGAAGCCAAACTTGAAACTGTTAATGAATGCCTCCCAGCAGTTCAGGAAAAACAGTAAGCTACTTGGAAAAGATTGCATGGTATACTGATATGTAAAAAAACCACTAGTTAGTAAGTCTACTTTTGAAATTTTTTATTTTATTTTTTTTTGCTATGGTAAATAAGTAGCATTTTGGAAACACAGCACATAGTCATTTCAGGGAAAAAAAAGTAGGTCTTGTTGAATTGTTAAGGTATTAATCCCCTTTGAAACCTTTGTCCCTGGTCAAGTCCTTCTTCCTCCATTCTAGCCATCCTTTAGTTCCTCCTTTAGCTATCCTCCAGATTACTTTTCTCCTGTGTCTTAATCTGGTAACATGCCCGTAGAGATTTGAAGAACTCCTTTTGTTCACGGGTGTTTTTCCTTCTCTTATGCTTTAAGGTGATGGTTCTAGAATTCAAAGTCCTAAGTCACCGAAGAAAAGCCTGAAACAAAGAAACCTGTCCAGTGCAAACCTGAACCAAGGAGGATGTGAAGAATTGTTGAATCAAGATGTCTCGGATGCAAGCAACTTGGAGGAAGAAGAATTGGAGGAGGAAGATGATGATGATGAAAATGACAGTGGAGGTGAGGAGGAGGAGGAAGAGGAAGAAGAGGAGGAAGATGAAGATCTTACTCAAGATGAAAAGGGGGAGGAAGATCTGGAAGATGAAGAAACTCAATCTAATAACATAGTGGAGGAGGAGCAGGGGGAGAAAACGGAACCTAAAAGAGAAATTAATCAGAAATTGGAGTATTTTAGTAATGCTAAGTGTGAAGGGGAAGCTTGGTGTGGAACTGAAGATGCCTGTGGTGGTGGTGGTGGTGATGATGATAAAATAAGTCAAGAATTTGATGAGAATGTGGAGGAATCTGTTGATACTCCTGTGTCTTTTATAGCTGGGTGTTATGAAGGGTTGCAAGAAAATGTAACTTCCATGTCTCCAAAAAGAATGAATAATGAAGTATCTTGCAAGTCAGTACCAAAACAAGCTGTCTTTCAAAATCTAAATAATTTGCAAGATACACAAGAAAGCTGGAACAGGAAAAGTATGATGCAGGAGAAGTTTCACAGAAATGCTGACTCTTGTTTTGCAGACTCTAAAATGACAGACTGGAAAAAAGAGATACCTCAGCCTCTCTCAGAAAGTTGTGGTCTTGAGAAAAAGTCAAGTTTTGATGATGGCTTTGAAAGTGTTAGTAATTCTCGGTCAGCAGCCAAAAACCCAGGGCTTGAAAGTCAAAGACTGAACTCTGTCATTCTTGAACATGTAGATGATAAAGTGTGTGAAACATTGAAACAAGAAAGTGAAAACTTGTTCTTATATAGGCACCAAGAAAATTTAAGAGCAGCATTTCACTCAAGTGCTGAAGTAAGTATATAGGGATGATTCAGTCACAAGGATATTTTTAAGAGTAATATAGATAAGAAACAAATGCTAAACTGGATTTCTGTTAATACTCACTTTTCACATGTATGTTCATCTTTTGATCATCCTTTCTGGTTATTAGAAAATGTTTTATTTCCAGCCAAAACAGTTTCTTAGGTATAAGAATAATATGAGGCAGTATTTGCAATATTTTTTTCTATTGATTACAGTGGGTTTGCAGGAAAAAGAATAGGCAGTAGACTTTCTCCGGAATAAATTAAATTTTTCTTAGTTGTACATACAAATTTTATCTGTGAAGATTTGCTACCATTTAGTAAAAATTTGAAGCTTGAATAAGACTGAGAACTGGAAACTAATGATCTAATGATTTTCCTTGGGGCAAAGTAGGGGCAAAGGAGGGATGTGTTCCGGAGTGGCGTAACTTAGGTGAAGCTAGAGTTAAACTGGCATGTGTAAGTGCTTCTTAGGGTTTTTGCAGAACCAGGGGTGAGATTTAGGCCATTAAGCATTGCTGTCTGATCATATAGATTCCCATGTTAAAACTGAAGGTCTTGTAAAATGAAGCTTAACAAAGTTTCCCTTATGTCTTAATACAAGAACAGTATTCTTCAAGTTATCAGTGGATGGCAAAGAAGATGCTTGTTGCGCTTTCCAGCTGTTTTGGTCAATCTCTTTTAGGGAGAATCCTCTGAACAGGAAGAAGAGAAGGAGGAACAGGAAAAGGATGACACTGGTGAAGGGCTACAAGCTGCAGTTGTTGAGGATGTGAAAAATTCTCTTTGTAATGATAGTCTTCAAGTTCAAAATGCTTCAAAAGACAGTGCTGGTGAGAGAAATGAGTTTGTTAATACAGATTCCAGTTCTTCCTCCATAGATATTAATGCACAGTATATGAACTAAAACGGTGATTGACGTCTGAGGTACCAAATTCTTCCCTTGCCTTTGAATCCTAGTGGTCATGGGTAGAGAAGGAAAGCAGCTTTTCTTTCTTCTCATTCATTCTTGAGGAACTGAAATTGTGGCATTGGATTCCAAAGGATGCTATATAAAGCAAGTGCCATTCTTGCTTTGGTTACTGTGTTCTCCCTGAAGTCATCTCAACAAAATGTGCAGATGAAAAAGAGAAGGACTAGAGTGTCTTGGGTGTGACAGTAGTATTCCCCTTACTGGCTTATACTGTCAGATTGAAAAGCTGCGATTGATCTTGGCTGAAGCCTGGGAAAAACTTGAGTAGAGCTGAGAGAAAGTCATTCTGCTCCAGTGCCTCACTGTCAGTTTTACAGTGTAGCAGGTTTCTCCAGTGCCATGCTTATGTGTGCTTGAAAACATTGGCAGCTCAGAGTTGAGCACATTGATACTCACATCATGTCTCAGATCACATGGAAAAAATTTTCCACTGTCCATCTCCAGAGAGTAGCTTGGTGTGATAGATGTTACCAGAGCATGTGTAGCTGCTGAGCAAATGCTACGGGGGCCTGGCAGAACCAGATGTATTCAAGCATTGTGCCCTATTCATGCTCTTCTGTCTCTATGTATTGTACTGCAAGCATGCATCTGGCATAGTGCAAGTAGTCAGAGCGCTGGTTGGAACCAGCAGTTGCCCTTTCCCGGGGTGGATGCCCTCACTGGTCTTTGGCCCCTTCTTTGTGTGCATGTTTCCACATAAGTGAATCCTGAATCAGTTTTACCTAATGGAGTAGCTTAAAATGGAGAAATGAAGATAATCTAATTCAGTCAGAAGCCCACTGAGCCTTTTGTTTCCCTGGTAGAGAAGAGATTTGGATTTTAACCCCCTGAGGTAGAAAAGGCTTTTATGAGTTTGAGGGTGTTGCTTGTAGCTGTGTCAGCAGTTGTGCATAGCCATCGTCTGGGAAGGAGGCAAAAGGAGATGGTGGTGTAAAGGAAATAACATAGTGTGGCTGGGTGTGAATATAGCCTTGGATGACACTCACTTCTTAGTTTGTCCTCAGCAGTGGAAGCACTGTGCACCTTTTGTATGCGTGGTTTGACTGGTGGGGAAAAGCAGACTGAAACAAAAACACTCAGTGTCTCACTTCTTATCTTGTTTGTAGGTGCCCTGCCTGCAGTGGAAACAGGGGAAGAGGAAGATGATGGGTCTCCCTGGGATTCTGAGGTACCTTCTGTGATGTACATGAGGGTTCCCACCAGATAGAGGTGGCAAGAGGGGAGGGTGGGAGTAAGATGTAGATTTGAGAACTTGTTTGTGTCTTGAGCCCTCCTGTTGAGGCTTATTTCCTCTTTTCCTGCTTTTATCATATGTTTGTAACTGAGGACTCTTGAAAGACTTCTGCTGTAGACCAGCTGTTCAGTTAGGACTAGGAGGAAGGCAGGTCAAGCTAATGACTTGGGTCCCATAGCAACTAGCCTTTGAGTTTGGTTTCTAAAATAGTATTGAAGCAGTGAAGTTTCTTGCTGGCTAAAATACTCTGAGCTTTTCACCGGGACTGGCAGGATTGTAGCTTTTTCACCATGCAGCTCTACTTTGCTGACCTGGTCAGTGATTACCTTTAAGATCTACAACCTAGACAGTAAGCTGCTTCTGAATAGATCCTCTCTACCTTTTGTAGATGTACTTTGTAGGTGTACTGTAGTGAAGGAAGTGTCTGTTGCTAGCCCCCTCTGGCTTTTCTTGTGAGGAAAACAAAACTGTTCCCCACCTCCTTCTTAAAAATAAAAAGGCTAATATATTATTTTTTTGGTAGCCTTAGTTTCTGTAAACTGTGTCTTGGTAGTCTTTGTTCAACCCAGACTGCAGTTGCTATCAGGTGTAGCGTGTGTTCGCTCACCACTGCAAGATACGTACCTAGGGAATATAAGCACAAACTTGAATGTCAGGTACAAGTTGAATACAAAAGCTGAATCATCACAGACTTTCAATTACTGATTCACAACCTACATCTTAAGTTACTATGTTAATTCTCTTTTGTGGCTGTCCAGTTTGTCAAGGTTTATGAACGTGACAAAAGAGTTTAGATGAGTTGTGAGGTTCTTGCCTAAGATCTGAAAATACATTCAACTGCTGTATTTCTTTCCAATATACTATGTCTTGAAGTGTTCTTTCCAAGGGTGTTATCAAAGGCTTTTGTTTCTCTCATTTACTTGATACCATGCTATGCAAATTGTCATAGAAGGAGTTTTTTTGCATAAAAATAAGTTGAAAATGCAATTGTACCTATTCTCATGCATGTGTTTTAGGGTATACAGACGGATTCTGAAGGTCTGAGGAAAGTATCGTCTGGTGTGTTTCTCCCTGTTAGAGACAAATACGGAGCATACTCACAGATTGTTTCCGGGGAACACGGCAATGGTAACTTCCTGGTAGACTGGAAAATTTACTGTTGACCACGATGGGCAAGACTGAATACGAGTTTGGATTGCTTTTGATTATAGGAGTATGGTACCTAATTTTAAAGTGTCTGAGCTCTGAGACAGAATCAAAAACATTAGGATACCTTCATACTCTGCACAGAGAATGTGAATTCATGTTTAGAAGGCCAGTACAAAACTCTGGGTGCTGGCAGGTCTGCTTTTATCCAATTTTCAGGTAGATACAGTCAACTAGAAAAGATTATTCAGTCTGTGTTGCATGTACCTCAGGAAAGGTGTAATAACTCTCATAGCACAAAATACTTTTATCTTTTAAGCACATACCAAGCTGTGTGGTAGGAAGCTGCATGCATGTTGCGGTTTGCCCTGAATGAACGTTGATGGCACGCTTGTATAAATGCACATGAAGAGACAGATCACACAACCTTAAGAAGCAAGAATGCTTTATTTGTGACCATTTATGGTGATTTTCAGCACATTTCCTTTATACATTGAAAAGTAAAATACCCTGGAAGAAAGGAGTTTACACCGCTGCATCTTAAATCTGTATTATTTTACCTCCAGAGACTCACAAATTTGAGGGATGATTTATTTTGTGTTAAGAGTTTTCTCAAAAATATGGCG
Source organism: Phaenicophaeus curvirostris (assembly GCF_032191515.1). Classification (NCBI taxonomy): domain Eukaryota; kingdom Metazoa; phylum Chordata; class Aves; order Cuculiformes; family Cuculidae; genus Phaenicophaeus; species Phaenicophaeus curvirostris. The sequence continues at coordinate 25,355,801 of NC_091392.1, forward strand.
ATTCAAGGTACACTGTAGGTGTAAATAAGTTATATTAAGTCATGCTGGTTTTAAAAATATGTTTTTCCACTGTAGGTGAAACAGGATCGACCTTTCATATGTCACCATCAACTGAAAAAGAAGACATTAAGGATGTTATGGAAAACTGTGGGGTCCAAGTATGTAAAACAAAATATTTTGAATTAGAGTCTGAATTGGTAAACTGTATTATACACTAAAGAAAAAGCAAACTTAGTATTCAGTGTATAATGTTGAAGGGAGAGTCCTGTAAATAGAGGTTGTATTACAGTAAAGTTGCATACAATCTTTTTATGGTGAGATAAACTCCTTGTCATTATATTGGATACTCGCTGTTATACTGATTTGTTTCTACCTGGTTTGCTTAAATTTTGACCAGTGTTTTTTCTTTTGTGCAGTGCTGAGAAACTGCAGGTTGGTTTGGGTTTGGTTTTTTTTCCTCTATATAAAATGCATATTCAGGCGAAGAGAGAGATTTGTTCATAGTATGCTGATCTGCTTGATTAAATGTGCCTAGTCTTCCTTTTCATAAGAGAAAGATTGAACATAAAACCTTGAAATCTGGTGACTTTTCTGATGCTTTCCCTGTCTCTGAAAAATATGAGCTTGTTTGGCTGTGTTCAGTGTTTGAAAAGGGATTTTTTTTTCCCCAAGGGCATTCTAGCAGGAAATAAAGCAGATATCCTGCTTGTGTTGAGCATAGCGAACAGGGCTGGATAGAGGGGTCTGCAGTCTTCTGTAGCACCTCAAGGTACAGTGGAGCAAATTATTTCCACCTCATGCCTGAGCATTGTGAAAGAGGGTCATGCTTAGTTTTAACATGCAGAGCACAGAACTTGAGCTGATTGGGAGGTGGTAGTAGTTGGGCAATGAAGAATGGAGAGGCTGAGACAGGGGCTGGTTGAGATGCTCCTTCCCTGTTCTTAAAGGCATTTTTGCAGAGGGAGAAAAGGGACTGGCTAGTGAGAAAAGTGAGTGAGGAGTTGGATGGTCTTATCCCACTGGAACACCAAGGCTGTGGGCCCTCTTTAGAAGGCACCATGGGCTAAGGAGGCCTGTGGGGAGGGAGCATTTTGAGAGGAGTATGGCACATGATAGGAGCAGCAAGAACTGTTGAGGAATGGAGCATGGACTCAGGGATGTGAGGAGACTGGGGGGGGTTGAGGCATGGTGCAGTTTTCATACAAGCTTGAGTTCCTGATTTTGGGGATTAGGAAAGGGATGGGCAGGTTCCCCAAATAAATGCTGTACTTTGGAGCTTGGAATTGAATTTAATATTTCTGATTCTTGGGTGAAGTAATAACGCTAACTTAGCCAATTCTCCATGTGGTGGACAGTAAAAGGCTTGTCATCTTCATTCATTGTGTTGGCTTAGCTGGCTGGGGACTGTAGAATGCCAGACAGTAGGGAATAATGGAGAAAGGAGGGTGAAAAAACATAGGTAGTTATAATGAAAAATGGTACTAAAGCAATAAAACATGAAAAAATAGATTGCTTTGTGACAAATGCCACCAGTTACAGAAAGCAGGCAGGCTAAAAGGTAAAAGCAACCCTAATGTCCAGACAAATCTAATCCAAGAAGGACTGTTAGCTCTAAAGTAAGTTCTGTTTTTTAAAAAATGATGAATCGGTGAACCTTTAGTTTAGTATCCCTTGATTTTTATGACAAAAATTGCTTTCAAAAATACCTTATTTCTATTATTTCTGTTACAAGATAGGATGAATTTGCAACGGAAACTACATAGATTAACTATAACTTCCTTTTTCGTGTTAATTTTTCTGTCTGTACCTGTTTACTTAAGGATAAACATATTATAGAAACTACCAACTTGACAGAAAACACAGCACATGAAAATCAGACTGAAAGAGCAGAAATTTCACATCAGGAAGCCATAGCAGAAGGTGGGGAGTCACTCAGTGCTGGCAAGCTGTTAAGTCCAAAACCTTGGGAAGAAAGATATGAAAGAATGTGGGTTGCAAATGAGAAAAGAGAATTGAAAGCAAATTTTAAAAACATTACAGCGGAGCTGAAGCAGCTGTTCGGTGAAATTAATGAAACTGGGAAAACTCCTTCCCTTGTGGAAGCAATGTCTGAAGAAGGCTTCAGTGAAGAATTGAAGATTTCTCATGTACTTTCATCTCGTGTGACAGAGTCAAGTAATAAGTTAGAAAATAAAGGTGAATTTGGAGATGCTAAACTTACGCTAGGTGGAAAAGTACCCAAAATGGAAATTGTTATTCCGAGTCTTAGTGTCCTTCCTGATCAAAAGAACTTAAATGCAAATGTGGAAGATACCTGGAGTACAGATGAAGAAGACAACAGAAATGATACAGATAATTCAAAGGTCCCTCTACCAAAAGGAGAGGAAAACAAAATGCCTGCTATGGAAATGGAAGAGAGAGAAAATGGAAGTAGTAGAAATGTGGAGGAAAGTCCTGAATACTCTCTGAGACATAGCTTAAAAACAAGTATTTTGGATGACATTTCTAATACTCTTCCTAAAATAAGACCTCTTTATACAAGTGATGAAAAAGCTCTTTTTATAACGGAAAGAAAACTTGGAAAAGACTCTAGATTTAATGGTGAGGTTCCCAGGGACTCTTTTATCAATAATAGTAACATAGGAGAAACAGAAGTTGAAAATATTTTTGCAAATGCTGAGCAGTCACGTGACATGCTGAAAGGAAATCTTGATGAAGAACTAAAACAAGATCTGGAAAGATTTGAGAGTAAGGTAGGAATGCTGCAAATAGCATTCTGGACTTTGGAGAAAGAGAAGGCACAGCTCCAAAAAGAGGTAGAAGTTCACCTCTTAGTCCTTATTCTTTAGTCTTTCTCCATATCAATGGTCCTGTTCACTTTAGCTATTAATCATTAAAGAAAGAGGCTTTGTGCAAATTGGGTTTTGTCTTGATGGAAATACATTGCTTATAAATAAGGAGAGCGGTGGACAACTGTAGTTTTTCCCATTTTTGGAAAACACAGAATGCATTATTGTTCCAGTTTAACAACAGGTGGCACTCAGTTCCAGTGTAAGTAGTTGTCAGTTCATTGCCATGAAAAGAAAACACATGCAATTACATCAGTTCTAATTCTGAATCAAAAAATGAAAATAGCTTCTGAACAGGGTCTTGACTAATCTATTCATTTGCTGTGATTTCTGCATGTTGTGTCTTCATTGCCCTTCACTAAAATTCCTGTTTGCTGTGACACTTCCTGCTTGTGAGTTTGGAATCCCCTCCACCACCACCACACCCCCCCAATTAAGAAAGCAGTAGCTTGATTTTTTTGTTTGTTTGTTTTTACGACTAACATTGTGCAGTCCTTCTAATTCTTTGTCCATGAGTAACACTTCCACTTTTTTGTTCATGTTTTAAGATATGGTATCATTTCCTTTCTAAAGGCTGTGTTTTTGTTGTATCTTTAATCATTAATGAATTCATGTTACTTTCAATGACAATACACTTTGTAGTGTAATTTCGTGAAAATGCTTCTCTATATAAATTATTTCATTTTCCATTGTTTCAGAGGTAAACTGAATTATTCAGTCTCCAATGTGGTATTTCTCTTTACTAGAAATGATAAGAAATATATGAAGCTTAAGTTTCTTTTTGTAGGTTGAGAAGGAAAAAAGTTTCAAAACACAGGATGTGACAAAACAGGAAGATCTTGATAAATTAATTACACCACCAGGCAACATTACTAATGAGCAAATGAAACAAGAGCTTAGTCTAAGGAATAATGATGGTTCGGAAATGGAGAATAAAAACATTATAGAAGAAAAAGACAAGAAGAATTTCTCATCTGAGGAGAGACCAAGATTGATTAAAATGCCAATGAAAGGGTAAACTAAGGAAATAATTGCTAATTCTTATTTGTAGTACTGTTTAAGCATCTTTTAAGTTTTCTAATGTTGTAGTAGTTGAAGTACTTACTTAAGTGCTGAAATCCATACTGAGTAGTCTGCTACGTCTCAAACGTTTAAGTAAAACAGTTTTTTAAAGAAACCTCATATCGTAATTTATTGCCTGTTCAAATTTATTGCCTCCTTAAAAAAATAAAGAAAAAAAAAAATAAACCAAATTCCTGTGCATTTCCTTGTCAGTACTGTGACAAAATGTGTCTTCAAAACTGAGGTTAAAGGCTGGAAAAAAAAGTGATTTTTTGTAGGAATTGTCCATCCAGAAAAGAAAAGTAGGAACTTGTAGTTTATTCTTCTTTCTTTCTTTTCTATAGGATTTTAGTTATCTCCATGTATTTGGTATTTTCATTAAATTCGGATGCTTTTTGTCAGGGAGAGGGAAGAGATGATATTACCAAACCAATCTTGAAAATTTGAAGAAGGCACAGATGTTTTAGTGGAACCCTAGGCAGGAGTTTTTTCCTGTCCTTGAAAGGATTTTCTTCTCTAAATACTTCTTCTCATGGGGATATTAGGTATATTCCAGCTTACCTGAATCCTGCTCAGATTCCACAATTGTCACTCGTTCCTAAGGGAGGTTTTCTAAATACTCCATGATCTTTGGAGTGAAGTTTGTGTTTTATCATAGATATTTTTCATCTCATTTTTTTCTGGACATATCTTAAGTGTATCTGTTTCACTGAAATGTTTTCCATAAAGCTACTCAATTGGTGATTTCTTTTTTCTGTTTACTGTAGTAAATTTGCCTCGAATGCTAAAGTTGCAAAGAAAAATAGAAGATGGACTTCAAAGCAGAAGGCTAATCAGCAGAAGAGCTCTTCCGGTAGGAATCAAGTACTGGATGATAGCACTTACAGTGAAACTTCTCAAGATGAAGGAAGGTACTGTATATAAGGAATGTTATAAATAAAACTTACTTAATGATAAAAATTGACCTGAAAGCTAAAAGTTAGGTTTGTAAACCTAGTATGTACAGTGATTCTTGTGACGATACTGGCTGGTGCCCTTTGTGTTTAAGAACACTTCTGTTTTTGGTTTTTTTGCCTAGAATGCTTTGAATGTATTAGCCAATGTAATGATAAGGTCACATATACACAGATTCTGAATAAGTACCTGAGTGTGTGCACATGTGTAAATATATATATTACATCTTTAAAATAGAAGAGGAGAGACTTATAAAAGAGGAAAATTACTCTTTCAATAAAGGCATCTCAGATTTTGTGCCCTTTCCCCCTCCCCCAGGGTGCGTCCCTTCCAAACTTCTTGTCCACTCTGCACTTACTTGTGTGACCTGAAATGCGAAACAGAAGGTGTTGACACTGTACAAGTACTGTTGAGCAACAGCTAAAACTCTGGTGTGTGCTGTCAACACTAACTCACAGCACGGTGGGGGCTGCGATGGAGAAAATTAACTCCATCCCAGCGAGCCCTAGTACAATAGAGAATCCAAAATTGTGTTTCTTTGACCTGTAGGAGAAGAGTTCTCGATATTGAAGAGAGCTAAACCTCTAGTATTAAATAGGTAATGCAGGTAACTTCGTATCTCTATATCTACATATCTGTAGCTGTAAGATTCCTATCACTTTGAGTGAAGTGCATTTACTTCAACTATTTGCTTAGTATCTTGTGGAAAAAATAGCCTTCCAATGGACATAATAGTACAGAATGTTTTTTCATTCTTCAACTACATCTAACAAAATTCTTACATTAAATTTTAGTTTAATTCATTTCTGAAATTAGGTTTTCAGAGCAACTTTACGTGTTGTTCATAATGCAGTATAAGCATTCCAATACTGAAATATATTTCTGTTTTCCAGACCTGCAGCAAAAACAGGAGGTGAAAAGAACAAGGTACTGTAAAGTTAAATAGCTTGTATTGGCTTTTAATTGCTTAGATGGGAACATTAGCAATCAGCCAGATGCACAAATTACTGCTAGTATGCAACTTTATCATATTTGAGCCAAATCTATGGGCTGTGAATTACAGTGAATCATTCATGTATTTGTAATGATCTCTAATACTATGTGGTTATTATACAGAAAATACTGTATTGTTTTTAGGTTAGCATACGGATGGATGTAACTGATGACCTCGATTTAACTCACTCCTCTGACACAACTTCAGAGGATGTCGAATTACCAACTTCAGCCTACAAAGAAGCTGTGTTGCTGTTGGAACAGCTTAGTGTGGATCATACAGGTATGTTTTCAAGTGACTGTCTTCAGCTATTACAAGTTCCTCTTTTAAAACATAATTTCTTTGTATGCATTCCTTGGTATTTTAGTTTTATGTTTTGTTCTTACATTTCTTTATGATCAGAGTTCTCCCTCAAAAGATGTGAAATTATCTCACTGAACTTTAGATGTTTGCTTGTATTGTTAGCAAATATGCCTTAGTTTATCACTGATCCTCTGTCTAGTCAGAGCTGGAGAAGCGGGTTCTTGCAAGGCAGGGCTAACTTACCAGTTACTGTCACAGGCAAAACAAACTCCACTTGGGGAAACTTAGCTTAATTTGTTGTCAATTAAAATACATTTGAATAGTGAGAAACAAAAAACTTAAAAGAATGCTTCCCCACTGCCCTGTCTCAAGTTCAACTTCTCTCCTTCACTCCCAGCTCCCCTGCTCTTCCCCAAGCAGTGCAGGGAGACAGGGTCTGCAGTCAGGACACAGCAGTTTCCTTTTGCCGTTTTTTCCTCACACTTTCTCCCTGCTCCATGAGTCCCTTCAAGGGCTGCAGTCCTTCAGGGAAAATCTGCTTCAGCTTGGGCTCTCAATGGGCCACAGCTCCTTCAGGCTTTGGATATGTGCTCTGACATGGGGTCCTCCACAGCACAGAATTGTGGCAATCTGCTCCAACATGGTCCTCTCCAGGGGCTGCAGGAAAACACATGTTCTACCATGGTGTCCCTGTCAGCTGCAGGAGAATCTCTGCTCTGGCACCTGGAGCACTTCCTCCTGCTCCTTCGTGGGCCTAGGTGTTCACGGGACTGTTTTTCCCATTCTTTTCCCCTTCTCTGCCTGTGTGATGTTTTTGCCTTTTCTTAAATAAGATATCCCTGAGGTGCCACCAGCATGGCTGAGGCTCAGCTGTGCCCTACAGTGGGTCTGTTGGAATTCCATGTGTCCAGAACAGGGCAGCCCCTGGCCTCTTCTCAGAGACTTCTCCCCCACTACTTATAATATTCCCACTATCAAAACCTTGCCACCTACCCCGAGTACAGCAAAGCATTAAATAATTTATACATTTTAAAGTATTTATGCTGATGTGCAGCTTTGTGTCTTTTCTATCTCAAAATAGGTTCTGCTGTTTTGTTGAAAATTCAAAACATGCTTCTTGAATATGAGCAGGTAATAGAACGTGAAAAGAACCGGTATACAGCTCTCTGCAGGGAAGTAAGGAAATTGGAGAGTGAAAAGGAGGAGTCACAATTAATGATGGAAGAGACTCAAGATTTGAAATCCATATTGGCTCACCAAGAAGTGGAATGGAAAAGTGATATCCAAAGCCTTAAGTATGTAGCTTTGCATTCTGATCATGCATTATCTTGTCAAGTGTTAATGTACCAGAAGATGCTAGTGGTACAGGCAATAGGATGAGAAGTTTCTTGTCTTTTGCGTTTGGATTTTTGAATCCTATTAGCGTGTCATGCTGTAAAGGACATAATACCAGGGGGAATAAATGCCTAGATAATACTTCCTTGTAGAATCTTCATGATGTTTTATTAACTTATTTTAATAGCAAGATGAGAACAAGAGAGTATGTTTGGGAAAATGAGATGCATCAGAGAGATTTGTGTGAGATGTATTTTTTTGATTTTTGTCTTTGCAGCTTCTGTTGGTTTATAATACTAGGAATTCTGTTAACTCCACAGAGTGTAACTCAGAACAGAAACTAGAGTATTTGCTTGCTTGCTTGCTTGTTTATTAGAAAGGTCAAGTTTGGGATTGCTCCTTACCCCAAACTCCTGAGCTAGACCTGAATGTTGTGAGTTTTTTAATAACTGTTCCACATGACTTCAGACAAGAGTGGCCAGTAAGTACCATATGAAATTCAGCAAGGACAAATGCAAAAAACCTTGTTCTTGGGAAGTAAGATGCCTTTGTAGTAATGTACTGTGGAATGCCCTGGTTGGGGAGCTCGCTGAGCTCCCTGATGCTCTGAGCAGAGAGCATGCTCAACATGAGCCATTTATGAGCTGGCAGCTGAGAAGGTCAACAGTGTGCTGAGCTGTATTAGGAACAGCAGAACCAGGAAACTGAGGGGAGTGATTGTCTGCCTCTAATGAGCACTTGCTGAACTGTGTGTTGAGTGCAGGGTCCAATTTTTGGCCTCCCGGTACAACAGAGATCTTAATTGATATGTGTGAGTTCAGCAGAGAGCTACCAAGCTGGTCAGGGAGCAAGAGCACCAGCCGTCTGAGGAGAAGCTGGGGAAGCTGAGCTTCAAGGACTTGTGCTTTCCTGTGTGTGGAAGAGGATTATGAAGAAGACAAAGCCAGTCTCAACTTGATCTGGATTTGACTGGAGCCATTTTTCAGAATTCTCAAGTATCTATCAATTACAAACAATTAATATTTTCTTTCTAAATAAATTCTCTAAGCAATGTAAACTTTACATTTAAAAGCTCTGCTTTCTGTGAAATTGCGCTACTTACAGCTTTTTCCTTTCAATATAAACCACTCAAATACAAATGTTGCTATCAGTCTTTCAAATAATTTTTAGCAGAATTTCTAAAGCAGATTTTCAGTTGGCAGCTCTTTCCTTATGTTAATACTTGATTTTTCTTTTTCCTTTCTTTTTGACCGTTGCAAGGATATTAAAAAAAAATACTCAATGATCAGACATAAAACTATTTTCTTGTTTGAGTACCATGGACACACTATGGACCATTATTTACCACGTTGATGCTTACTGCTGATTGTTTCAGTTAGTGGAGAAGTTGACATTCCCAAAGGCTTTCATTATAAACTAGCTTCAAAATTAAATTACTGTTGTTTCTCCATTGATGTAGATCCATTGAGATTTAAAACTTATTTTTAATCATATTAAGTTTAAACCCTATGCATTTCTAAACTTATTTTTGAAGTTCGGCATTATTCTTGAGTAAACAGAAAATGCTTACTTTTGAGTAAACAGAAAATGCTTACTCTTCCTATGGTCAGCAGTTGTTTTGGACTTACAGAAGGCTTGCTAAGAAATGGTTGGGTCTGTCGTAGATAAGTGTGCTGCTTTGCCTGTATTACTTGCAATCACTGGATCCATAATATGTAGACAATGCTCAGCGTATTAAGAAAATGTATGTTAGTCATAGCAAAAGTGCATGATGCTTTGGTCTGATAAGACAAAAAACCGTTTTGAATGAAGTGTCTGTAATATGAAGATGTTTTTTAAAGAAAATTCTAGACACCTGCATGCTACTGTGTATTTACCTATGTAAGCCTACTTACAAATAAATGATAAATCTGTTTTATTTCCATGTCTTATACAACTGATACCATGGATAATGGAATGGAATTAGAACTCTCCAAGTTAAAAAAGATGGTAAAAATATGAAATCTGAAAGAAAGTAACGTTTTTATGCTTTAGGTTGTCTCTGCAAGTTCATAATGTAGAATATCTACTTTTTATGTTGATGCTTTAGTTTCTCAAATATTCTGTTAAATCCCAGGTGTACTTTGAAACAAGAAGAGGAAAAGAGACTCAGAGTAGAAACGCTGTATGAGAAAACAAGAGAAAATCTCAGAAGGAAAGAAGATCAATATTGTAAAGAGGTGGAGGAGAAACAGCAACTCGAGTTACACTCAAAGAATTTAGAAAAGGAGTTAGTAACACTGAAAAAGGTCTTGAAACAGGTATATTAAATAATGAATTAAACACTCATCGTATTTTCCACTTCTTGTTTGATTAGGTTTCATTTGTATTTCAGGCAAAGCCTGACTTTGAGTTACTTTTCTACATTACTACAAAACAGTCTGTATTTCATAATTTTTCAGCAGAAAATAAAAATGTATTATTTGTTGATTTATTATCGTAGCCTGTGGGGAAGCAATATTTGCAAGAATATGAGCTCTGATATTTCTCAAGATTCATGTAGTTTAATTCTATTGCTGTAGGCTGAAGAAGAGCGTGATGAAACACAGAGGCAGCTCTCTCAGGAAAAGAGTGCCAGAGCCCTGCAAGAAGGAATTTTGAACAACCATCTTTGGAGAGAAAAGGAGCTAGAAGAAGAGACAAGAAGAACTATAGGAAAAAATTCAGAGGTAAACAGAGTTTGTTCTAATTCATTAAATTTTACCATGTTTGTTCTGAAGTCATAAGAAGTCTTATATAACTTTTTCTGCTTCTTGATGGATTATTTACAGTTTATCAGTGTAACTTAACTGTGTGAATACCTTTTCTGCTTTGCCCAATGTCTTTGAAAGTTCTGCAAGGTATGTACCTGAATGACATGTCCAAGTAGGAAACTAATCAAAGACACTATTTATGCTATTTCTTAAGCTATATGTTATTTTTAATTTCAAAGACATTTTACCTTCACTTCTTCAGGTTTTTAGCAGGGAAACACCTATGTCAAGGTTGACAGGGAGGAAAGTTGTTCGATACTCAATCTTTGTGTTCCCAATACTTGATTTTTTAATTACTTATTTCCTTATCAAACTTCCCTACTTCAAGTATGCCTTTATTTTCCACCTCCACATACTAAAATTTTATGAAGGAATAACAGCAATGAATTAAGCTGTCTGTAGGAACTGGAATTATTGGAGGAGAAAAGCAACCGTAAATACTGTATTAAAAATTCCTAATAAGATTTTACTGAATCTACTAAGTATGTGCAGCACTTGGAAGAATTATTTGTTCTTGCCTGTGCTGCTCAGTAGACGTAGGATGAATATTTTTATGTGGAAACAAATTACATATATAATAAACAGGAAATATAGGAGACTACTGCATTCCAGGTATGACTGAGTTGTACCATTACCTCTCAGTAATACGAAAGGGTAAGCGTTAAGAAGACATTTTAGAAGGAAAATACCCTTTTTAGCCTTGCGGATTTGTAACAGCTAAATTAACTGGAAAGGGAACATTTTAAAGGTATGCATATATAGGAAAGCGTTGTCATTTTTTTAAAAGCTTTATGCTTGTGACGTCTTAAATTTTGTTATTTGTTTGCTAGTTTAATTAAAAAAAAGATTTATGTTTGGGATGTTCATTTAGGTTCTAAGGGTGTGTTACAATTTAATCATGTGCTTACATTGTACACATGTACAGGTTCATAGAGTAGTTTAGGTATTACCTGAAAATTCATTCTTATCTTTGAAGTCGTGCTTCGATATTAGAAATGTTAAAACACAGTTTAATGCTGAAGTGTTTTCGTAGATTCATTACCGACCTAGCTGTTTATTCATGTTTCCTGTCATGCAGGAATCCGACACTGAGAGAGAGAAGGATCTGTTGTACAAAAATCAGTTGCTACAAGATGAGATTGCTATGCTAAGACTTGAACTTGATCAAGTAAGAGTTAGGCACCAGGAGGAAGGAGGGAAGTATTTAGAAGAAAACGAGACCTTGAAAGAAAAAAATGAAGATCTCAAAAAGGAACTTAAACTGAATGAGGAAGCATTAACACAAGCAGTTTTGCAGTACAATGGACAGCTAAACTTGCTAAAGGCAGAATCTGCAGTACTAACTTCCAAACTTGAGCAGACAAAAGAAAGCAAAGACAGACTAGAAGCAGAAATTGAATCTTTTCGTTCGCGCCTGAACTCTACTGTTCAAGAACTGGAACGCCATCAGTCATCAAAAAGTGATGTTGAACGGACACTTCAAAGAGAACGTGATGAATGGCTTCGCTTGCAAGACAAGCTCCATTATGACCTCTCTGATCTGCGAGAAACCAACAAGAGCTTGTCTCAGCAACTGACTAAAGCTGAAAGCAAGTCTAATAGTCTGGAAAATGAACTTCACCAGTTGAAACAAACACTCAGAGAAAAAACATTACTTTTAGAAATGACACAGAAAGAACTAAGTCAAGCCCAGTGTCAGGCAAAGGAAAGTGATCATGCTCGACAACTTGAGAAAGATCAAGTAAGCAAATTTCAAATAAAGCAGGAATCCATGCAGGAGCGATTGGCCCAGCTCCAGAGTGAAAACCTTTTACTCCGTCAGCAACTGGAAGATCTGCATAACAAGGGGATCATCAAAGAAAAAGTAGTGAATGATGTGCAGGACCGGTTTAATGATATTTTCAACAAACTCAGAGCTGATACTGAAAAGCAAGTTTACCTAGTGGAAGAGAGAAACAAGGAATTAAATGCCAGGTGTTCTGATTTAAGAGAACAAGTCTTTAAACATGAGGCTGACAAAGTAGAAAGAGAGGTAAAGTATATACTTAGAAGGAATAATTTAAAGTTTGTCAGTTCTTGAAATTATTTTATGTTTCTAAAATGCAGCAGGTATAAGTTAAGTGCCATGGGACTGAGTAATGCTGTTTTGTTTCTTGTTTGTCGTGTTTCTCTTCAAATTGTGGAAGGTTTTGGCAAACAAGGTTTTACTGCTCTGGTCTGAACAGAGAATGGAAAAAAAGGTATTGAAGTGTAAGCTTTGATCAAGAAAGGTGATTCTTCTCCAGAACTTCTTCCATCTCTTTTCCTTAGGCCGTTCTATGCCCTGTAGAATGGTTTTACATATTTGGTGGGTTTTATGTATGTATTGCACTGATGACAGAAATAAGAGCAGTATAAAAGGAAGAACCATCCAATATGCAAGGGCTGAGAAATGAAGATGCAGACAAATGAAGTCATATGGATGGATTTATATTAAGCTTCTACTTAAAAAAAAATCACTTGTCCATAAATTCCTATCAAAATTTAAGAGTTCAATCTGAAGATGGGTCTAATTGTGTAATCAAATAAGTTAAAGTAAAAGCATATTTCTTGTTCTTATAGGTTTTTTTTCATGCTTGTTTAACTGTTTCATTAGGGTGTGATCAGACAACTGCAGCAGGAGCTTGCCGATGCTCTTAAAAAGCAATCTATGTCAGAAGCGTCACTTGAAGTTACTGCACGCTTCCGTAGTGACCTGGAGGAAGACAAGCTGCACTTGCAAAAGGAATTGGAAAAGCTTAAAACCAAGGTACATAATGTCTCTAACTATATGAATACATGTGAGGATGGCTGATGGGAAGTAGGATCACGTTTTGCCCTAAAAGCCTAGAAAAAACTTCAATAGTACAGTTTTAATGATGTGTGAATGAATTGCACTGTTTTATAAACTTGGTGTCCGTGTCTTTAACGTGAGGACACAAAGTCCTTTTTTGGACAAAGGTTTGTGTTTGCTGAGGTGTTTTTGAAAGTAAACTGATGTGTCTATAGTTTATTGCATTTGGCTTGACCAAGCAGATTGTCTGATTTCTGAAGAAAAGTAGAAGTACTGGACTGCTGTATTTGGGCTTTTTGATGCTGTGTTTGCCCTTGTATCCCCTCCACCTCGCTGTTCCTGCTAACATGTTGTCAATTCTGAATGCTTTTATGACTGATTCTGCACACACATGTACACGTTTTTTTCCTTTTCTGTGGCCCCACTGTTGTTTTTCATCTTTAACCAGATTTCTGGCAACTGAAGTGCAAGCTACTTTCTGAGGTGGGGACCACCTTTTGCAGTGCTCTTATTAAAACTGGAGTAGACAGGCTTCAGAGCTCTGAAATAGAAATCATTTTGAATCTCCTCATGAGAGGGTTGAGAACTCGCTTCAGGAGAAGGGTGAACATTTTAGTTCATATTTTCATGGAGGAGCACTTGCTAGTAGAAGTGAAGGCTTGAATGTACTTGCAGTGATTACAGTTCTTTGGGTAGAGGGTATGCACAGATATATGCAGTCCTTGAATTCTTCAGCAGCACTTGTCTGCTGTGTAGAAAATCTCACCTGACTGTGGCTTCTTACTGTGACTTTACAGTTGCGAGAGTTGGAAGAACATCATCTTCAGTCAGAGCATTGTGTTAACAATCTGAAGACTGCCTTGGATAACAAGGAAAGAGAAGCAATAGCTTCTTCCCAGAAACTGCAGGACCTCCTGTTGGCATCTTCTGGGACTGATAACACTATAAAACAACTGGAAGAACATGTGCAACGGTGAGAGAATAACACATTGAAACAAGGTGTCTGCTTTCTTGGATTGTCTGAAAAGAACAGAATAGCCTGTTTGCATCACAGCAAGCTCATATGTAATTTTGAAAGATGCTTTTGTTTTAGATTACATTATTTCATGCTGCTCTTTCAGAATTGGTCCGTAATAAGACCTGTATTTCTTTTAAAGCCTTGAAATTGAAAATGCCAGACTGGAAGCCACAGTCCAGCAGCAAAACCAGAGGATTGAAGCCCTTCAGAGAGACCTGCAAGCCTCTGCCTCAGTAAGTTGATCACAGGCTTCCTTTTTTGTGAGCTTCTGAGCCTTGTTGCAAATTTATAGAGTCATTTAGGTTGGAAAAAAGTTCTAAGATCAAGTCCATGCCTCCTAAACCATGTCCTGAAGTGCCACATCTACACGTTTTTTAAAAATCTGTGGAGATGGTGACTCCACCACTTCCTTGGGCAGCCTATTCCAGTGCTTGACCACTCTTTCAGTAAAGAATCCAGTCTAAACCTCTCCTGACATGATTTGAGACTATTTTTTCTTGTCCTGTTGCTAGTTACTTGGGAAAAGAGATTGACACCCACTTTGCTGCAACTTCCTCTCCAAGTAGTTGTAGACAATGATGAGGTCTCCCCTCAGTTCCTCTTCTTCAAACTAAACAATTCCAGTTCCCTCAGCCACTCCTCATAAGACTTCTGCTCTGTCACTAGCTCTGTTGCCCTCCTCTAGACACTCTCTAGCACCTTAATGTCTTTCTTGTAGGGAGGGGCTGAAAACTGAATACAGTATTTGAGGTGCAGCCTCACCAGTGCAGAGTTACAGGGTCATGATTACTTCCCTAGTCCTGCTGGCCACACCATTTCTGGTACAAGTCAGGATGCTATTGGTGTCCTTGGCCACCTGGGCACACTGCTGGGTTGTGTTCAGCTGGCTGCCTGCTAGCACCTCCAGTCACTTTCATGTGGGAATATGTTAAGATGCCAGGGCCTGACTGACTGGCATCATCAGACTAGAACAAAAGTTACACTACCCAGAGCTTTTGCTGTGCAGAATTGCTTTTCCTTTGGCCACGGTTGTGCGTTTGTTTTCATGAAACAGTGAAGAGGAATGCCTGTGATATCATTTGCAGAGCTCCATGCAAGCCTTGGAATTTCCCACTGCCTCTACACATTGTTAATTTTAGGTCAGATAAGGTGCTTTCATTGGTGGCCCGTATGAAGCAAATTATTTTTGGGTTGTTAGCAGTGAACCTGTCCTTCCCCTTTGGTTATTAACCAGGGCATGGTTTTTGAATGTACTGTGGATGGGAAAAGCAACTCCTGCTTGTTTTCATTGAAGCTTCTTTGCATCTCATGTAATGTTCTTTCTCCCCGACGCAAATGGCAGAGGTGATGTTTGCTAACAGTTTTACAGTGGCATCAAACTAAGGCCATTATGATCATTGGTGTTGGGTGTAAATAAGAATAAAGAGGTGAAGAGATGTATGTAATGTTTATTTTTCGTCATGAGGTGTAAACTTCAGTTTGGAAGGTCATAGTGTGTTTTCTTTCTTCTTCTAATGCTCTAGGTTCATGACCGCCTAGAAGACTTAATAACTAGCTTACGAACAACACAGGCAGCTGCAGAGGACCACCATCAGCAGGTACACAACTGGTTTCTGTGAATGAATGTTTTAGTCTTTGAATCTTTTGTGTGCAGGTAATTAACAAAAAGATCAAGTATGCTTGCAGGTACAGTACAGCTGACAAACACTGTTCTGGTTTTAAGGCAAGGCACCCTCAAGGGAAAAGGCTGTAAATTTCCTTATTCCCTTGCTGCTATGTTTTGTATCTGTTGTGGTGTGTGAGATACTTCTGCTTATCAGCATGATCCACCTGATGAATTCTCTTCTCCATCCCACGAGGGTGGGGTGAGCAAGCGGCTGTGTGGTGCTTAGCTGCCTACTGCAGTTACACCATGACAGGTGATGGATTAGATGAATGTTGTGGGCAAGGGGCAGATCTGTCATTGCAAGCTGAGAGGGGAGACTGGATGCAAGAGATCCATATTATCTTTCCAGCTTTCTCACACCTTGCCCTCAAGACCATGTTAGCTTCTGTCACAAGACCCAGCATTTTACCTACTCTGTAAGGAAGCTTGAGAAAGTAGTACACCCTGTGGAATTTTTATCTAAGCCTTTGTGCTTTTTCTTTTTCCCCTCACAGAATGCCACTGAAAGCATCTAGTCAACTTGCATTCTTTATACTTGAACTGAATCACCAAGTTCTGTTCCATTAAAATGCATCTGTTTATGCAAATCTTTGTCCCTTTGGGTAGAAGCATAAATAGCACTGCCGATTTGAAAACATTTTATTGCTCTCAGGAGCTGCACAGCTGTTACAGAAGCTGTGAGTTTCAAAGGGCATTTTCTGTGGTGGGCACTAGAGGAATTATTATATTACAAAGTATGTATCATGAACTCTGGAGGACCTTTGGAAGGAAGTAATAGGGTGACTTTGTGTATGTGTGCATGTGTATTTTCTTACACCCCAAAGCTACAACTTTATCTTGTCGCTTCTAGTGTTCTTTCTGTCTGCCAGCTTCGATTCCTTTTCTTGATTATGTTTCCTGAGGTGTTTTTTCCACATTGCATTAACCTGAACTGTAGATCTTGGATGGGGAGAGGAGAGCGTAGGCCTGTTTCGATTACAGTTTCTGCTTTTTATTGCAATGTTGTCTTTCCTGTTACCTTAGATTTTTCTTTTGCCACTGTTGCTTTCACAGATACAAAAGCAGAATGTCATGGCTCTGACATCAAAGGACTTGCACAGCCTGTGTGAAGATCACTTGAAGTTAAGGTCCCACCTTGAAGAGCGTGTTGTTCAGCTTGACAGGGAAAAGGCTGAGCTCTTGGAACAGGTGAGCCGAGAACATTCTCCAGGCACTAGTCAGTACGCAGGAGAACGTGTCCACCCTTTTTTCGAGTTCTAACATTCTAGGCTTTTTCTGTTATCCCTGCCATTCACAGTCTGAGTATTTTGTGGTTTTGGGATCATCCAGGAAGCAAATAAAAGCTAGCTGAGTATCTGTGTAAATTCTGGAGTGGTTCTGCTGGGAAGAGTTTCCAATGTGGTTTGGTATCAGTTGAGCATACTGAGCAAGGTTGCAGTTCCCCCGTTCTTCCTTGAATACCTTCTGATCATCTTCTGATCAGTTTGTTTCTGGGCAGGGTTAAAATGCTTCTTGTTTCTAGTACAATTTGTGGAGCAGCTTCCTGCATATTTTCATGGTAGTGGAAGCTTAAAAGCCTTGCAGAAAAACATACTGAAGGAATTCAGGGCAATTTAACTAGTGCTTGGGAAACAAGAAATGGCTGCCGGTTTCCAAGGGGCAGTCTTCCCCCTTTCTCCTTTTCTGTAGAGGAAAAATGGAAGTACAAAGTTGAAACAGCTGCCAGCTCTCCTCTAGTTTGACTGAGAAAAATCTAAGAGGAAGAACAACATGTGAATAAGTAAATACCCACAAAAATGATGGAGGTAATGGCAGAGGCGAGTAGAACATTGAAGAGTTCCTAAAGGCAATAGCTTCCACAAGCCTCTGCCTGCAAGCCCCTGTTTTTCCCATGAAAGTTTTAGATTGATCATGTTCCGCCATGGTGTGCGTACCTATGTAAGCCATGCTACGAACAGAGGAACTGCCAAAGTATTCTCCACCATCTTTTCCACCTTTTTACCTTGAAGCATTAGAAGATGGTGGCCTTAGCTGCAGTGGAAGCATTTGCTTGTTGTTAGGTAATGGCCTGTTTGATGTGAAACTTGAAGCTAATAAATGTTCTCAGAAATTCTGTCCCTTGGTGTTCTGTAGAGCTTGGCTAGCGGACAGAGATGTACTGCAGCTTCTCTGTGGAGAATGCTACATGCACATACTGCACATAGATGTTGTTCCTATGTTGTTTGTGTCATGTGTCTTTACTTTTTTGAAAGTGTGAGAGTGAAAGAAAGAAAGTGAAGAAGCTGGTAGAGTTGAAACGTCCAGTCGAACTGCGCCTAGATCAAGAAATGAAAAGAAATATTGAACTGCAGAAAGACTCTAAGAGGTATGGCTTTTTAGTATGGTAAAGAGACATCCCTGAGTAGAAGTCAAGCTTTATTGAACTTCAATGTAAAAATAGGTGTACATACCTATTTGTGAGCAAATTCAAGCCTCATGTTAGTTTCCCACAAGGTGCTTCTGTGCATGAGCTTGTAGTCTTCAATTGATGCCAAAAGAACTGCAAGTGCAAGTTGCCCTGCAGTGCTCCTGGGGGGAAGGAAGCCTCTCATTTCTCTTTTCAGTTGAAATTTGGACTCTCCAAGTGATTTGTGGCCCAGGAATGCTGGTTTTTCTCAGTAATTCCTGGTGTGTCGAGCACATTAAAGATGAAGCAAGCCATGTCTGTGTGACTTATGTAAGAGTATGTGACAAAGGCTTCATTGTTTTCTTGGCTAATTTACTGTGCAGGTTAAAGAGGCTTCTTAGCAGAGCTGTGAAGAAACTAAGGATGTATGAGCAGAGAGAGCTTAATTTGCAGGGAGAAATGAAGAGCAAGTATTCTGATATGGCCAATGACGTTGGTAGATTAAGAACAAAGGTGAGCTCTGGTTTGTTTGGATTTCGTTTTGGTAGTGGAGTTTTTTCTTCTGGAACCCGTGTTATTCTTTCCTTATACTTCGTTTCACGTTGATTTTTTTTTTCTTGGCTATATTTTGGAATTGGTTGACTTTTCTTGATGCTCCTTCTACTGTTAGAGTAGTAGATGACTATAATACAGATGTATTATGTACAAATCAGTATCTGCAAGGGCACATCAAGGGGAGGCTGTGCTGTAGAGGAAGGGCAAGCCTCTTGGGCCAGGGAGCAGTCCCACAGGGCCTCTCCAAGAAGAGCAGGACAGGTCTGGAGGTCTGGTGACAGGTCTGGTCAGCCAAAAGTGCAGATGACCAGGCAAAGTCCATAGGGACAGGCAAGTCTGCAGTCCCACCAGGACATCACATCCACAGGTGAGGCTCAGAGCTGAGAGCAGCTTGAGGCTGTGGCAGCATCTTCTGGGTCTGAAGATTAATTACTTCTCTGAGAGAGAGAGAAGTAACACCACCATAAATCAAAACTGCATGAAGTTGGCTTTGCCCAGCGTCACCCCTTGAGAACTGTCTTAGGCACAAGTTAGGAAGAAGTTCAGGTTTTGCTTTTCTAACAGTGTCATTGCCTTCCAAGGCACAATGCAGTGAAGTGACGCAGAAAAATTTCGCTAGTGCTGTTCACTAGAAGCTGTCTCGGCCCATCTTTCCCTTGTCACAGGAACCCAGAAGCAGAGTTCCCAGAAGTGCTCTGCCTCTTCAGTAGCATGTAACCTTTTACCTACTTCTCCACTCATTGCTCAAATTTGTTGCTAAAGCAGCCATGTTTGAGAGTGATGTTTGTTTTTAGAACTTATTATTGTGGAATGAGTCAACTGCCTTTGCTGCGGTCCATTTTTAGTCCAAAAGTTAGTAGCATTTTTTTATTTCTCTTGGATGAGTTATTTTGAATGAAAGGGAAGGGCGTTACATTTAGATTTTCCATTAACATATGAGCATCGCACATAAGAGTAGCCCTAGTACTTTTCAGCCTAGCCCTATGGGTAAAATGCTGCTAGTTTTGTATCTGTTGGTTGGTGAACTACTGCAGAACTGAGAAAGGATGGGAGCCTGAGGAATGCTATCAGAAACTTTGTGACAGCTGCTCTTGTTTTAAGACCCTGGTTTAACCTGATTTTAATATTGAGTCAGCAGATCAGGGACCCTTACTGATTCTTCTGAACTGACCGATTTTAGATCCCTCTGAGTTCCTTTTGTGCTGTCTGCAGGTTGGTGAACTTTCACAACAGCTAGAGATAGAATCTAAAAAATGCACGCAGCTAGAAGCACAAAATCAGGATTTGCGAGAAGAGTTGTCCACCATGCATGAGAACCATGAAAAACTGGAGAAGAGCAAATGCCAGCTGAAGGAAGAGGTGGCTAACCTCAAACATCGTTTGGAGGCTAACATGGTAGATCACAGCCGAGTAGAACAATATAAAAGAGAGATGGAAGAACGAGCTGGGCAAGAAATAAGACAGAAACTACAAGAAGTCAATCTATTTTTGCAGGTAGTTGAATTCATGAGTCTCTAGAATCTATTATATTTTTGTTGTGGTCGTAATTTTTTTAGTATTTGCATTTTGGTGCCTAATTCTGTGTGTTAGTGCTGTACTTATGTCTTTCCTGGAGGACAGTGGGAGAGGGGAATATGGCAGGGCAAGAATGCTTTCATATGTGTGTAATGTGCCTGCAAATCCCTGAATCAAAAGCTTGCCCAAGGTAGATTTCCATTTTGCCGTTCTTGGTGGGGTTATCACTGTCAGCTGGTTTTGTTCTCTGTTAATCCGTGAAAGGGTATTGCAACTTCCAGTTGTCCTGGCCAGACATACAGATCTTGCTTTGTCATCGTACAGGTGAAAGTGCTCAGAAAAGAAGCCACCAAAGTTGGGCAGTGGCGGGAGGTGGTGTGGAGTTGGGGAATCCTCATAATTCCTTTGGGGAATCTTTTTCTGTATGCCCTGTCCTACAGAGACAGTGTTCTTTCATTAGTAGCTTTGATGAATAATATTGCTAAGAGGGGGATTGGTTTTGAATGAAAAGAATTAATAATATGGTAGTTCCAGGGATCTGCCTTGATTGCTGATGGAAGTGAGGAGCCTCACTGAGTGAAGCTGGGCCCTTCAAATTTGGTACATGAAGTTGACTGGTACGGCGAGCTCTTTGTGATGACTGAGAGTGCATTATCTGTTTCAGACACAGGCAGCCTCCCAGGAGAGATTAGAACAAATCAGAGCCAGTCATCATGCTTCACTGAGAAACCAGTTAAAACACAGAATTAGAGATCTTGAATGTGAATTGGACAGAATAAAAAACACCCAACAAGACAGTATTTTACAAAAAGAATCCACACAGGCAGAAGTGGAAAGGTACAAAGAGCTGTATCTGGAGGAAGTAAAAATTAGAAGAAGCCTAGCAAATAAACTGGAAAGGTAAGCCCATGCTTTTTTAGGGTGGTAAGAAGATACTACCGTTTCCTCATGCATTTGTCCTCCTAAAATCACTCTTCTCCATCTGGTCAGCATATTATGTATGTAAGCATAGGATTTGTGAGTGAAGTCCCTTAAGAACCTTCTCCTTCATTAGAAGTGTCATCAATTCTCTCAATTGTTTTTAAGCTAAGAAGTCCTAAGTGTTGATAACTCTTGCTGCTCCTTGCAGGTAGTGTGACTTCTTAGAAATAGGCTCTCCAAAAATCCTCAGATCAAATGATGTTCTTGTTTTGGGCACTCTTAATCTCTTCCGCTTTCAGAAGTCACATAATAGTCAAAGATGTGGAGGATAACTTTGTGAAAGCTTTTTTCCCAAAGATAATTCTTTGTATGCTTCTGAATGTTTCAGAGCTAATGAGAGACTAGCAGAAGCCAATGCTAAGCTTCTTCAGGAGCGCCATAGGAGCAAATCCTTAATCACAAACAGCATTGTCAGTGGTGGTCTGTCTGCAAGTCCAGTTCTGTATTCAACTGAACTGGAACATCTTGGCAACAGTTTGGCACTGAATAGAAGCCTGAGTCTAGCAGGAAGCTTCCTAAGCCCGGCTGGGAATGCATTATCGTCAAGAAACAGGGTTGAAGCCTATGTGGCTAAGGTAAGCATTCTGAAATACTGTTCTCAACTAATGCTAAAGAGTGTCTATAAGCGAGGTTATGATTTTTAGCCTAAAGTTGGAATAAATGTATAGTTCCAAACCATATGGTCAAATATGCTAAAACAAGTGCTAATCATCAGAACAGTACACAACTATTTTTGGTAGGGATGAAGACTTTCGGTCATCAGGGTTTTACAAGTTTCCAAGAGTGCGCAAAGACCAAAAAATGCTGAAATCTAAATAATAAACTGCATAATTACCTTCTTTTACAAGAGAAACTGTGATAAAGTATACTGTGGCATAGGAAGTTCACAGCTAAGCTTTTCATTAAATTTTAATATATAGTGCGTATGAGCTATTTAAAATGGCTGACTTCACAATGAGTGCAAAATCCCATCAGACATCTTTCTTTGAGACACCTTTTCCACTTTCACTGATCTTTATTGTATCAGTTTCTTCACTGGAACTTGTCGTATTGTATTAATACCAACAAAAGGATGCTTCAAAAAGAGGGTGGCGTGAATAGGATTATGTAACTTTTCACTTTATAGTTCAGCGTGGGACATATACTATGAGTTGGAGGTAGTTCCTCCTATGTGTTATTACATGAAACGGTAAACTTTACTGTTCCTCAAAGTCTCCACAGCTTTTCAATTTTGCAGCAATGCTGCAACCTCTGCAATACCTCTGGTCACAGTATGCCCTGTAATTAGCCAGCTGTGTGATAGAACATCCCTTACAGAATGGTGAGATCATGAGATTTGGAAACCAGATGTCACTAGTTGTCATTGAGTTTCCCACCTAGTATAGGACTGAGTCATGGACAAGCTTCTCTATTTGGTCAGTATTCTGTCCCCTGAGTATTCTGTTGTTGAATGAATACTTCGCACGTTTATTCACTTTTAAGTCCATCTCAGTTCAGCAGTCCCTCCCACATCAGATAGAACCCATTTAAGCAATGTGCCTACATACTGCACTTGGTTTAAGAAGTGGAAAAAAAAAACAACAAAACAAAAACAAAGTAGTGTAGGTAATGTGTGGCATGGCAGTTATGGATAACTTTTCTTTATCAAGGTGGATGTGTTTTTCAGGTCAGAGGGGTGGGCATACATTACAGAAAGAACTCAGGAGGCAGTTAGTACTGTACCATCTGCATGTAAGATGTAATTGTATGGGGTTATTCTGCATGCCAGCAGTAGAAAGGAGGCAAAATTCAGGGACCCGCTGCAAAAACAAAATAAGGAGAAGACCAGGGCAAGAGAATAAGAGGGAACAGGGAGCAGGGAACAAGTGAGGAAAAGAAAGGACGGAAATGGGAGCAAGATGTTAAAAGAAGAAAAGAAAAAGGAGGAAACTATCCCGCTTCTAGGACAAAAAACTGCCCTAATTTAAAAGAAAAGAGTTAACCCTAACCCTACAGAGACTTTGTCATCTGCTGAGGAGCAGAGGATAATTTGCTCTTACTATACACAGTTTGCCTTCTCAAGATTACCTTCTATTTCTAATACAGTATTCAATTCTAAAGTTATCTTCCTTGAATGAAGGCAAGTAAAACTATTGCTAAATCCTCAGAGAACATACCTATTTCTCACCGTTTCTACCAGGTTCTCTTAAGAAAAAGCTGGAAATCTCAGCATGCCTGTTTTCCCTCATTTAAAGCAGAAGGATGGTCTCTGGGACTCAAAATTATTATTGTGAACCTCCCTGTTACTAAATCCAGCTGCACATCCTTTCATGATACTTCTTCCTGTAATGACCAGCTAGAGAACACGTGATGGTATTTGTAATGTCATTGTCTGTAGCCTCAAGTCACTCAATGGGCATTGTACTCAGGAGTGTCTTAATCTGATCTTCACTTTCAGAGTCTTCTGGAAAAAAAGAAACAGGGTTCTAGGAGGTGCAGTAGTAGCTAGAGGACATGTAACGAAGTGGGTATTCCACCTAGGACTGCTGGCCTAAGTTTTGTTAACTGAGTGTAGTGTGTCACTGGCAGTGTTTGAAGCCATGCCATGTCTTCCAGGAACTGGAAGTACATGATTCCTGACATGTGTGGCTGAAAAAGAGGACTAAATTCTAAAACAAATCTTTAAGTCCAGAAGTAACAAGGGGAAAACTGCACATATGTCTCTGTATAAAATAATGGGTGGTGAATCTTGATCCATTTCCAAATGCAAAATTACCAGATATACAGTCTGTGCTCTCATTTCTGCAGGGGTCCTGTGCCTTTTGAGAGACAAGTTGGAAGATTAGGAAAGAATTTGGAGATGACAGTCTATTTCAGAGTGCGTTGCAGGTTGTGGTGCTTAGTACATTGTCTGTTCTCTGGATTCTTTAAAGACAGAAGAGTTTCTCTGACTCTGAATGTTTTCTTCACTTTACTGCTCAGCTTCACGTATGCTTCATTTTTCCCAGTAACTTGGTTCCTTTCTGCAGAATTTCTCTTGCCTTCAAATTCAAGGTGAGGAGTGCTTTCTTGGCTGGAGATTACAAACGCTCCTACCACTAAAGCTCATAATGACAGGGAGTTAAGGAGCTTAAACTGCAGCGTGCCTCAGGTAGTCATCTTGGGTTTCTTTTTTTAGTCAAAGCGCTCTCTGCAGATTTGATGTGTCTTGCAGTAGCTTGCCCAGGGTGAGAAAGGCTATTTGAAGTAGAGGATATGCCATTCTTAAGAGGAGAGTGTTTATATAAATTGTCTTTGTGCTTTAAAATAGCTTCAGAGGCAAGGAGGTAAAAATACTTCGCACTGTTATTCAAAATGCTGGTGTTAATTCTTTGTCTATGCAACTGTTGGAAAAAACATTGGTAAATGATGCTGATTGCAAACAAGAGGAAAAACTGTTCCTCTGGCAAGTGGACACAGTTGCTTCTTTTAGACATAACTAAGGAATTTGGAGTTTAAAGGTTTAGAATATTTCAGTTTTCCTAAACTACTGTTTAATGTAAGAGGCGCAGGTTGGTGATTATGCATAGTCATACATTTTGAAGATGGTCGTGTTGAAAGCTCAGAAAAAAAAATTAGCGTTTTGTTCTTAAAAAAAAACGAAGAAATGTGTTCCATTCCAGTGTAGGCCCTTCCCCTTTGTCAAGTATATATACTACAGTAATTAATAACCTTGAAATGGACGTGCAGAAGTATCTTGAAAAATACAAAAAAGTTCATGTTAACTCAGGCTTATTAACCAGTAAAATCCCATTCACATGCAAATTGTCTTTTATTTTTATTAGAGCTCCAGAAATGAGGGATAAATTACAAGTAGTTGAAAAGTTTTGTGCATGTAATTACAAACGGCAACTGTGCTGACTAGCAGCTCATTATGTTCTATAAGGAGGTTAGCTGAAATTTGTTCGTTAGTAGGATTTGTGTCACAAGAAGGATATGTGTGTGTATTGCCTCTTTTTACAGGAAGATCAAAGCGATCTTTGATGTACTTATTTTGCCTTTATATGATCTGCTCTGCTGACCCCCAAACTGCTCCGGAATTGGCATTGTCATCTCCCAGAACTAAATTGAATGAAGCAGATGAAATACAAATATGAGGTGCTGTTAGTGTACTGTGTACCGTAATTTGGGAACTGCTGCCTTAGTCCACAGACTAAGACCAGGAATGTCTGCTGCAAGTTATGCAAGGAGATTTTGGGACTGGAGTCCTGTTGTTAGGTTTAAGAAATCTCAAGCTTAAATCCTGACAGAGAAAATAATAGTGACTTCTGCTAGCTGCAACCAACGTGAAAGCAGTTTTCCTGCGTAACATGAAAAAGGGAATGTCTTGCTTGTGCTCTCTGTTTCTGTACCTTTTCTGATTGTTTTCCGTCTGCACTCTTGTATTGTAGCAGTCTTCGTATGGTCAGCTTTTTCACTTACTTCATTTATATGTAGGACATGTTCCTATTTCTCACTGAAGACCTCTGAACTTAATTCCATTTTCCTTTCTTATTCAGCTCTTTAATCAAAAATATGTTCTCTCTTTCTTTTCTCTGCAGACAGATACATGACAAGGTTTGTAGCCAGTATTTAATGTTGAGTGATATTTTATACTGGTGATGTTTTTTTTCTATTTATGTCGGTAGGTTTTAATCAAAACTCACTGATGCATTCACATTTTGCTAATACTGCAAATATATTGGGCTGCAAATATATTGGACTGCAAATATTAGGTTGTCGAATGATTGCCACGGAGTACTTTGATGCTTTATGTATTTGTAATGTTACGGCTTTTGTGGAAGTTATGCTGTCATCTTACAGGTGATTATGGATTTCATGTTATAATGGAATTGCTGTAGGGGTAAGCTGGTTTACCCTCCTTTTGATATTCAGAAAGTTCTTGGTAGTAACAGTGGTGTCTGGAGTACCAGTACTGTTCTGAAGTTGAGTGTCGTCTCATGGAGTCTTACAGAATCCAACTTGCTCTGTTCTCAAGCAACCCATGTGGATAAGTAGTAAGTTGACAACACTTTCTGAAAAAGAATTACTTCGGTAAGGGAACCCAGTATGTTACTGCCTGCAGAGATGTGCAGTGAGATGAGAAGTACCTGCTCAGGAGGTTTGGGATAGTCAGATGCAATGCATTTTCCAGGGGCTTAGGAGGGAGGGAGAACAGTGGAGGCAAGTTGTAGTCCTCAAGGGTGTATTTTGCACGGCTCTTCATTTCCTTTTGAGAACTCAGTGTGTTGCTTTATTTCCACCTATTCATCTTTCCTCAAGCGTGGATGAGAATTACAAAGATGTTAATGGAATGAATAAGAGGAAAACAAGATCTTTTTTTGTCTCTGGATTCATCTGTGCATGTTGTGGAGGGCTCTCTGGACCTTCTGGTCATTGTGAAGGCTCCAGAAAGCAGGGAAGGTGGTTTCTTCTAACACCTCAACTACTACTGCTTTGATTAGGATTGGTCCTGATTTGGAGTTGTCTTTTGGCCTAGGCATTAGTTTTCCTGCTTTTTTCCTTTTACCTACGTCTAATTTCATGTACTAGGGGGATGCCTTCTCACCAGGATTGCTTGTACCGGATTGAAAATATTTAGAGGTTTGATGATTTTTGGGGTCCTTTCCTGTTGGGTCTTCCAGCTCTGTGCTCCTCCTTTCTAACTGTGAAGGCACAGACTATTCCAATGAGCGGTGCCCCTCCTGGAGGAGCTGGTGAATTTGGTCACAGCTATCCCTGTAGTCCTGGAGAGAGAGCCCTTCTTTCCACTTTGCTGTTTTACAGCCCCACTTCTTTGGCCCTTGGAGTTATTGTTTGTTATTCCTCTTGCTGAGGGTATGCAGAGTGCTCGCCTTCCTGAGGCTCTTGGTCCCTGTGGCCCATTGAGTACATTGTACAGTATTTCAGTTCTCATTTTGTTGGTATGTTGCTAGGTGAGCTTGCTCATTTCATGAAATAAATGCTTGTTCCCCCAGGGATTCAGTACTACATTTGGAGAATCGCAGAACAGGTAAGGGTGGAAGATCTCTGAAGATCATCTAGTCTAACCCCACCCCTGCTCAGAGCAGGGTCAGCCACTGCAAGGTGCTCAGGGTTATGTCCAGCCAGGTTTTGCACATCTCCAAGGATGGATGCACCACAACCTTTTCCAGACAACTTTTTCTGGTGTTTGGTCACGCTTACGATTAAAAAAAAAAACAAAAACAAAAAGCTCCTTGTCTTAAAATTATATTTTGGCTCCATCTTCTTTACTACCCCACCACATTTATACACATAGATAAGGTCCCTTCAGCTTTCTCTACTGCCATAAAGAAATGATCACAGCTCTCTTAGCCTCTCCACACAGACTACTCGTGGTCCGAGTCCTTCGGCATCTTTGTGGCCTGGAAGCTGTATGGTATATATTTTGAAATTCCCTTCTATGTGTCACAGACTTGATGGAAAAAAATCAGGTGTCACAAGTATCATCAAATCTAAACAGCAGGATACATCACTTGGAGTATGACCCTTCCAAAGATCTGATTTCTTATGAAGATTTGAGGTCAGAATCATAAATGAGAATAGCTTAATTGGTAGCAATGACCATGTTCTAGGGGAGATAGGAGTGAGTGCTTCTTTCTGTGATCCAAGCTGATTTTGCTTACATGATAAAACCTACAGCACTTGCTGTGTAAGGGATGTTGCTGTCTTTTAGTACAAAGTGTGCAAGTAAAAATGGTCTGGGTTTATATTTTCATGTATGGCTGCCTTGGTAGTTGTATTAACGGTGAAGAAAAATCTTGGCATGATCTGCCAGAACACTTCAAAGTCTCCATCTTGAGAGGGAGAAAAGAATATTGGTGTATGGTTTTTTTCTATACAGCAGTATATGGCAATTCTGCAGTAGCTGCCCTTGCACCTCATCTCTTACAAAGCTGTAGAGGCCACTCTCAACTGAATTTTTCCCTATGGATGGCATTTGTGCATATCTCAGCACTTAGCTGACATCGTTCTTGTGTATTTGATGATAGACACTAGCCATGCCTTCACTTTGGTAACTCCACTGTGCTTTCCTCCTGTATATTTTTTAAATGCCCAGTTATAAACCAGCTGGTGAGTTAGACTGCTTTGTGCTACAGTTAATGTGGCTCAGCAGTGAGAATGCTACAGCCTGGGTGACCAAGAGTTTCTCTTCATTAGAAAGTCAACCTCCAAACCAAGATTCCTCTATTTGGGATGATATTTTTAGGTTTTGTCATGTTATGTGTGAGTTTTAAGAATGTTTTAGAAGTTTAATATCACAAAAATGTAGTTGTTAAAATACTAACTGTATATTTTCTGTATAATTCTAGGTACAGCGGGAACTGGATGAAAAAATCACTAAAGAACTTCAACAGGGTAATGTCATTATCTTAGGAAAAAAATGGCTTGAAAGCTGTCAAGTTCCTGGGCTAAACATAGATTTTATTTTTTTTTCTGTTAGTTTCCAATTTAGGCTTGAATGTGAAAATGTTCTGCTTACCAAAATACTGTGTAGAATGTTATGCAATTGCCTGAAAAAATAAAAGAGCAAAGAAAATTCAGCTGTTTCCCACACACAGATAACTTGGCTTAAGTTGAAGTCACCTTTCACTAGTTAATCCTCAAGCACAAACATCAAACATAAAAGAAGCCCTGAGATAAGATTGTTACAGACTTAAGCCATCGCTTCTTCCACATACATCAAGTGCATTCAGCACTAAACTATAAGCATTGTCTGGTGTTATTTTTTGATTTTTGCTGTTCTTACTGATTGCTTGTATTTGTAGCTTATTTGTTGCAGTCTGTTTTGAATAAGCAAGAAGAATATAATCAGTAACAAACAATACTTGCTTTAGGAAAAGGTCATTCAGTAGTGTTTAGGCAAATATGAGTTGAATGCTTGTAAAACATAGCGTAAAGTGTACTCTATAATAAAGCCAGGTGTCAAAAGAGGAATTCCACCTATTTAATAGTTGTTCCTCCAGAGTCACAACTTTGCAGTCACTGCTATTTCAAAGCAGGTAGCCCCTGAGAGCATTTCCTTCTGTTCTTTCATGGCTTAATAGTGTTCAGCTGCAGCTTCATAGCTGTCTCCATGCATCTGAATGGACATAAATCTATTGCATTGCATCCATGTACATTTTAAACATAATTGTGCATCCGCTAGCGGTCATGGAGTATGTTTGATGGAGAAAGATGGCAAAGGTGGGTTTGTTATCGTCATGGAGGAAAGGGGTTTTTCCTAGAGCGAGTTACAAAGATGCCCCTCAGAAAATGTGCCAGACTGGAAGACTCGTCCTGGCCAGACTGCAGCGCAAAAGTGTTTGCATTTTCACAGGCAGATTCTTTTAAAGTTGTCACAGCAAATGCAGAAGCTGTTTTATAGGAGCAGTGTTCCAGTAAACCACTAGCTTGAATGTTTAACGAAAACAGACACTCAAAGTTGAAATGCTCCACAGGAGGCTAAATTTAGCACTGGTGTAAGCAGGAGTTGTTTGTGAGTTCCCTGAAGATGTTAAGTGTATCAACTAGCTTTAGAAATACTATTCACCGACAAGAATATGCAGGAAAAAAAGTATTTCTTTCTTTTTGCCTCACCTTTTCATTATGTTCCTTTGGACGTTTTTAAATTTCTCTCTGGGTTGTAGTCTCTCCAGTTACCCATGATGTTTTTACAGTGAGTTACAGTAAAAGTAACACCAGGAATGTTGTCTTTTTTCTCCCTAGCTACTGCTGAACTTGAAACTGGATCTGCACAAACTTCTCCCAGGGTACCTACTGATGGATCTTCAAAAAATTTCCTTGCTGACCAGGATCCACTTTGCAGGGCAATTCAGGAATACCGTGATGTTTTAACCAAAAACTACCTGATTTGAATAAAATGCTAGGGAAAGGCTCTGGAAATCATTTTGTTTACATCTATTGTTTCCCATCCTACGGTTCCGACTTTAAAGCTTGTTTATTGCAGTCTGAATATAAATTCTAAGTCGGTTAAATGGATGTAAAGCACATTGCACTTACCTCTTGGTCTGTTGATGCGTAGTTGTTGTATTTTGCACTCACAATAAGAACCAAATGTATTTTTTCTAGCAGATTGACTAATCATGATTCTTGAGCTTGACAGACCTCACAAAATGTTTCTCATGAAGGCAGCTGCATTATTTTGCTCCACTCACGTTCTCTATTTTATCAAAAGCTCTGTTCTGTTTAATCCTTCTGCTCTGTTTTTAATGTTTCCAGCATTACTTTAATTCTTAGGACATTATTTGGTGCGTTTTCAGCCAGCTGCTTCAGTCCTGGTGCAGTAAATATTTCTGCTGATAAAATGAAAGTTTTGCCAGTGTTCCAAGCTGGAGAACAGGGCACTTTACGTTGCTGTCACTTTATGCACCTTAGATTTAAAATTACAGTGAGTGGATAGTAGTGCCAAGAAAGTTGCTTTGTGGTCTCTTTGGTGTGTTTGGTTTGTATCATGGAGCCACAGAACAGGCGAGGTTGGAACAGACCTGTGGAAGTTCTCTGATCCAGCCCCATGCTCAAGGAGGACCACCTCGAGCCGATCGCCCAGGCCCATGCTGGCTTTTGCACGTCTCCAAGGACAGAGACTCCAGAGTCGCCATGCGTGGCAACCTGTGCTAGGGCTAAGTCACCCTCCCAGATAAAAAAGTGTTTCCTGATGCTCAGACAGAACCTTCTGGGTTTCAGTTCATGCCCACTGCTTCTCTTGGTATTCATGTTGAGTTGGGTATTAGAAATTATGGCAGCTTTAGACACAGTTCCTTCATAAACACCTGTGCTGCACCTGAAACAGTTCATATCAGGGGAAAAAACAAATAATATATATAAACTTTCAGTCTCCTCGGTACTTTCTCAAACCTGTGGGATAGGATAGCCAATCTTTTTGTTGCTGCTGGCAGCTGATTTTACGGTGGCTGTAAGCCCAGGTGTTAGCCAGTGTTGTGGGACATTTGTGTTGATAAAACAAGCAGATTTACTTATTTCAGGAGTTACCTGTTGTTAATGAAGATCCACAGTTGTCAGATCCTGTCTACAAAAGTCACTAATGATCAGAAAATTGTAGAATAAACTCCCAGTTCTGGAAAAGTAAGAGTGGTTCTAGTGACCGGAAAAATTCGGGGGTCTTACCTACTAATTCAAAGACTTGAGTTAACAGGCAGTATGAATGCTGCTGTGATACTGTAGGTTTTTATATTAATACATTTTTGTGAAGCTAATACATGGTATTGTTTCAACTTGGTATTTAATAAACTTTGTAATCCAGTACATGTCTCAATTGTTCCTCTTGCCTTTGCTTTCCACACCCTTCCCTGCCCATACCACTCTCCAGAGCTCTCTGCTCCTTTCAGCTCTGTTCACAGCTGCATCTTCCTGAAAGCCAGGCAAAGGGTCAGCGCGTGTGTGTGTGGTTCCTTGTGGGAAGTTTGAAGCACAATAGTGCTTCAAATGGATGATGGACTAGAGTTGGGGTATTGCTAATAATCACTTCCCAGGCTCTTTGAGAAGTTCAGCTTTTGGTACTTCCTAGTGTCCTTCCACAGAGAAAGCAGGTGTAGAACATCTTTGCCTTCACTTTATGTTGTCATTGTGATAATCTTGGAGAGTTAGTTTCTTAACGTGCTCTGTGCTGCCAGTTCTCAGTGAGAAAGGGAAGTTCTCAGCTGGTGGAGCAACAGAATGGAAATTCAGTGTCGGCATCTCCCATAACAGGAGCTGATTGCCATTAAAACGGCGTGGGGAGTGAGTCAATCCCTTCATTTGAAAGTCCATCTCTAGTGGCACATAAAACTAATCATGTTTTCTGGCCACATTTCAAACCAACGTTTTGAACAGAGCAAAACCTGGACAACTTCTTATACCATTTGCTACTGACCTGAAACAGTTTAACATACGTTAGGAAAGGAATTAAGAAACTTCCTTTGGAAGGAGATCAGGAAGTTCCAAAACCTGAACTTGACTGCTGCTGTGCTGAAGTCAATGTAAGTATCATGCACTGCTCTCACTCTGTCCACTGAATTACTCACATCCCCACGAGGGATGCATTTACGCCCGGCACTTGTATCCAGGATAAATTAGGACAAGCAGTAGGAGAAACATGCCAAAAAGCAAAATGGCTCCTTCCCTTTGGCATTGATGAGCACGCGCTTTCACGCATTTTGCACTTGCAGTTTAATCATGGAAATCATCCTGCACGTTCCTACTGCTAACGATGTGATTGTTAGGAGTAAGGCGGGACCCAGTCCTATTGACTGTTTACGTCTTAATGTGCTCTGGTTTTGAAATCTGTTTCCAAACTAGCTGAGGTTCTATTGTGTGCCATTTCCTCCGCAGCATCACACGTTTTCAATCAGCATCAGCTCCTTAGCCATAATCACTTCCTGCCTTGGCTTCTGTTCAGTGCTACAACTCACTGCAAAACAGAACTCCCATAAATCCAGTCTGTGTACATGAGATTAAGTGGTATTTAAGTAGCAGTTGGCAAAACCCAGGTTTTTATTGATTTGAAATGCTATAAACTGAGTTTGAAATGGTTGTAAATAACCAGAGTTTTTATTGCTGTGTGTTTTTCCTGGTATTCTGCATGCATGTTGCTTTGAACACAACTTTGACAATCTGTCCCCTGTACCTGAGAACACTAAGTCACATACATGTCCCATCAGTGCAAATACTGCAGATCCAGGCCACCACCAGCAAGTCTGGCCAGTCTGTAGAAATATCACTGCATTCATCTGCATATAGGTTTCCATCTGCATCATAAGCAGAACTGAAGTTTGAAATCATAAAAGTGAGAATTCCCAAAGATTTCCACATAAATCCAAAGCAAGAAACATAATTTAAGAATAACATTTTAGTATAGTTGTCTTCCATATGGAATTTCTG
Source organism: Phaenicophaeus curvirostris (assembly GCF_032191515.1). NCBI lineage: Eukaryota > Metazoa > Chordata > Aves > Cuculiformes > Cuculidae > Phaenicophaeus > Phaenicophaeus curvirostris. Next base: position 25,388,921 of record NC_091392.1, read on the forward strand.
AGTAGAGAATGTTTTCTGACAACTCCTCAGTATTTCTCATAATGCACAATAATTGTATGTGTTAACAAGAACTTCACTAGAAGCACTGCTGTAAAACCTAACTTTGTCCACATTCAACACGTTTCTGCCTGGCTTGTTTCTATTTGTTATGGACTTAACTACTTCAAATCCAGCTTCATCAATTGCTCCACCTGTGTAACCTCCACTTCAGTTTCCATGGAGAGCACTGTAATCATTGCTGGAAAAATTGACACCAAATTAAAGATAAGATAAATCTAGAGTACAAAACAAAAATAAGATGGCAACACAACTATTAAAGATGTTTTAGTGAACTAAACCAACGCATGCACATGCCACTGTGCTCCCTTGAGTCCTGAACACCTTCTAGATAAAAGTGCAAGTAGCATGCAAGAAGTTCAGCATTGAGCAAAATTTCTTGGCATTGGGTGGCGCTGGTACTGATGTCAGGCTGAATAACAGCACCACGTTGTTCAACGCAAGTTCCAGAGTTCCTGGAACATTCTGCAAGGCTCCAGGAAGGAAAATAGTACCGCCTAGATAAGGTGAGTGGAGCTTTTATTCCTCAGGGAATATTCTGAATAATTCTTCAGGGACAATGTTCTTAATGGTACAAAAAAAGGCCTCTGAAAAGGACTTTAAGACAAAACAGCACGTTGCAGCAAGATTTCCAGGATAAATGCCTGGCTCTTTACTCTTTAGTCACATGTTAACCTAAGCCTGGTACAAGTTTATCCTCCCTCATCTCAAGGCTTAGTCTGGGCAGGTATCACCTTCTGGGACCTCTAGGTTTCATGGATTTGTGTCTGTGAGTATCTGATACACAAAGTACACTTTATTATTTAAGCACCAGGGAAGCTAAGACTAATTGATATCTAATTGATATGACACAGCTTTTCTGCAACTTTATTGTGAAGGAAGAACTCTTTTCCTCTTAAAAACAAAATCCAGACTTTTTTTCAGGATTTCCCCAACTGGAAAGCAGAAATAAAAACACAATTAGTAAAAACTAGTAGACTTGCACACATAGGTGCCAAAATGTACAATAGACCAAATGTAACTACCAAACACAAACCATGTTGACCTCTCACGGGCACGACTCACATTCGTAGTTTCCAAGTGCCTTCATGGTCATTGTCATCTAATTCCTAAAGGAAAAACAGCTCATGGCTTGGTATTTGTCACATTAACAGTGGAATAACTTAAATCCTTCCTTACCAATGCAAGGAGAACACAACTCCAGTATTTAGGATCATTTCTGTATGAATCTGCAGAATTAAATTCTTAGCAGAGTGCAGCTTCATGCAGCAGGGACTATGAGGTGGAATTATGTTACCACAGGTACAAAGCACCCACTCGAACATACAGATCTGGTACATTTGTTATGAAAGTAGCATGGTGATGGACATGAAACAAATCTATCGTACAAGCCACTTGTCCTTTATCTTCAGCTCTAGCACAGTGTGTTTGATATGTCTCTCGGCTGCTTTACTTATAAAACGGATTGAAGAATAAACACTAACTCAAGGGACTAAGGAGAACAGGTTATAGTAAATAGGTTGAGTTGTACAGAAATTCTCCACTGTCATAGTAAGTCCTCAGAACAGAATCTATGTTCTTTCAATCTAGTAACCTGCCTGTATGGCACATAATATTATAAGAACTCTGATCGCAAATATGTGAGATGGACATGGAGGCTCTTCACATGAATTACAACTAGGGAATTTGCCCTTGGACCACAGAAGGTGACTTCTGCATGTGCTTCATGCACACCAAATGAGTTTAATCTCTTTATAAGCTAGGTCACTCAACTCACTGGAGGCATCCTTTTCCAGTACCACTCAAGACCTGTCCTTTCACTCCAAGACTTCTACTAAACAAACAAAAGGAGGAAGTGCCCAACCTAGGGCAATGAAGGAAACCTAATAAAATATGACAATTACCTCCAATTCAGCTTTACTTCCTTTTGCCCTTAGCATCACCTTTCTCTGCCCCGCTCATTTTTGTGAAATTGGTTTATTATTCTGCAAGGACTCACTGGATTTTACTGAACATCACCTGTTATTTATTGAATCTTTAATCTAGACTCTGCAGGAAATGCCATTTTCCAGGAACATGATGGACTACAACCCGGTCTCAGCAGAGCTCTTCATGTACCCTGAGGAACCAGCTGACAGTCATACAGCCACAGAGGTCAGAACTCACTGGGGTGCCTTCAAGTCTGACAAGGGAATTATTCTTTTTTTGTTGTACTTTTCCCTCCAGCAAGAATAAAGCAAAGACTTTTTGCAGACAATACTACTCTTCATCCCCTAAGAGACATTTGCTTTGCTATCTCCTTAATCAGTGGGAAACAGCAAGGAAAACCTTTCCCCCATCAAGCTGGCACGCACTGACTGGCATTCCTGCCCACCACACAAGAATGATCTGTGGTGCTTTTTTTCCTTTCAGTCCTCTTTCATACCTCCTCAGCATCTTAGGACATAACTGGTCTTCCCTAACCTCAGCATTACTGCATTTCCTCTATGTTTAACTTCTTTACTGCTTCCAACACTTTTACTACACTGGCTGCAATGCGAGTTCACCAAGAGTCAAGATACACACACAGCCTTCACACTTACTGAGCTTCCACCATAGACTCTTCCTCTTCCTCCTCTGGGGACTAACATCCTCTAGCTTGCTTTTTCAGAATGACTAATACAAGGCCATCACTCTATGTCCACTTCTTGGTCTCAATCCCACTTGCTTTTCATACTTCAATTTTATAAAAGTAAATTAATGACACAAATTATTAACTTTCATCAGTGACCTATTTTTCAGCTGGACTGCACTACAGACTTAATTCAACAAAAAATACTGTTTCAGGCTGGTTATAATTCAACTTCCTGCATCAAATACTATTTTCTTGAGTGCTTTCTCTCCACCACATACTTACAGAGACTTAGTTATCCACTACAGATTAGAGATCCTTATAAGTTCATATGGCTGTAACTTCATTTTATAGTTTTTAAAAGCAAATCAGACCTTAAGACTCAATTTCAAGAAACCCGACTAGATATCCTGGCTTTGATTCTTTCACCAGTACATCCAGAAGATGCTTTGGTGAAACTCAGACCAAAATTTGGGTTTAAGCAGAAAAGCTTTATATTGCTGCTGTCTAAGCATGAAGGTAAGCAAACTTCACAGCTGGCAGACTTAAGGCTTTAGACAGAACTTTCCTTCTAAGCAGGCTGTGCCTTGGCAGTGCCAAGTTACTGCTCACAATCCCAGCCAGTCCTGTGAGCCAGCCATCCTTTACCTATGTCAGTGCTTTGAGCAGCCAGGTTTTGTTAGGATCCTCTTCTGAAAGGGAGTTTAAACTTATCTTGCTCAATGCTTTAGAATGCTCGAAGTTTAGGCTGGCCTGTGAATCGACACATCATTACTTCTTTAAGCTCTAACTCCACACTATACTGCACAGACCTTGTCACACTTAACTTGGCTGTGGCTGATGTATAAGAAGTCTATTGCGGGTACATGTGATTCTTATATTCAATATTAATGCAAATTTAATTAAAAAGAAATAATTTCTGTATCTAAAGTACTCCTGTGCCTTCTCAGTTACACTCCAGTAAGACTATGGTTATACATTAGCAAACACACAATCCTCTTTCTATAGATCTCACTCATATTTTGAGCAGTGTGACAGCTGCTGAGAGGAAAAGACAGGAAATGAGTTGGTCTGGAATTTACTGTACTTCAAATAAAAGTGTATATTTGGTTTAGGTTTTAGGCTTAAAGCTCTTTCTTTCCCCAATTTAATTTGTCTGCAAGCATTAAGGCAGCAAGCACTCCTGCACATCTAATATTGTCTTGGTGACTACAAAACAATGTTTGATAAACAATTAAAAGCCCTATGACACGCATAAGTCATTAATTTGACCGTGACAGCTTTTAACATCCTTGCTTTCTACACTATACACACACAAAAATAAATTCACAAAGCCCAGTTTTCTACTTACAGCCCAAACTACGTTTAGAGATGGTTAAATTGACTGTTAAAAATATCTACCTCCAAATAAACCTCAGTTAACACAAAAAACCTTGGTTTACCCATTTTAAGAATAAGTTATATACACACAGTATCAGGACTATCACTGATCTTGCTTGCATTCCTCAGTATGTATTTTACAGAGAAATTATGCAGCATGAAACCCCAAGGGAAATACAACAAAAGCGTCTTTAGTAAAACATAGAAACTTTAATTTACATTCAAAACTACAACATATTCATAATAAAAAACTTGTGACTAAACAAATGAAAAACAATTTGTAAAAATCATTCACGTTATTAAATAGGTCTGTACAACCAGAGATTTACAAAGTCCCTCTGCATTTTCATCTTTCAATGCACAACTGAGTTTAAAGGTTCTGCTCGAATATTCCCCAAGTCAAGAGCTGAATCTGTCTCTTCATCAATTTCACCAATGACAGCACTGCAATGAAAAACAGGTTATTTGTTGAAATCCCCTGGCACAAGTCTGGAAAACCAGAAAATTAACTTGCTAGTGAAGATCCCCATGCCCACACCCCCTTTTTCTTTAAAAACTTGTCGAGGTCTCTTTTGAACTTCAAATACTGATGGCTATAAGTAGAGTCCAAATGAAGCTGCTGGGTTTTTTGGGGTTAGGTTTTTTAGGGGTTTTGGGGGTTATTTTTTTGTAGAATACAGATTATAAGAATCGGACACTACCGGTCTGGTTTAGGCAGTAGGTTAGCATCCAAAACAAGAACTGGAAATCTTTTAGTCAAGAGAATAGCTTTTCAAGAGTAACTAACTGTAGCAATTCTTAAGTGCCTACAGCATCGGATAAGAAAGACAATTCCCTTAAATACAGGCTAATAAAATTTTATTAATGCATCCAAGGGAGAATATATAGTGTATTTCATCTATGCGAAGACTTACGTGGACAAAAACACTAGCAGACCTAGTAAAACTGCTTTAAAGAGAAAAGAAAGTTTAGTTCCCATCCCCACACTCGGGATGGGAACTAAACCAGAGGGAACAAAAAGTCTGATCCTTCTGGCGCACCCTTCTATTCACCACTTCAGAGACTTATGAGCAATTTCTCTATCTACAAAATTAACTAAAGGCCACCAGAAGTCATCTCATATTAATACAACAAATCGCTTTTTTTAATAAGTTTCTATCTTCAGTCTTTGATATATCCTGCAGCAGAGAGTTCCACAGTTAAGTTTTACAGTGTGCAATGAAATACCCTTATAGATAACTTGTTATTGGGTTATCTTAGATTTTCAATAAACAGAAAAAATAGAGGAATTTAAACGAAGCTATTATCTTGCTATCTTCTTCCACTACTCCTGATTTCACAACAACCCATAACCACAATAGCTGTGATTTTCCCAAACAGAAAAGCCTACCTATTCAGCCTTTCCTTGACAGAAAACATTATATTTCATACCTCTTGTTAGTCTCACTTAGGCTCTTCATGCGTTTTCACACATATCTCTAAAGATAGTGGAATACCAGGTTTTTATGCAATGACGTGATGATGTCTACTGCTTTAGTTTTCTTCCTAGTAATGCCTAATATTACTTCTTCCTAGTCAATCAGTATTGCCTTGAAACAGAAAATATGGTCAGCTGAGAAGCCTTCTTAGTTCCATCATTATCTAGATCTTCACTATGCTGGGGCCTTAGACAGAACAAACGTAAACTGCTTATGCCAAATGAACGTTAAAGTACTGACCAGCATGAAACTTCATTTCAAATTTGAGTGTCTTCAAGAGTCTCGCGTGAAAGGAACTTGAGCCTGAATGTTCGTCACCATTCCATTTATTAGCTTTGTCCAAAGTGACTCGTTAATTTAAAACATTGCCTTCGATTAGAAACCGTTCATATCAAAGACTGCATTCTTCTTTAGCTCACACTGAGAAATATAGCTTTCTCAGAGATCTCATTGTCCAAGATATAAAAGGAATAAACAATATCTGCCACTTCTGATGTCTTTCAGAGGCTTTCTGCTTCTCAGGCAGCAAAAACACACACAATTGTTTAAGAGGTTTGGGGTTTTTAACCAGCTTTTCTTCACAATTTTCATTATTAATATTTAACATTAATACTTAATACCATTACAGATAGTATTAATATACCTTGCCTGGAGGAGTTTAAGGGATGGGTAGATGAGGCGCTGAGGGACATGGTTTAGTATTTGATAGGAATGGTTGCACTCGATCCGGTGGGTCTCTTCCAACCTGGTGATTCTATGAACATCACTTTTTATTTTTCTAATTCATCACACCCTTCTAAAACAGAAACTGTCCTTTTCCTTGTAAGAACTTTTACTTGCTGTTGAACCATACTGAGTTTTTGTGACTGATGCTGCATATTCACTGCTAGTAATACACAACAGAATGTCAGGAAACACTTTGTCTGGTTTGTTTCTTTTATTTTTTTCAGTAGTTCCTCTATTTTCTGACAGTCTCCTGTTTTAAAGTTACTGTCATTTGGCTATTATTTCTTTTCCCTTCTTTCTATAAGGATGCTGAATTTTAGCATGTTAAAGGCTGCATGAATACAGAATTATTCCTTCTAGCAAATACACTTCTGATCTTGTTAAGTTTGCAAAAAAATAGAATAATTTCTATAAAATAACGTTTTGGGTATATTTCAGCAATTTGTAGTCTGATATTGTGAAAAAGTGAAACAGCAAACCATTATCTGGCTTTTTATACGTATTTGTACTATTTGAATAAAAAGTTACTGCTAGAGTAAGCACATTGAGCCCTTCCTCAGTACATTTGTCAATTTATTTATTATTGCTTAAAAGCTTAAGTCAAAAGTGATGAAAGCCTTCCAAAATTATCTGCTTTCACAATTATGTTAAATAACAAACCCAGATATAAATTTAAGTCTTGACATTTCATAGTACAGAAATATCTATTACAATTAGAAGATTAAAGTTCCTATCTAGGCTCACATGTTGTTCACCGAGACATGTTCTTTTTCTGGTTGTAATAAAAAAATACATTTTTTTTCCATCAGTTTCAGAATGCTGCTGCAAAAGTCATGCTCCTAACAAGCTCAATTATCAGGCCTTCTTTCCACTTCTCTTGTAACTCTCCCACCTGTCTGGCACATCCCTACTTTCATCTGCCTTTAATGAGCTTTTACTCTCATTTTGTCAGGGCATTCTTCACCAAATACCAACTCATATGTTTGACCTACCACTACATTGGCTTCAACAGCTCTTACATGGTCAAGCCAGAACATTCACGCATCTTCCAGATTACAAAGTGTTCTCTGTGAACACTTTATCTAAAAAAACCCTGTTAAAAGTCAGTTTTGTATACCAGACCGTGACTTTCTTGCACACAAGTTGGTCACCTTTTTCATTCATAACAGATCCTGCCTTCTACAGACTGGAATAAAGAAATCTACACAGTGTCTACACTAAAGAAAGGAAAATGCTGAGGTTTATACTGACCTTTCCCAGACTGCTACTGGTACATGAGCTGGTTAATTTACAGCTCAGCGAATCTAGACTAGCAATACTTTAACATTACACTGCAATCACTTCTGAAACAGAAGCAGAGATATTTGCTACTTAATACGCCTCAGCTTTGACAGTACCATCAGTGCTACTCACAGATACAAAAATGCAAGATGCAGGAGGCTATCAAGATGTACACTGACACACCATGTATCTATACACACACTAAATTTCTATTAATTGGTTTAAACAAGAATATGCTATACTTACACATTATCACCTCTTACGATGTATAATCCCAGCACTACTTGCTCAACTCCTTGTGAAGAACTGAACACTCGTTCGTGGCTTTCATCCAAAATTAAGTTAATAGTCTGATCAAAACCTTTGAGGGTTCCCTGAAAAGATACACAAAAATAAAGCACTCAAATTACCTTTTAAATTTATCATCTTTGTTCTCAAGTATATCTTAAACATAGCAGCAATACTAAGGGTACTAGGGAACAGACACTTCATTTAGATTTTATCGTTAGGCTTAAACACCAACTGCTGGAGAATGAAACTTTAAAAGCTATAAATTAGTTGAAGAAAAGTACCTACATTTACTACTAAGTGTTCACAGTAAAAGCTACAGTAATCTTTAACACTGATAAAAAGTAAAGTCTCCCTTTCATCAGTGATGGCCCTCCAGACAACTAATTTTATATGTCTATACTATTTTAACCTTCCTTGTATGAAAGTTTCGAGAAATCAAATAAATAATTGAAACAAAGAACAGAAAAATTAGATTGTGTTCAACAGTATTGAAATCACTCTCAAAAGGCAATTTTAAGTGGTGTTTCTTTAAGGGAGATTAGCTTTGTTACACAAAATTACTCAATAGAAACCTACAAAACCCCACTAGAAGAATCTCTGTGCCACTCAGACTTACATTTGGAAAAAGAATAAAAATAATTGATTTTATTTCCCATCAGTAACTCATTAGGAAATTTAAACTCATGTAAAACACCATCATTCAAACAGCAATAATATCCATGTACGTCATCTACACATGTAACAATGAGTCAAATATACCAATTCCATTCAGGTCCTTTCCATACAAAGTATCTTGTATCACAACACAAAGTTTACCAGACTGACTCCAACCAGGCAGAAGATATACTGAAGCTAGGCTAGCATGTATCTGCTAAAAGTACTGTTTTTAATTTCCAGAGGACACGTGAAGCTAAGTACAGAGAGACAAAATGATATAATCTTCATTGAATAATCATACTATTGAGTTACACTCAAAATACGAAAGAGTAAAAGACAAAGGTGAAGGGGAGGAATACAAGAAAAATAAAAACAACTCAAAAGCAATAAACCCAGAACATTATACAGTCTAACATATAATAGTTTGCCAATCCTCAGCTTTCAGCAGAAACCAACAATTCTTCAGCAATCATCACCTGATGTTTGCCTATAGCCATAAGGAAAAAATGGTTTTAGCATGGAAGTTGAAGAGCTTACTAAATCAAAAGAAATTGATTTTCTTGTGCATTCGCATAGAAAAGGCCATTTGACAAAAATTCAAAACTAAGCTGACAGGCAAGAATCAGTGTTTAATTCACACAGTATAAGAAATGATGGCCACAAAGCTTTTAAATAAAAGTTGTAAAGGAGTGAACATATAACTTAGCATGGTTTCCTTATTGCCGTGACAGACATTCTTTATGGGGCAAACCAAAATGATAGAAAATACAAGTCTCACCACAATCATTCTTCCATCAGAAGTAATTACTGCAACAGTACCTAACAGTTCATTAAGGAAATAGATACATGTGAAATAGAACCATTAACACTTCCTGAAACATTCACAGGTAACTTAATTTTTATGAACCATTAAGAGCCAGAAAAGCTTATCAACATTTCTTTTTACAATAAAAAAAAGTGACATGGTTAACAGCAACATTTGATGACACTGTATTTTTTATGAAAAGCTGTTTTGGAGTTTCACTTTACCCAACCATGGAAAGTCATACAGAAACATAAAAACTATTAAAAGTAGACTCAAGATCTGAGTTCACCCCTCTTCCCACTACTAATTTCACTACCCTAAATTGAAAGAACATTAACAATTTTATAAACGCTTTAATTTCAATTCTTAAAAATAGCTTAGCAGTGGGGATCCCAAGTCTGGCATCCTACATCCCCTCACTAAAGATCTGATTAACCCAATCTGATGATCACATATCCATCATCCTGAAACGGAAAACGCCCATAGGTTTCTGGGAGTACAAAAACCTAGCAAGTGTTCTAAGAACACTAATTCACAGCTTTTGAGCAAACGAGGTAAAGCTGGTAGTAAAACTCAGGTTAGGAGCCCCTTAAGAGGCCAGATCCATTGTGAACGTCACAGATCAAGCAAGGTTTTGCAGCACTTAAGACTATAGGGAAACGTGTTCTCTGGGTCTCCGGTAACCTCCATTCTACCTGACAAACCAGTGTTATACGGCGAGAAGCCGTCAGAGCCAACCAGGAAGGCCTCAAGCAACGCACCGGCCGGCGAGCAGCTCGCCTAGGGCCGGGCACCTCCTCGCACAGCCGCAGCACGCCCGCAACAGCTCCGGCCCCCAACCCCGGCCTTCCCTCATCCCCGGGGGCGCCAAGGAGAGGGAAAGGCTCTTCCCGCCGCCCCCACGGCTCAGGAGGATACGGTTGATGTAGTTCTCCAAGGCCGAGGTCATGGCGGCGGCTCCCGCGCTTCGCCTCGCACCGGAAACACCCCGCGCGAGACAGCGGAAGCGGAAGCACCGAGGCACCCCACCCCCCCGCGACTCCGACACGCCGCTCGGCGCGCATGCGCAAAGGCGGGGAGGGACGGGGCAAGCGCACGCGCAGCGCCGCAGCTGGAACCAAGTTTCAAAGGGCGCGGAGGGGCGGGAGAGAGTAGGCTGTACCAAGTAGAGGCCGCTGGGGGTTGTGCGGGGGGTGGGGGGGCGTCTGCAGTGCCCCCTCCGCGGCACATGGCACCGTCCGCAGGGCGGGGCGCGCAGGCGCAGTGCGGCGGGTCTCTCGCTGAGGGGTGGGTGACAGAGTGGAAGGGTCCTGAAAGGTCGTGTAGTTATGGCCCCGCCCCGGCATGGGCAGGGACACCTCCCACTAGATCAGGCTGCCCAAGGCACCATCCAACCTGGCCTTGAACACCTCCAGGGATGGGGCAGCCACAGCTTCCCTGGGCAACCTGTGCCAGCACATCACCGCCCTCATTGTGAAGAAATTCCTCCTTATTTCTAGTCTAAATCTGCCCTTTTCCACTTTATACCCATTGCCCCTGGTTCTATCACAATAAGCCTTTGTAAACAGTTCCTCCCCAGCTTTCTTGCAGCCCCTTCAAGTACTGGAAGGCTGCTGTAAGATCAGAGCCCTTTCCAGGCTGAATAACCCCAACTCTCTCAGCCTGTCCTCGTGTGAGAGGTGCTCCAGCCTTTTGATAATCTTTGCAGCCCTCCTGGACCCATTCCAACAGCTCCAAGTCCTTCTTATGTTGAGGATTCCAGAACTGCACACAGTACTCCTGGTGGAGTCTCACAAGAGAGGAACAGAGAGGTAGAATCGCCTGGACCTGCTGGCCATGATACTAGAGGTAGTTACTCTTATGAAAAGTGGAATGTCCCTCTATAGCATAGACAGAATATAGTCTCTCTATAGAATAGACAGAATGTCCCTCTGATAGCATGTTCTCATTAAAAGTGTTTTCAAGACACATTTCATTCTTTCAAGATGATAACGTCTTGTGTGCAGTGTGATCTGTGCTGAACATATGTCTCTTCTTCTGTAATCCCCTCTGTTTACAGTATTACCCTATCTCAAAGGCAAGGTCAGACAGAGAGCTGCAATCAGCTACAAATTGGCAAGAGTTTTGACTGCTGTGAAGTTCATAATAACATTAAAATTAGTCCTTGGAAAATAATAGAATATCCATAAGATTTCTGGGAAAATTTATAAGTGGGAACTTTAAGTGGGAAATCTATTATTTAACCACCTTTTGTCTTACTGCACAACTGATGGAGATCACTGCCTCCTGTTGCCTGGGCCCGATCAAGGGTGCTTGCTTTCTAGAACTCAAAAATAAGTCTTGGAGAGTTTTATTTCCTGGCATTTTTGGTACCACAGATGCCCTGCATGTAGGAAATGGTGGATGCGTGGTTGAGGCTGAGACACCAGACTCGGGGGAGGTGGTTTTTGCGGTGACCAGACCACACATGGAATTGCTTGTGGCATCAAGCCAGCTGCTCCGCTTGGCTGTGGTCTGAACTGGAAAGTTATTCTGTTGCTTTAAAGAAAAGTGCAGTGGTCAAGCTCTCTGCAATCCAAGGAAATCTACATGTTTTTAGAAATAGGTGCATTGTGAAGTAACTGCTGATTCTTATGCAGAAGTTTGGGGTTACTCTTTCAGGAATCACCCTTCACCATAATCTGTAAATGGACGGATGGCAAATAGGAATATCCTGAAGAGCTCTTGCTTTTCCATTTCTGTATAACTTTACTGTCACTATCATTCATCCTGTTCCCTTCTGGTGGCCCATTAATTTTTCTGATGCATCCCTCATTATTCCTGCTTTCCACACTTTCTGTTCAGCCTACATGAGGCACACAGCATTTCCTCAGTCTTTTCAGAGTCCTGTAAGACAGAGGAGCTTATAGAATCATAGAATCATAGAATAACCAGGTTGGAAGAGACCCACCGGATCATCGAGTCCAACCATTCCTATCAAACACTAAACCATGCCCCTTAGCACCTCGTCCACCCATGCCTTAAACACCTCCAGGGCAGGTGAATCAACCAACTCCCTGGGCAGCCTGTTCCAGTGCCCAGTGACCCTTTCTGTGAAGAATTTTTTCCTAACGTCTAGCCTAAATCTCCCCTGGGGGAGCTTGAGGCCATTCCCTCTTGTCCTGTCCCCCGTCACTTGGGAGAAGAGGCCAGCACCCTCCTCTCTACAACCTCCTTTCAGGTAGTTGTAGAGAGCAATGAGGTCTCCCCTCAGCCTCCTCTTCTCCAGGCTAAACAACCCCAGCTCTCTCAGCCGCTCCTCATAAGACGTGTTCTCCAGCCCCTTCACCAGCTTTGTCGCTCTTCTCTGGACTTGCTCCAGAGCCTCAACATCCTTCTTGTGGTGAGGGGCCCAGAACTGAACACAGGATTCGAGGAGCGGTCTCACCAGTGCCGAGTCCAGAGGGAGAATAACCTCCCTGGACCTGCTGGTCACGCCGTTTCTGATACAAGCCAAGATGCCATTGGCCTTCTTGGCCACCTGGGCACACTGCTGGCTCATGTTCAGTCGGCTGTCAACCAACACCCCCAGGTCCCTCTCCTCCAGGCAGCTTTCTAGACAGGCTTCTCCTAGTCTGTAGCACTGCATAGGGTTGTTGTGCCCCAAGTGCAGGACCCGGCACTTGGCCCTGTTAAACCTCATGCCATTGGTCTCAGCCCAGCGGTCCAGCCTGTTCCGATCCCTTTGCAGAGCCTCCCGACCCTCCAGCAGATCGACACTTCCACCCAGCTTAGTGTCGTCCGCAAACTTGCTAAGGGTGCACTCGATGCCTTCATCCAGGTCATTGATAAAGACATTGAACAGGGCTGGACCCAGCACTGAGCCCTGGGGAACCCCTCTTGTAACTGGCCTCCAGCTGGATTTCACACCATTTCCCACCACTCTCTGGGCCTGGCCATCCAACCAGTTTTCCACCCAGGAGAGTGTGTGCCTGTCCAGGCCAGAGGCTGACAGTTTCCCAAGCAGAATGCTGTGAGAAATTGTGTCAAAGGCTTTACTGAAGTCCAGGAAGACCACATCCACAGCCTTTCCCTCATCCAGCAGCCGAGTCACTTTGTCATAGAAGGCGATCAGGTTAGTTTGGCAAGACCTGCCGTTTGTGAACCCATGTTGACTGGGCCTGATCACCTGGTTCTCTTGCATGTGCTTCATGATAGCACTCAAGATCACCTGCTCCATGACTTTCCCTGGCACTGAGGTCAGACTGACAGGCCTGTAGTTTCCTGGGTCCTTCCTGCGACCCTTCTTGTAGATGGGCACATCAGCCAGCCTCCAGTCCAGTGGGACTTCCCCAGTCTTCCAGGACTGTTGGAAGATGATGGAAGAAATCTGCTATGAAATCTGCTGAATCTATCTGAATCTATTATGAAATCTGCTGGATTCACTGGTGGCACTGAAAGACAATTTTTCAGGAATGTAGGGAGCCAGACCAGTACTTCACACAGGAAGAAATGTCTCAGGGATATTAAGTCTGGGCATCAGTAATAGAACCAAGTTAAACTACAAAACTAATCCTAGTGCTTTAGCTGTCTATGTCTATAGGATATAATGTAATCATTGTTAGTATACAACAGGTTTCCAGAAGCATTCTGCAATATGTTGTTGTAGTATGTCACAGAAAGAACTGGTCTGTCTCAACATCACACGTAACCTGAAGGTCTCATTGCCCAGCCAACTGCAGGTGGACTGCAGTACTGACCAGGATGGATTTGCAGGGTCCACCCTGATAATGGATACAGACGGGAGCTGAACATGCCCAAACAGGTGCACGTTTTTGGTATGGGTTGAAGTTAGTGAAATGAGCCTATTAGGAAGGCATGACCCCAAGCATATAAAGGAATGAAGCAAGGGTGAGGTTTAGAGAACATTCTCCCACTAGACTCAGCATGGGACTGACAGGACATCACATTGCTGTGGTGGTAGCTATGTTTACCCCTCCCTTCCTTCCTCCCTTCCTTCCTTCTTTTTTCTTTCTTTCTTCCTCTCGTTCTCGCTTTCTCTCTTTCTTTCCTTCTTTCCTTCCCTCTTTCCTTCCTCCTTTCCTTCCCTCTTTCCTTCCTTCTTTCCTTCCTTCTCTTTCCTCTTTTGATGCACCACTGCTCGAGTAATCTTCGTGGGGTCAGATTAAAGTAATTTTTTTCCACCTGCTTTTTTTTAACAGTATTGAATATTTATTGCACTGGATGTCAACCTCTTCAGATATAGCACTGTGTGGGAAGTATTCTTTCAGAGTATGAAAACAAATAGTAGGCCATTTCTAGTCTAGCATACTGTGAAATGAAATGTTACATAAATTATGCATTAAAAAATATTTTACTGTAAGTTCATGACCTTCAGTAGACAGAATATTAGTTCAGGACTTAGAATATGGAGTTCCCCTTTGGTCAGCTTTTGGATGGCAGTAAGAAAATTTAACCTCTGGAAAGTTTTCCAGTCTGTCAGTGAAAAAAGTGATTGTGATGGACTTCATAAAACATTCTAAAATAACAGTATATCTGTGTATAATCCAGAGATGAGATTTGCTGAAGCAGTGAATACACATTCATAGCAGAAAGCTCTCACAAATAGTACTTAGCAATAAATGTGAGGAAATTAACTTTCTGAATTTTATTTTCTTATCTTGATTTCCAGAGTTTTCCCCTCTATGTTTCATAAATTTTCATGCACTGGAGTATTGAGAATGCATGTTTTAGTAACTGCAAGGTACAATCAGGTGTTAAACTCAAAATTCAAAATCCTTCACTTTACTCCCAGTTTTGTAGAAGAAACATGGAATAATTCAACAAAGATGAGGTGCCAGACTTTGATCCTATAAAAAGAAGTGTCAGATCATTTAGCAAAAGATGCTGACAAAAATGAGGCCAAACTGATGTTGCTTAAAACATCTTGGTTCTATGCTCCCCGACTTCCGTGTGTCTGT